>NC_134699.1:9601781-9976781 GCF_050947455.1 Rhinoderma darwinii | reverse complement strand
GACGGTTCCGAGAAACACGGACCGCACACGGATGGCTTCTGCGTGCAGTCTGTTGCTTCACGGACCAAATCAATGAAAAGGCAGAGACTGTTCCGTCAAAAAAGGACAGGAGTCTATCTATCTATCTCATTATCTATCCATCTATCTATCTATGGATCAATTATCTATCTATCTATCTATCTATCTATCTAATATCTATCTATCTATCTATCTATCTATCTATCTATCTATCTATCTATCTCATATCTCCTATCTATCTATCTATCTCCTATCTATCTATCTATCTATCTATCTATCTATCTATCTATCTATCTATCTATCTCATTATCTATCCATCTATCTATCTATGGATCAATTATCTATCTATCTCATATCTATCTATCTATCTATCTATCTATCTATCTATCTATCTATCTATCTATCTATCTATCTATCTATCTATCTATCTATCTCATATCTATCTATCTATCTATCCCATAACTATCTCTCACACACACACACACACACACACACACACACACACACACACACACACACACACACACACACACACACACACACATATATATTACATACACACACACACACTATATGGAGAAAAGTATATCACTGAATTCAGGTGTTTCCTTCAGTCCCATTCCCCCAGGTGAATACCGTCCGGCACTCGCCATGCAGTCGCCTTTACAGCCATTTGTGAGAGAATGGGTCATTGTAAAGAGATCACTGAATTCCAGCGCGGTCCTGTAATAAGATGCCACCATTGTAACAAGTCAGTTCCGGAAATTCTTTTCTCGTAGATATTCTACCATCAGCTGTGAGTGATATTATTGTAAAGTGCAAGGAACAGCAGCAACTCAGCCACGAAGTGCAGACCATGTGAAGTTACAGAGCGGTGGCACCAAGTGCTGAGGTGCAAGTGCAGAAAAGTCGCAACGCTCCGTTGACTCAATAATTGCAGAGTCCAAATCTCCTCTGGCATTAACATCCGCACAAAACTGTGCCCGGGAGCTTCATGGCATGGGGGCCAAGCAGCTGCATGCCAGCCTTACATCACCAAGCACAATGCCAAGAATCAGAGGAGTGGTGTAAAGCCGCCACCACTAGACTCTGGAGTAGCGGAAACGTGGTCTGTGGAGTGACGCTTCTCTATCTGGCGGTCTTGATGGATGAGTCCGGGTTTGGCGAATGCCAGGCGAACGTTACCTGCCTGATGGCATTGTGTCAGCTGTAGCTTTTTGGGCACAGTTTGAGGTTTGGCCATTTTCTGTACCAGCATGACTGTGTCCAGTGCACAAGGTCCATAAAGACATGGTTGGGGGAGTTTGGTGTGAAAGATCTTGACTGACCTCTACACCATCCAACATATTTGGGATAAACTAGAACGTAGATTACGAGCCAGGACCTCTCCTCCAACATCAGTGTTTGACCTCACAAATGCTCTCCTGGATGAATGAGATAAAATTCCCACAGAAAAGCTCCAAAATCTTGTAGAAAGTCTTTCCAACTCCATATTAATGCCTGTGGATTTAGAATGGGATGTGATAAAAGATCCTGTAGGTGTCCCAATACTTTTGTCCATTTAGCGTTTATATACACTACCGTTCAAAAGTTTAGGGTCACTTAGAAATTTCCTTATTTTTGAAAGAAAAGCACAGTTTTTTTCAATGAAGATAACATTAAATTAATCAGAAATACACTCTATACATTGTTAATGTGCTAAATGACTATTCTAGCTGCAAACGTCTGGTTTTTAATGCAATATCTACATAGGTGTATAGAGGCCCATTTCCAGCAACCATCACTCCAGTGTTCTAATGGTACATTGTGTTTGCTAACTGTGTTAGAAGGTTAATGGATGATTAGAAAACACTTGAAAACCCTTGTTCAATTATGTTATCACCGCTGTAAACAGTTTTGCTGTTTAGAGGAGCTATAAAACTGACCTTCCTTTGAGCTAGTTGAGAATCTGGAGCATTACATTTGTGGGTTCGATTAAACTCTCCAAATGGCTAGAAAAAGAGAGCTTTCATGTGAAACTCGACAGTCTATTCTTGTTCTTAGAAATGAAGGCTATTCCATTCGAGAAATTGCCAAGAAACTGAAGATTTCCTACAACGGTGTGTACTACTCCCTTCAGAGGACAGCACACACAGGCTGTAACCAGTGTAGAAAGAGAAGTGGGAGGCCCCGCTGCACAACTGAGCAACAAGACAAGTACATTAGAGTCTCTAGTTTGAGAAATAGACGCCTCACAGGTCCTCAACTGGCAGCTTCATTAAATAGTACCCGCAAAACGCCAGTGTCAACGTCTACAGTGAAGAGGCAACTCCGGGATGCTGGCCTTCAGGGCAGAGTGGCAACGAAAAAGCCATATCTGAGACTGGCTAATAAAAGTAAAATATTAATATGGGAAAAAGCACACACACATTGGACAGAGGAAGATTGGAAAAAAGTGTTATGGACAGACAAATCGAAGTTTGAGGTGTTTGGATCACACAGAAGAACATTTGTGAGACGCAGAACAACTGAAAAGATGCTGGAAGAATGCCTGACGCCATCTGTCAAGCATGGTGGAGGTCATGTGATGGTCTGGGGTTGCTTTGGTGCTGGTAAAGTGGGACATTTGTACAAGGTAAAAGGGATTTTGAATAAGGAAGGCTATCACTCCATTTTGCAACGCCATTCCATACCCTGTGGACAGCGCTTGATTGGAGCCAATTTCATCCTACAACAGGACAATGACCCAAAGCCACCTCCAGATGATGCAAGAACTATTTAGGGAAGAAGCAGGCAGCTGGTATTCTATCTGTAATGGAGTGGCCAGCGCAGTCACCAGATCTCAACCCCATAGAGCTGTTGTGGGAGCAGCTTGACCGTATGGTACGCAAGAAGTGCCCATCAAGCCAATCCAACTTGTGGGAGGGGCTTCTGGAAGCATGGGGTGACAATTCTCCCGATTACCTCAGCAAATTAACAGCTAGAATGCCAAAGGTCTTCAATGCTGTAATTGCTGCAAATGGAGCATTCCAAGACCAAAGCAAAGTCTGAAGGAAAAAATTATTATTTCAAATAAAAATCATTATTTCTAACCTTGTCAATGTCTTGACTATATTTTCTAGTCATTTTGCAACTCATTTGATAAATATAAGTGTGACTTTTCATGGAAAACACAAAATTGTCTGGGTGACCCCAAACTTTTGAATGGTAGTGTGTATGTGTATGTATATATATGTGATATATATATATATATATATATATATCATTGTGCAAGACTGGCCATAATTTTTCAAGTTGGCATTCTCTCCCTCCCATGTGTCCTTGCAGAGAACTGCAGACAAGAGACAACATTCTGATGAGGAGACTGCATTGCAGAACCAGTGACGTTTTGATAGAGAGCCATTTCTTAAAAACACACCTCTTGCAGAAATCTGGGTCCGAAATCCTCCCCCAAACATCTCATTATACTGCGGACGAGTCATCTCTGCATCCTCACTGCAGCCCTGATGTTAATTGGAGATAATTTGTTTTCATACAGATTTCACATTTGGTGACGGAGCCCTTCCTGCGTTATGTACACCTGTCACTACGATAGCTCTCTAGACTGGTTCATTACAATTGCTTAAAGAGGCTCTGTCACCACATTATAAGCGCCCTGTCTCCTACATAGTCTGATCGGCGCTGCAATGTAGATAACAGCAGTGGTTTTTATTTTGAAAAACTATAATTTTTGAGCAAGTTATGAACAATTTTAGATTTATGCTAATTCGTTTCTTAGGCCCCATGCACACGACCGTAAAAAACCTCAGTTTTTGCGGACCGCAATAGCGGTCCGCAAAAACGGAGCCATTCACTTTCATTGAACACTGACACCTTTCCGTAGCACGACGGAAGGGTGTCCGTACCGTGGAAATGTTCCGGGAATTATGGAACATGTCCGTTCTTTCGCATTTTGCGGGCCGTGCTCCCATACCTTATGGGAGCACAGCCCGAAAATGCGGCTGTCAGTCAGCGGCCGGCTGTGCCCGCAATCGCGGGCCGTGATTGCGGGCACGGTCGTGTGCATGGGGCCTTAGGCCCCATGCACACGACCGTATCCGCAAATACTGACCGTAAATACGGTCCCGTATTGCTTTATAGTCATCAGCAAAGTACCCATTTCTGCTGAATGGTGTCCGCAATTTCGGTCCGTAGTGCATCCGTATATACGGATCCGCAAAAAAAATAGGCCTGGCTGATGGGAAATCTTCTTTGTGTTGATTAGCAACACTTCTGTATTTGCGGCTGGCTATCTGTATTTGCGGATGCACCTCCGTAGCCATCCGCAATCTTGGCTTCCCCCATAGACTTCTATGGAGGAGTCCATGCCACAATTGCAGACCAAGAACGGACATGCTCCATAATTCCCGGCACAGTTCTGCGGCACGGACAATCATCCGTAGCGATACGGAAAGGTGTCCGCATTCAATGGAAGTGAATGGGTCAGTTTTTGCGGACCGGAATTGCGGTCCGCAAAAACTGACCCATTCACTTTCATTGAACGTGGACACCTTTCCGTTGCGCTACGGGTGGGGGTCTGTGCTGTTGAAATGTTCCGAAAATTATGAAACATGTCCGTTCTTTTGCACGGCCTGTATGGGAGCACGGCCTGAAAATGCGGGTGGCAGTCGGCGACCGGCCGATCGTGATTGCGGGCTCGGTTGCGTGCATGGGGCCTTAATAGACAACTGGGCGTGTTTTTACTTTTTAGCAAGTGGGTGTTGTACAGAGGAGTGTATGTTGCTGACCAATCAGTGACCAATCAGTGTCATACAGTTCTCATTGTTCCAGCCCAGCATGATCCACAGCACAATCACACTGTAACAATGGGCTGGAACAATAAGAAGTGTATGACGCTGATTGGTCACTGATTGGTCAGCGTCATACACTCCTCTGTACAACGCCCACTCGGTAAAAAGTAAAAACACGCCCGGTTGCCTATTAAGAAACCAATTAGCATAAATCTTAAATTTCTCATAACTTGCTCAAAAATGATCGTTTTTCAAAATAAAACCACTGTTCTCCACATTACAGCACTGATCAGATTATGTAGGAGACAGGGCACTTATAATCTGGTGACAGAGCCTCTTTAAGGGGTTTTGCTGGGATTAAAGACACAGCTTCCGGTTACTTGAGTAGTACCTAGATGCCTGACGAAGACCTCCGTACGAGGTTGAAACGCGTTGCAGCAACCCCTTTTTATCTGTTTTTATATGTTCTCCAATAAATCCTTTTACTACTATCCATGACCGTGTGGAATTAGTATCTTCAGTGAACCATTCACACCAGAGCGCTCGATACAATTTGCATTTTTTCCTTTTTTCCTTCATTACTTGAGTAATGAAAGTGCTGTAACTTTACCATTTAGCTTGAGTTGAAATTCTGTTTGAATGCTTGTTGAGCTACCCTCTCATCATGGGTCAATGCCTCACAGAAACAGACTGTCAGAGAGACACCTGCCCTCTTTCTGGAACCGATGCAGCACAGGTACTGCAGTTCCATGAGAAAGAGGAATGATCACTTTGATTTTTTTTTTTTTTAAGATGTCTTTTTAACCTCCTGAAGTTCTGATTATCGGCTTCCTGGATTGATGTCTCAGGCAGAAAAATCAGGCCATGTATGATCAACTTCAGATCAAGGGTAGTGTGAACTTTGGAGAAGTTTCCGCTTTGCTTGTTTGCAGACAGTGTTTAACTTGGGTCAAGAGGGGTCCTACAAGATCTGCAAACGGTTCATGTAAACCTATGGGAAGGAATATTTGGCTAATCAAATCTGGAGCCCCCCTCTCCATAGTTGCACTAGGGGCTTCCTACATTCTCTTACGTCTACCAACATGTTCTTACATGAGGCTGAATGGAGGGATTTAAAGGGGACCTGTCACTAGGTCAAATAAGTTGAACTGGTTAACTGATCTGAATAGCGCTGACTCAGTGATTCCAGTGCTATTTTTCCTTTTCTCCTGGACCCCCTCGTTCCAGAGATATGGCCCACTGTTCTGTTGGCTTCCTATATGCTAATTTGCTATAGTTAGCCAATGCGGGTGGAGCTAGCTTCCCTGCCTTCCCTTCCCCTTCCTGGTAGATGTGCTGCCATATAGCGATCAGGCAATCATTGGCGAGTGGGCAATGATCGGGAACGGGCGATCACATGATCATTGGCCTGTGTGAAAGAGCCTTAACTTTGTGTTTGGCTTTGAAGCTTCTACTTTCTCAACTATTAGATAGGGGCCACCAATATAGATTGTGGGCCCCTTTATATGTTCTTTATAACTGACTTATCTTTGTGAATTGCAACTCTTTTTGTGCTGCACTCCAGCGGATCCACTCAGAGCTTCCCGTCTATAACTAATTGTAAATTTGGAGGTGCATCTGTCTACAGACCTGGACTCCCAACATTCGGCCGCATGTGTGCACCCCACCAATAAGAAGGCCTTGATTGGACACCAGCTCTAGACCCACTTAACTTAATATTGTGGACCATAGAATTTACTATTTTAGTAAATTATTTCCAAAATAACTTTTTAGTGCCTTTCAATTTTTTTCTACTCTATCTTGTAAGTGAAAGAGAGGTGCACATATTCTAAATGTGAAAGCTAATAAATCACTAAGTTATTTTCTATTGACCCATTGTCACTCCACCTGCACATATGGCCACCCTGCTGGCTCGGGGAGGGTGGAACGGTTAGGTATTTCTATTCAGTCGAGCAATTCTGTTACTTGACTGTCCAACATGTCAACACTGTCTTGTGTAAATGGAGAAGGCTCCGTGCAGAGTCGTATCACTGTATCCAATGCAAAGGTTGAAGGGAGAAAATTATTTTCAGTCTTGAACTGCAGCGTCCGACCATATATATAAATCGGACAATCGATACAGATTATATAGCCCAAAATGAAAAGTAGGATGTTAGTAGGAAAAATGCATTAAAAAAAAAATAGCGTACATCCCTGTGGTATATACTTCTCTATGACTGTCCAATAATCCAGAATTTACGACAACACAAACCTGTCACATCCCAACCCCGGATTAAAAGGATTTCACAGTATTTTGAGATTTTAAACAACATGGACTGGCCTTGAAGTGCCATTGACAGGGGAGCTGTAACGCATATGATGCATTATTATGACGGTTCCCTCTCCGTTATGGTCATGGGCAAAAAGACTCATTAAAGGGGGTGTTCAGTCCGAGCAATCAGTGCGACCTTCAGTGTATTTTCAGTGGTTGCCAGTGCCATGAAAGGGGTTGTATGAGATTATAAAACCATGTCTGCTACCAGACACAACCTTCGGACAAGAGTGGCGCTCATACAACCTCTTTAACCTCCGATTAGAAAGTGTTGAAGCTTTCGCACTAACATTCAGTCCTTGTGCAGAGATCTCACGGACGATGGCTGTATAGATTTGTGTTTGCCCAACGTATGATGACTGTGTACGTCGATCTGATCATTATCACCATCTACCCAATCTGTGGTGGTGGGCTCTGGTTGCATTATAATTAATTCTGACCAATACAGTTCCCATGGTCAAACCGATCGCATTTCTCAGAACCATATTACGTTATCCCCATCCAGGGCCAGCAGATGCCAGTGCCCACTAATCTTGGGGGAAGAAGCAATAGTAATCTGGGTAAGCATGTTCTATGCTTGTCGAAACAAGGTTGGGGTAGCCATGGGACCCACTGTAGTCTGTTGCCCAAGGGCCGTCATATACCTGGATTTTAGGTCCTCTTACACCGGCCGGTGCAATAAGCGCCGATCAATGAGACAGCTCGTTGATCGGCGCTCGTTTGCTCCTTACACAAAGAGCTAGTATGGGGACGAGCGCTCGTTACTTGTCCCCATACATTATTATCATGCCGGCAACGCGTCACCCTGTTTACACACCAAAATGTGCTGCCGACAACGATAATATTTGGGTTTTCTAAAACAATACGACCAGTTGATGAACGATCGTTTGCCCGATAATAGGCCTGTGTAAAGGGGCCTTTAGTCTTTCCTTCACCTACATATCGCTCAGAAGCAAGTTGCAAAGTTCACTATTTGTTTTTTAAAAAATTCCCAGGAAGTTACCGGGGAACTATATTTAACCTCTCTGGGAATGAGGGGGTTAATGCTTCCCCTCCACTTCACCTGGTGACCTTCCCCTGTACCTGACAGATAAAGTGTAAAGTTCAGCTCTCTACAAACACTGAGCACAGGGCTAACAATCCGAGAAGTGGTTGCTTGTGTAAGAAGGCCTTTCATGTCCTCATTACTAAGGGTACAGCGGCTCTGCCCACCGCACTGCAGACTGTCTTCGGAGACCAAAGGAATCGCTTAATAAGGAGTGAAGCAATTTTCTCGTGGAACAGAAATAAAAGCTGACGCGTTGTCTTTAAGTTGTAAAAGCCGCCAGGGGAGTAGACCTTTGTGCAGCTGCAATTGATTTCATAAAAAACAGCTGTATAACAGGAAAGACAGCGCTGACACAGGCCCAGGGCACACAGTAGCACAGACCAGGCCGGAGACTGCAGTGGCTGCCGTCTGTAGAGTGTACAGGGTATTAACTTCAAGGGCCTTCCATGCAGCACTTATCGGTGTGATTAGAAGTCTAATCTCTCATTCTCCGCCTGTCTCTTGTGGGCATTCGGAGGAAAAACACAGCCCTAGTTTATAACTGGTGTTGCCCCAGGGACCGGGTGGGAAGATACCAAAAAATTAGCAACCGTACGCCCAACTTGTATAAGCCCAATTCTCCTTAACAGTCTTCTATGAGTGAAACGTAGGTGAGAAGTACGACCCAGGTGCACAAATGCTGCAGAACAAAGTTAGAAAGGTTGCCGATATGGCAAATTCAACCTAGTTCCCGGTTTATTGTTTTTTAAATGCATGGGTGTCCAGTGGAGAGGGGCCCCAAAAATATTAATAAAGGTCCCCCTCCTGGTGTTGGTTTATGCCAGTGCCTGAGCCATAGGGTGGCACAACCATTGTCTCTATTATCCCTCTCACTCATTATGATACCAGCAGAGGGTTAGGGATTTACCACACATGGGGTAAGGGGATAAGTTAATGCGACCCGGGTCCCGCTCTCCGTGTGCCCCATAGAAGCCAAAAGGGCCATCTGTATTGTATGTATACCCTTGTACAAAGCTTTATAAGCTGCTCGTGTTATGCTAGGTGCCTGATAAGCTGCAAGTCTTTTTCGAACAAATCCTCTAAACCTTCATGGCGATTTTTCTAGTCCCAATGATGGAACGCGGTTGAGGGAAAATAACGGAGTTCCTTTAATACCACAAATTATGGTGACATATGAAAAAAAACTCTCTTGGTCATAATATTAAAATTAGGAAGGATTCTGAAACTGTTCCAATATACGCAAAGTCTACAAAATTATTTACACTGCTCTCAATGGGACGTGTCTGGTTCAGTCATGGCAGAACTGTGTACACACTGGAAATAGTGGTCGTTTTCCCAGTATGAATGAAAACTAAAATGTCATGATATCCACCAGGCTTGGACTTGGATAGGTGTACATGAAGAAGAAATGGCCCTATGGCAAAAATCTAAAAGGCTACCATCTATTGGAGCTGTTTTTTGGTGGCCACATCCTCTCTCCCATCCCAGTACATGATCCCCCTTCAACCCCAAAAATGTGCCTGGCACTGCTATGTCACACTACGACTGGCACTACTATTATATGGTACAGTGGCTGGTACTTTTACATTAGGCACTCATACTGGATATTTTAAATTGGCATTATGGCTAGCAAAATTATATCGGTACCATGGTTCTATTATATAAGTGCGTCTATACTTGGTACTAATATATGGACATTATGTAATCTAGTGCTATTATATGGGCACTACGTGTGTTACTATAATATAAGCACCAATATGACTGGCATCATTATATGGGCAATACGCATGGTAATCTGCGTGTACTAATTTGCCCGATACTTCTATATGGACATTGGTAAGGATGGAACTATTATGTGAGCACCAATATGGCTGGTACTGTTATATAGGTGCTATGAATGGGAATGTTATATGGTCACTGATAGGTCTGATATTATTATATGGATATTGCTATGGATGATACTATTATATGGATATTGGTATGGATGACACTATTATATGGATATTGGTATGGATGATACTATTATATGGATATTGGTATGGATGACACTATTATATGGATATTGGTATGGATGACACTATTATATGGATATTTGTATGGATGATACTATTATATGGATATTGGTATGGATGATACTATTATATGGATATTGGTATGGATGACACTATTATATGGATATTGGTATGGTTGATACTATTATATGGATATTGGTATGGATGATACAATTATATGGATATTGGTATGGATGACACTATTATATGGATATTGGTATGGATGATACTATTATATGGATATTGGTATGGATGATACTATTATATGGATATTGGTATGGATGACACTATTATATGGATAATGGTATGGATGATACTATTATATGGATATTGGTATGGATGATACTATTATATGGATATTGGTATGGATGATACTATTATATGGATATTGGTATGGATGATACTATTATATGGATATTGGTATGGATGATACTACTATATGGATATTGGTATGGATGATACTATTATATGGATATTGGTATGGATGATACTATCCATTATATGGATAATGGTATGGATGATACTATTATATGGATATTGGTATGGCTGATACAATTATATGGATATTGGTATGGATGACACCATTATATGGATATTGGTATGGATGATACTATTATATGGATATTGGTATGGATGATACTATTATATGGATAATGGTATGGATGATACTATTATATGGATATTGGTATGGATGATACTATTATATGGATATTGGTATGGATGATACTATTATATGGATATTGGTATGAATGATACTATTATATGGATATTGGTATGGATGATACTATTATATGGATATTGGTATGGATGATACTATTATATGGATATTGGTATGGATGATACTATTATATGGATAATGGTATGGATGATACTATTATATGGATATTGGTATGGCTGATACAATTATATGGATATTGGTATGGATGACACCATTATATGGATATTGGTATGGATGATACTATTATATGGATATTGGTATGGATGATACTATTATATGGATAATGGTATGGATGATACTATTATATGGATATTGGTATGGCTGATACAATTATATGGATATTGGTATGGATGACACCATTATATGGATATTGGTATGGATGATACTATTATATGGATATTGGTATGGATGATACTATTATATGGATATTGGTATGGATGATACTATTATATGGATAATGGTATGGATGATACTATTATATGGATAATGTTATGGATGATACTATTATATGGATAATGGATAATGATACTATTATATGGATATTGGTATGGATGATACTATTATATGGATATTGGTATGGATGACACTATTATATGGATATTGGTATGGATGATACTATTATATGTCTATTATGATACTATTATATGGATATTGGTATGGATGATACTATTATATGGATATTGGTATGGATGATACAATTATATGGATATTGGTATGGATGACACTATTATATGGATATTGGTATGGATGATACTATTATATGGATATTGGTATGGATGATACTAATATATGGATAATGGTATGGATGATACTATTATATGGATATTGGTATGGATGATACTATTATATGGATATTGGTATGGATGATACTATTATATGGATATTGGTATGGATGATACTATTATATGGATATTGGTATGGATGACACTATTATATGGATATTGGTATGGATGACACTATTATATGGATATTGGTATGGATGACACTATTATATGGATATTGGTATGGATGATACTATTATATGGATATTGGTATGAATGATACTATTATATGGATAATGGTATGGATGATACTATTATATGGATATTGGTATGGATGATACTATTATATGGATATTGGTATGGATGACACTATTATATGGATATTGGTATGAATGATACTATTATATGGATATTGGTATGGATGATACTATTATATGGATATTGGTATGGATGATACTATTATATGGATATTGGTATGGATGATACTATTATATGGATATTGGTATGGATGATACAATTATATGGATATTGGTATGGATGATACTATTATATGGATAGTGGTATGGATGATACTATTATATGGATATTGGTATGGATGATACTATTATATGGATATTGGTATGGATGATACTATTATGTGAGCATCAATAAGGCTAGTACTATTATATGGGCACTGTGCATGGGAATGTTATGGAAACATTTGAACCTGAAAAATGTAACACTGAGGTCCCCACATATATAAATCTGTTGCATTCAGTTTATAAACTAAATAAGGTCCGAAACTAGAGAAGCAATCGTGTCATTGTAAATATACAGCGACACTTTATTTTATAGTGACCGTAAAAAAAAAAAAATGAGAGCCAGGCTGCTACTGAGCCAAAAGAGAAAGAAGGCCATTAATTTCCTTATGACTTGTAACCTTAATTCAGTTTGATTTATCCTGCGGAGTGAGAGCGAACGTATAAATTCTATGTGAAATCCACCTTTCCATATGTATTACATCTTCTGAGAACAGGACCCGCTATTTCTCTAGTGCAGAGGTCAAACAAAGGCTGAGAAAGGAAGGACCTTGTTTTCTTTCTTACACAGTTAATAAAACGGATAAGAAACTGTAGTCGCTCTTTTGAAGATCTCTTTTAGTGAGTCCTTTAGTGAAAGTGTGGAGCCGACTTTTATCTGTGGCAGAAATTGCTGGTGACGGGAGATATTTGCAGACGGTAATAATACAAATTTCTTCAATGGTCAAGGGACAGGACAATATTGTAATGGTTTTTATGATATTCTGTAATATACTATGTCAAATTTAAAGCGGTTGTCTTATAAATACAACCCCTGTCCATATGACCTATTAGGGTATATGGACGTCATAGAGGTGGATCCCCTACTTGGGACCCCCATCTTTCAGTCAGAATGTACAGTTGCTTTGTAAGTGCGGCTCTCCTTCTGGCGCACTTGAGCTGTCCAAGTTAATTGAATGGCCACCATGCAATACATGCAGAGGTCACTGCAGGGGGAAATGCATGGCTGGCCACAGGTTCTCTCTGGAAAAATCAGCTGTTTGCCGAGGTGCCAGGAACCGAACCTGCAGCGATCAACTGATTGCCACAGTGGCTCCTTTCTGACAATCAACCCCTTTATAGCGCAACTCTAGCAGACCCATGAAATCATTCCGGCCACCATCCTCTCCCCCCCCCCCCCCCCCAGCCTAGCAAATATAACAGTGTTCTAAAATTGTGTCTGCCGGCAGCCACCACTAGAGGGAGCTTACCGCATACTATGTTGTTATTGAGTTCAGTGTCTAAACCGTATGCAGTAAGCTATTAAGCTCCCCCTAGTGGTGGCTGCAGGTAGTTAGAATTGTATCATTTAAAGAGGTATTCCCATCTTAGATATTTATGGGTTCTTGCGAATAGGAGTCCCCTGACCCCATACCTGCCTGGTGAGATGGCTGCTGTCCACTTTATCTAGGCGGAGACTCAGCGGAGAGCTAGTCATGGTTTGCTGTACTGCACTGTTTCCATAACTCCAATAGAAGTGAATAGGAGTTATAGAAGCTGCACAGCACAGTGAGCTACGCTGTTTTTGTAACTCTCAAATTCCGGAACAGTGTAGCTTTCTAAGCTGTTTCCATAGTACGGGGTCGGGGGGGCGCCCATTCTCGAGAAATGGGACCCGCATCTATCAGACATTTATGGCATATCCTGTTGATATGTCATAAATGTCTGAGATTGGAAAACCCCTATGAAGAGATCACTGAGGACATTTATCACCTATCCAAAGGAGAGGTGATAAATGTATGATCGCTGGGGGCTCCCACCACTGGGGCTCCCACCAACCATTCTTCTAATCTCAGTAAGGAGGGTTTTGAACAGAGCGGCAGTCGCCCATGTGTGCTGTTCCTCCATACAATGTCCACGGGGCCAACGGAAACAATCGAGCGATGTACTCGGCTGTCTCTTGCAGCCCCATAAACATTGAATGGAGTGGCAGCGCACAAGCGCGATTTCCTCACCATTCAAAATCCTCCGCACTGCAATTGGTGGGAGTCCCTGCGATCATGCATTTATCCACAGGATAGGTGATAAATGTCCTTAGTGGGAAAACCCCTTTAACACTATGGCTATGCAGGGGATTTGGAGCTCAGCATCAGAAAAATGAAGCTTTGAGAGATATATTAAGAAAAGCATGAGTACATAATTGTGGACCGCTTATGGTGTTCACGGGTGTATATTCACTTTAAATTCTTACCAGATTGCTTAGGAAGTTTAACATTGAATAAAAAAGACTTCACAAAAAGTGACTAAACTTTGTCTGAAACGAGCAATTTATCAAATCGGTTCCTATGATAAATCTGAAAGCAGAAAAAAAATAGAATAATTTACTTGGAAAAGCCGTAATGGAAATTGTGCCAATGTTATTCATTATTTTTCTTGGTGCCACGTTATCACTCTTTATTCAAAAGTGGAAATAATTGCACTTAAGGTAATAGAAAGGAAGGAATCAATATTTGGCAATTTGTTAATAGTCTTTGTGAAATGTTTTTGAGTTCTTTTTATGTTTTGTTTTTTATACTTTTTATCTTCCAGGTTGGTTGCACTTTGTAGTTAGAAGTCTCCAATTCAACTCAAAACTGAAGGTTACAGTTTCTTTTGATTGTCAAAGGCATCAAGGATTTTGGGTAAGAAGCGAATCCCCTTGCAGCCGTGAAAACACATCAAGGCTTCCAAAACAACGCAAATCATTGTAAGTGGTCCACGATTGTCATCTGGACCCCGTCCCACCACCTTTTGGATCTCGTGTGAGATGCTACAACCTCCTTGGAGGATAGGGATACTCTTCTCCTGAGGTGAAGGATCTTAAGAACTTTGAGATCATGCTCATAGTCTCTGACTACAAAAAGTGCCAGTCCTGTTCTTTGTCCCTTGAGCAATGTGAAGAGAAGCCGTGTCTCTGCACATCTCCGCTCACTAGAGCAAGTAGAGACATTAGCCTCTAAGTGTTCCAGGAAAGTGAAATATTTTAGGTAAGAGCCAACGCACACCATGAGTCCTGACGGTGAGGAACGCTGAGTCCCGACTGTTGGTTCAGTGTTGGACTAAAGGGATATTCATCTGAAATATATTTTAGCTCATGAGAACCGGCTACGATTTCGTCTGCTTGGCTTTGACCCTATAAATAAAACAAAACAATACATGAGAATGATGATTTCCAGACTGGAAGACCTCTAGCCCAACTAGTAGTCGGAAAACCACTCTGCTGTCCAAAGGTGTGCAAAACGCGTGATGAGTTCCATGCTATAGACAATGTTTTATCTTCTCATTAAACCAATGGTTCGCCGGTTACCAGAATTGTCATTCACTATACATTAAATGGTCGCTGGTCATTACTCAAGGTCATTTTTATAATTTCTTACCAGAGAGACGGGTCCTATAGACTGTCCAGGGTACTGTATAGATAGTGTTGGCTCTGTTTTTAATACCGGAGTGGTGTCTGTTGTAACTGATGATGGAGAGTTGTTCGCTGAAGTGTTTGGCCCTGGAAGAGATGTCACCATGATATAACTATTGATGTAAAAGTCAACAGGAAAACACTTTTTTGATTTCTGAATGATAAATTTCAACACAAAATACAAGTGACCAGTGTAGTCATAGGAGACATATCACTACGCAACAGCTACTGCTCCGGCAGTAGTACCAGTGATTGTTTAAATGCAGGCAACATGTGACCCATTCTGCCTATCAGAGGGCTCAGCGGTCATGTTTTACGATTCATTACCACTGAGCCATCTGATTAGCCGCCTGCATGTTAAAGTGTAACAAAACTTTTAAAACACTTTTGACATGTCATAGTGACATGTCAGAAGTTTTGATTGATGGGTGTCCTGCTTTGGAAAACCGAGCGACTAGTGTACATACTCATAGACTTTCTATTGAGCCCGTACACCGCTCCAAGGAAAGCCGATCATAAACTTAGCGGCACAGCACTCACTTGATTGCTTCTACCGCTTTCTTTTTATCGATCGGTGGGGGTCTCAGTGCTCAGAACCCCACAGATCAAAGCTTCTGACATGTCACTATGACATGTCAAAAGTTTTTTAAAAGTTTAATTACACTTTAAAAATAAACTGGAGTGCCACCGGAGCGTCAGCGTTGGAACAGAGGGAAAGGATTGCGGAGTTCTGCTTGTTTTTTTAAATTTATGTCATTTGCAGCCATTAGTAAAATTATTTAAGAAAGTCGGATAACCCCTTTAAGTATAGTAAATGAAACAAATTCTTTCATTACCTGTTGTTTTCCCTTTGACATTTTTGGGTTTCCTCTTTCGAGTTTGAATACTTTCTTTCTTCATGGCTAATGGACGAGGAACCTAGACAGAGACAGAATATATGAATTGTAAATTGCACGGTTAGTTTGTGCTGCATTTTATTTACAATATTGAATTACCTAACACAATGGGCCTCATTTATCAAAACAGTCTAATTGTAAAACCGTGCAGGCCTATTGTAAACCAATCAGTGCTCAGCTTATATATTTACAGCGCATTTTACAGAATATCTCCAGCAAAATAGTAGGAGCATTGATTCTCTACTTACCCCATGCAGCTTCATGTATAGGCCACATGCATTACACACAGGTTCCCCCTCTGAGTTTCGCCTCCATAAGGTTGTAGTGGATGTATGGCAATTTGTACAGCAAAGTCCAGCACGTCTAGAGGAAGACTGCAATGAAAAAGAAAGGTGTGGATCACAAAATGCTACCTGGGTACTTTTTTTTTTTAATAGCCAGGATCATGCCCAGGTCGGAAGACAGATTTCATAGTCTATATTCCTTGGGTGGATCTTTTTCTTGTGCTCACTGCTGCCCCCTGCTGTTTAACGCATTTTATATGAATTGCCAAGCGGAGAGGGGGAAGGGAAGTGGCAACTGCTCAGAGCCACATTTCGGGTTCAGAAAAAATAGTTATTGAAAAACGGATACCAGAGGCAAGGAAGCCTTATTTCCCAGCTACCAATAGAACAGTTAAATTTTCAAATTTTGAATAATAATCTTTATTATGCTATTCCAGCAAGTAAACAGACAGACAAAACCAACATGAATAGTTAAAATTTTCTATGCATGGATGGGGTCAGTAGCCGTTGTGGCTATAGCAATATATATGTTTTCCTGCCGTCTGTGACTGCAGACAAGCAGATTCAGGAAGTCACCGATATCGACGGAGACCTCCTAAGTAGTTAAATTGTTAAATTATAAAGTAGAGATGCCCACATTCCAGCATGCGTTAAAATTAGGAAGAGAGCCCCCCCGACATGTTTCGCTACTTATGTAGCGTCCTCAGGGGTTCATGGGGCTACTGGCGGCGCGCCGGGAAACTCACGCTGTTATGGGAATCCTCTGTGACGTATCAGAGGGTGTGTACATGGATTGGACCAATGCCTCTGGCATCCGTTTTTCAATTGCTGTATTAGGCCTGCCAACTACCAAGGGTCCAAACCTTTTCTGTGTCAGAAAAAATAGTTGTCACCTTTCAAGCCGTTTCAACTGGTGTTATGCAAAAAAAAAAATTATAACATATTAACTAATATCTTCACTATAGAAAAACAACTTCCCCTTCGTTATGGGGGACATGAATAGTTAGAAGAATTTTCTATCTGACAGTAATTGCTCTTAGATTGTCCATGTTGAGTTTTGAGTTGGGAAAAAACACAAAGGTTAATGAAACCACAACGTAGATTATTTTTGGCTTTCTCGGAGATCGCAAAGAAAAAAATAATTATAACGTAATGGACTTGTCCTTCAAAAGATTTCATTTCATTTTGAGAAACTGGAAAAAAATTATAATGGCAAAAAAAATAAAAAATCCCGTAGCAGAGCTGTAACACTCTAGCACCTCATTTTTCTCTGTGATTTTGCTATAGCAACACTCAGAAATGTTGTAACCCCAAACAATGGTGTGATGCTGGTAAGTAACTTTGAGACCTTTGTTCCTTATGCCAAATGAAGGGAAAAAAAAAATAGAGCAGCACATAAGGGTTATTTTCTGAAAACTTTTGACACGTCAGTGACATGTCAGAAGTTTTGATCGGTGGGGGTCCGAACACTGAGACCCCCACCGATCGCTAAAAAGAAGCGGTAGAAGGGCTCGGGAGAGTGCGGTGCTGCTTCGATTCTGATCGGCTTTTCTCGGAAAGCTGAGCGACCCAGTGTACGGACTCATAGACACATAGACTTGTACGATCAGAAACGAAGCGGCACAGAGCTCACCCGAGCGCTTCCGCCGATTCGTTTTAGCGATCAGTGGGGGTCTCAGTGCTCGGACCCCTACCGAGCAAAACTTCTGACATATCACTATGGTATGCCAAAAGTTTTTTGAAAGTTTAGTTACTGAAAGTGCCTATGCACTTTAGATAGCTGTCGGCCGAACGCACGTTTTGATGATCACTATATCCTCCCGACTCCACCATTAACCTGCACGCTTGGTTCGACTGAGTGTTTATATTTATTTCGACGAGAGAGGGGAATGAGAGAAGCGTTATCAGTTTTTCGGGAGACCCCCATACACATTAGATTGTTGTCTATTTCCGGTAGGTTGGGAAAACTTTTATCTAATATGTATGGGCACTTTAAAGAACTGCAAAGAGTTATATTCACCCTGGAGATGGGAAATATCGAGACCTTCATGATTATAATAAGATCAGATGAGTTTGCTTTGAATTTTTCATATCTAGACTAAAGCTGGCCATAAACATAAGTTATCAGATGCCACGTCTAATGTCTATGGGCACCTCCAGATAGTCCCATGATGGGGCGGGGTAGGGTAATTGTAAGGCCTAGTTCACACTGAGGTTTTTGCAGGCAGAAAAGAATCTGGCTCAAAATTCCTTCAGAAAACGAGCGCCGCTGGTTTTTTCTGCCTCCCATTGATTTTAATGAGAGGTCAGATGCGGAACCGCAGCAATTAAGGACATGCAGCTCCACCATAGGCTAAAACGCAGATTTCGGTCATTTTTGGGCGCAGATTCCGACATCAAAATCAGCGCAAAAAAAACACGTTTTAACAGGCCCTTAGAGTTCCCCACGAAGGGAACATTTTTGTCAGGGTGAAAAGGTTGTGAATTACAGGGGTAGGTAACTACAACAACCCCATGTAATCTTAATACCCCCCTCTGTGTAAGCTGGACTCTCGCGTATGTAATAAAAACCACGGTGGAGCGCAGCGCTCAGTGTTTCCTTGGCTTGGTAATGGATAAAGTAGTGGAATGATTGTGGTGTTTATTTCTTCTCTTTATCTTGAAAGGTCTGCAATCCTTCCCTGCCCTATGAAAGGGTTAAGTCATCATTTGCTGGCAGCTCCGGAGCTGGAGACAGGCAGAGAAAGGCAGAGTCTCCATTAGCTGCTTCCAAAAATATTGTCTCTGAAAATGTTCCTCCCTAAATCCTAAATCTTGAGCGCTAGTGATGGACGATTGCAAGGCCCAGAGGCTTGTCAAGGACAGGAGAAGAACGATATTTTACTCCTAATTTCCTCTCAGTTTACTTTAAACTAAAGGGGCCGGTCACATTTCTCTGGCAACGTTTTGACCTTGTCTGGAAGAACCTCCGTCTCAAACTTTGAACTGTGCGGTTTATTTATATAAAAATGAGCGACGCAATGTTTGATCACATGTACGAGGCTCAGGCAATTTATGGGGATAGTTATACATCTGTGTAGGGAAAAATAAAACGCTATAATGTTTTTGTCGTAACACGTAACATATTTGCGTCGCTCCCTGTTCATACATGGTTTCCGTTTTTTTTCCCCCATCCATGATGTTTCCACTTTACCCCAAATACTGATAATGGGTCCGTTCAGGTTTCAGTCAGGTATTCGCTTCTTTTTACTGTGCCACGCCGCATTGTCCAACAGATCCAAATGGTCACCAATGGACCTCAGATCTTAATGGGGGTCTGTCGAAGTTCTGGTATTTTTTACAGAATGGCCGACAGATCCTTTAATGGAGGGCTCTGTACTCACTTGCGTCATGACTTCCATTTTTAAAGCATCCATGACCGATCCATGATCCATTTGTCGGATCCGTCATGATTATACTTTTCTTTACCTCGTTGACATATAATGGGTTAGTTGGGTTTCCGTATATCGCCTCATGTTACTCTATTCTAACCATTGAAATCTGCTGGAAACCTGGCAGAAAAGAACTAACGCTAGTGTGAACAGAGCCTAAATTGCCTCACTGAAAATCCAGATGGCTGCCGTGAGCTTTTCAGTAGGACGAGACAGATACCGTTGGAGTCGCATGTACCCATATAGATCAGATCTGCAACTGGATTTTAATTCGTATCTCCGATCCAAAGCTGAATCACTTCATTGGCCTCATATCAAAATTAATAGAATTTTTTAAGGCTACGATAGGTCAAAAATTATTTCTATCGGCTGGTGGAGTACATAGATGCAAGGGAACCCCATAGTAACAATCAATAGACACCCTTCCTGTTGTATGTTCACACCATCCCCCTCCTTACATCCTTGAAGGGCATCATGACCATTGGGCCTATCCTCCCCTAACTTTAATTTATAACAGGACCCCCCACCTTCCATGTGCCATTCATAATACTAGTGACTTCTTAAGCTGCAGAGGGACCATTGGGCAACTTCATTTACCAGGGCCCAGGTGCAAATGCACCTCTTATAGCTACGCCTCTGATCAGGGCCGTCTTTGTAGAATATGTACTATGGTATTAACCAGTTGCCCTATGTCAACAATGGACCATCAGAAGGTATGACATATAGTAGAGATTTTTATGTGTGGATTATACATGTTACACATAGTGAATGGTCTTTCTCAGAATCCGGGAGCGAGATCCCAGAACAATGAACATAAATATACATCTAAAAACGAAATGTGTCCTGAAGACATAACTGAACGTCCAGTAACCCTCTGTGAATGACCCTCCGATCTCATCCCGTCCTCCACTAAGTAGCTGAAAGGTCGTTGGTCTCCATGCACAGTACAGGACCATCAGTCAGCCAAGGGTTACTGCAATGTGAAGATTTAACCTTTTTTTCTCTACTTGGAATTGTTTTACATGAATAAGTTTGATTGCCAAAAATATTTCCAAAGTAAAAAATAATTTGCTATAAAATAAATCTCAGATGTCATTGTTATAAAAGACGAGCAACCGGGGCCAAAACCCAAACGGCGTTATAACTAACAGATTTATTAGAGGGATAGGTAATGCTTTAGGAAGCAGTTGCCCCCGGTTAAATGGTTTAAAGGGGTAGACTCAGCCGGCACCCCCGGCAAATAGGCATTTTCACTGAGGCGACCGCTCGGGGGAAAATGTAATATTATTTGGTGGCCATTCAGATGAATGGATTACATGGACAACTCGAGTTCGCCAGAATAGGAGCATTTCCTCGTACTGGATTATAGAGGAGATGCCGACCGGGGGACCCCCGCTATGACGTCCATATGCCCTAATACAGGATATGGACAGGGTTGGTCTTCATGATACAACCCATTAATGTCTGGAGATGGGTTTACTGATGTTTTGGTCCTAATGAGCCCGAAGGGATGATCTTCTGAACTAGCCACACAGAGATACAGTGCTACAACCCTGTCCATATTCTTTATTAGGGCATAGAGACATTATAGTGGGGGGTCCCTATATGCCAGAACAAAGAGCCGCTCTTTACAAGCGACTTCAGTTCTGGCAGACTTGAGCCGTACTGGTCTTACAAGAACGCCCATTCATCTAAATGGCTGCATGTAATACCACATTTTTCCTGCAGCGGCCGCTGTGGGTAATATGCCTGGCGGAAAATCAGCTGTTTGCCGGTGGTGCCGGGAGCGGGACCCAGGTTGATCTGCTGATCGCCTCAGGGGGCCGCCCTATGATAGGGGTTGACTCTGATGAGACAAAACCTATAACAATAAGTTATTTTTCCATGGAACATTGGGACCTTATTTATCAAAACGGTCTAAAAAAAAAATGACCTTGTTGTCTATAGCAGTGGGGGCAAGATGGTGTCAGTGTTGCATTAGGTGAAGTGAAGCGTTGCATTAGGACTCATGCCCACGTCAATGTTGGACTCCTTGCCCCCCTGTGATGCTTATGAGGCACATTATTATTCTATAGATGCAGAGAATACTTCCATAATAAGGCATTGAAAATTCGACAAGATTAATACCCCTGTGTGACTCCATGTAAAATCAGAGACACATGGAGGTACAGTCTGGGCCTATAGATTTCTATGACTGCCATATTCGGGATTAATACCACATGGATCCGTACTACAGCTATAAGAATGAGCCCATACTGGAGTTCTTGTAATAAGTTTGCTCCGTTGCGAGCAATGACTTAACACCATGTAGAATCATAGAAGAATAGAAAAGAAAAGAGAGGGCCACATGGCTAACGTGTTAATGGGGCTCCACTTTGGAGCAGTTCATACCAGCACACACACCCGAAAATATGAATGATCCAATGCTTGTTTGGCCCATCCTATACCATCCCATCTAAGAGAAAATGGCAGCATGGTTCTTTAGTTTCTACCCTTCACTTGCTAACATTGTAATGTTCATGGGTAAGTGGAGCCCATCTCCCAATTAGAACCAGAAGCTGGTAAAAACCTGGGCTGGGATTTCCCTTCTCAATTGGCCCCTAGCAGCTGCCTGGTCTGCCTCTATGACAGAGTCATAATAAAGCTCCTGGACCCCAATGCAAAATCTGTAACGGTGCCATTTATAATACTCTGTCTTATATGACAGAGGGGCTTTTGGGCCTCCTCAGATGTCCCGGATGTGACTGCCACCTCTGCATCCCTACCGTATGATATTTCTGCCCTTTCGCACTTGTGCACTGCCCGTTTATTATGTTGTTGTCCTCTTAGGGCCACCACAGCCCCTGATCTTTCCTTCTGCAGCCACTCACCATTAGGTGCTGCTATTTATTTCGCTGCACGTCCCTTTCGGTGAGTGGTCATTGTAATACGCTGAAAACACCAGGTATATAGATCGGTCTATTCATGTCATAGCAACTTATAATGCAAATAGTTGTCATTGAGTCAGGACGTGCCTGTCTGGCCGCTGAACGTATGTATACCTGCGGGTAAATAAACCCTATAATGTATAAACCCCCTGCGCTCTATAATTCCCTCCATATCACACAAGTGCCGTATATTATCCTTTTATTAAAGCCTCCTTATATTTGCTGCGTACCCTGAGGAGACGTTCACTATATGCAGCACATGTTCCATTTCCTCTCTCCCTGTATTACACTGAACTTCTTTGTGTTAGGGACAGTGATGCTGCTTAACCCATGAAGTGCTGGAAGCATCCACCGCGTTATGGTTATGATTACATTCCTTCCATCTAAATGGCATTATTCCGTACATACAATAATCTTCTATTTCTTATCTGGTAGTGGGACCATCACCTTATCCTACAAATAGTCTAAAAATATAACCTAGGGTGCACATCCCGTCCTGAACAAAGGATTGAAGAGAGATCCTATGAGATCAGTTATCACGATCAGTTTCAGGCTTAATGTACATTTTTGTAACCATTTTTTAAATTGCTGCAACGTTTCCAAAATAAAAAAAATGAAGCAATTTTGCAAATCGTCTTCTTTTTTTGTGTGTGTATACAGCACCTATGCAGAGTTATGTGCCTCCATGATTAGGCTACAAACAAGCCCTGTGTGTAGTGTGATCCTATACTTATGTTACTTCATCTCCCCCCAATTTGGTTGCTAATCTAGACAGTAGACAGAGGGTAACACATGACATCAGAATCAGACTACACAGGGTTTGTTTGCAGTCTGTCACCATGGAGACACATAGTCCTGTTTACACCAAATGGTAGGAGACTATTTCCAAATAGTTTATTTATTTTTTATACATTGAAGTAATTGACAAAATTTGTTGCAACAATAAAGTAACCCCTTAATGGTGGGTTCACATACAGTGGAGGAAATAAGTATTTGATCCCTTGCTGATTTTGTAAGTTTGCCCACTGTCAAAGACATGAACAGTCTAGAATTTTTAGGCTAGGTTAATTTTACCAGTGAGAGATAGATTATATTTAAAAAAAAAAAGAAAATCACATAGTCAAAATTATATATATTTATTTGCATTGTGCACAGAGAAATAAGTATTTGATCCCTTTGGCAAACAAGACTTAATACTTGGTGGCAAAACCCTTGTTGGCAAGCACAGCAGTCAGACGTTTTTTGTAGTTGATGATGAAGTTTGCACACGTGTTAGATGGAATTTTGGCCCACTCCTCTTTGCAGATCATCTGTAAATCATTAAGATTTCGAGGCTGTCGCTTGGCAACTCGGATCTTCAGCTCCCTCCATAAGTTTTCGATGGGATTAAGGTCTGGAGACTGGCTAGGCCACTCCATGACCTTAATGTGCTTCTTTTTGAGCCACTACTTTGTTGCCTTGGCTGTATTTTTCGGGTCATTGTCGTGCAGGAAGACCCAGCCACGAGCCATTTTTAATGTCCTAGTGGAGGGAAGGAGGTTGTCACTCAGGATTTGACGGTACATGGCTCCATCCATTCTCCCATTGATGCGGTGAAGTAGTCCTGTGCCCTTAGCAGAGAAACACCCCCAAAACATAATATTTCCACCTCCATGCTTGACAGTGGGGACGGTGTTCTTTGGGTCATAGGCAGCATTTCTCTTCCTCCAAACACGGCGAGTTGAGTTAATGCCAAAGAGCTCAATTTTAGACTCATCTGACCACAGCACCTTCTCCCAATCACTCTCAGAATCATCCAGATGTTCATTTGCAAACTTCAGACGGGCCTGTACATGTGCCTTCTTGAGCAGGGGGACCTTGCGCGCACTGCAGGATTTTAATCCATTACGGCGTAATGTGTTACCAATGGTTTTCTTGGTGACTGTGGTCCCAGCTGCCTTGAGATCATTAACAAGTTCCCCCCGTGTAGTTTTCGGCTGAGCTCTCACCTTCCTCAGGATCAAGGATACCCCACGAGGTGAGATTTTGCATGGAGCCCCAGATCGATGTCGATTGACAGTCATTTTGTATGTCTTCCATTTTCTTACTATTGCACCAACAGTTGTCTCCTTCTCACCCAGCGTCTTACTTATGGTTTTGTAGCCCATTCCAGCCTTGTGCAGGTCTATGATCTTGTCCCTGACATCCTTAGAAAGCTCTTTGGTCTTGCCCATGTTGTAGAGGTTAGAGTCAGACTGATTCATTGAGTCTGTGGACAGGAGTCTTTTATACAGGTGACCATGTAAGAGCTGTCTTTAATGCAGGCACCAAGTTGATTTGGAGCGTGTAACTGGTCTGGAGGAGGCTGAACTCTTAATGGTTGGTAGGGGGTCACATACTTATTTCTCTGTGCACAATGCAAATAAATATATATAATTTTGACAATGTGATTTTCTTTTTTTTTTTTTATATAATCTATCTCTCACTGGTAAAATTAACCTAGCCTAAAAATTCTAGACTGTTCATGTCTTTGACAGTGGGCAAACTTACAAAATCAGCAAGGGATCAAATACTTATTTCCTTCACTGTATATCAGTTGCTTCGGGCCAGTTGTTTTTAGCCTGAGCCGGACACAACTGATGAAGTTTCGCGCACCGGTCCGGCATCTAAAGCCGGACGTAAAAACGCGGCATGCAGAGTAGTTCTATCCGGCAATGGTGGACGTACGGCGTTAAAACAAATGCAACTGATGCCAGAAACTATCTTATAGGAAAGCACTGGATCAGTTCTGGTATCAGTTTCCCTCCGGCCTTTCTGTACCACGCCGGACGGAAACTACGCTGGATCACCGGATATATAAAAAGGGGGCCTTCGATAACACAGATTTTTATTATGCAGGACATTTGGTCATTACTAATGTTTGTTTTATTTCTTTGTCGCGCTGGTTATATACAACCCCCTCCCACATGTGGGTGCGTATTAGGCTGCATAGAGAAGATACTCTGATGATATTCCAACATGGTGGCCGTGGCCCCATCCTTCCCTTTTCTTAAAATGTCATATAAAGCAGTGATACAAAATGAACGGACTGATAGTATTTGCTTCCCCGTGTCTATAGTATAGCAGACGCATAGCACAGCACGGGTCTCTGCGGTGTCTAAATCTTTACAGCAGTGTTATGCACAGGTATGATGTGATGGATTCTGCAGAAGCCGATGTTAATGCCGTTAATGCTCTGGAGAGAGTGACTACCCGTTTTCAGAGAGTGCAGCTTACTCCTAAGCGGGGGCCCCCAATAACCCTTCAGCCTCACACATCAAGCTATATAGAGATCTCAGCTCTCGCACCTCGCAGAAAATCTGACTTCTTGGTGTTAATCTAAAGCAACTGTAGTATAAAAGGTTTATGGCCGACGGTTTCCCCATCTGGCGTTTAAAAGAAAAAGCTGCTCAGGACGGTGCGAACAGAAACCAAACACCGCAGGAGTTACGTTACCACCAAACAAACTCCCATTAATGTGACGACTGCATTATTTGTAGCGCAGGATTATAGTAGATTGTCAGCTCTGTTGACCAGGACCTTCATTCTACACAAGCGTCCAGCGTCAGGCTGGGTTCACACACACTATTTACGGACGTAATTGGGGTATTTTAGCCCCGAATTACGTCCGAAAATGTGGCTCAAAAGCGGCGGCAAACATCTGCCCATTCATTTGAATGGGTCTTACGATGTTCTGTTCCGACGGGCATTTTTTTTACGTGCCGCTGTCAAAAGGCGGCGCATAAAAAAGACGCCCGCGTCAAAGAAGTGCCTGTCACTTCTTCAGACATAAATGGAGCCGTTTTACATGGACTCCATGGAAAACCAGTTCCAATTACGTCCGTAATGGACGCAGCGAAAGACGCCTGCACATGCCATTACGGCTGAAATTACGGTGCTGTTTTCTCCTGAAAACAGCACCGTAATTTCAGCCGTAACGGACGCTGCCGTGTGAACATACCCTTATAGTGCATATGTCTGGGTTTATAATCACACGACGATCATCCATTTATAACCCATGATGAATCTATGAAGCCATATTGTACCTCCGCTTGCCTCCGGTTTCTATCATATGCCGTATTGCGGAGGAATTAACCTCTAATATGTGGCACAGGGAGAGTCTAAACCTTTTGAATGCAAAACCCTATTAGGGCACATGGATATTATAAGGCTGGGTTCACACGACCTATTTTCAGACATAATGGAGGCGTTTTTGGAGCCGTTTTCTCATAGACTCCAATGAAAACAGCTCCAAAAACGGCCGTGAAAAACGCGAGTTGCTCAAAAAACGTCTGAAAATCAGGGGCTGTTTTCCCTTGAAAACAGCTCCGTATTTTGAGACGTTTTTGACTCTACGTGTGAACATACCCTAAGGGTATGTTCACACGGCGGGGGTCCGTAACGGCTGAAATTACGGGGATGTTTCAGCCTGAAAACATCCCCGTAATTTCAGCCGTACCGGCATGTGCAGGCGCTTGAACGCCGCGTCAATTACGGCCGTAATTAGCACTGCTATTCATTGGAGTCAATGAATAGCGGCTCCAATTACGGCCAAAGAAGTGACAGGTCACTTCTTCTACGCGGGCGTCTATTTACGCGCCGTCATTTGACAGCGGCGCGTAAATATACGCCTCGTGTGAACAGACAAACGTCTGCCCATTGCTTTCAATGGGCAGATGTTTGTCAGCGCTATTGAGGCGCTATTTTCGGGCGTAATTCGGGGCAAAAACGCCCGATTTACGTCCGTAAATAGGCCGTGTGAACATACCCTAAGAGTGGAGCCACCCCGCTCGGGACAAGAGCTTTCATTCTGACGTGACCATGTATTACATGGTTGCCCACTCACTTGAATGGAATCCATGAAATACTACATTTTCCCTGCAGTGCAGATGCAATAGAAATGTGTACGAGGACGCAATGGAAATCAATGGGATGTGGTTGTCAGGGTTTGCTGGGAGTTGTAGTTTTGCAACAGCTAGGGGGCCACAGGTTGAAGACGGCTGCTTTAGATGGTAGGATCTCAATGAATGGGTGAAATGGGAAGAACGTCTCTTACCAGTCTTTTCTGTGGCTTGATGAGAGGTCGGTTGATTCCATTCATTTTATGGTAGAGTCCGCAGGCGTTACATAGGTAGTGTCCGGTGCCATCTCGTCTCCACAGCGGGGTGGACATTGCTCCGCAGTTGACACATTCTCTTCCCTCTGCATGGAAATCTTCAAAGTATTCTGCGGACAGGAAGGCGTTTTGCAATTAGTGATAAGAAGTGAATAAGAATGATAATCTATCACATCCCCAAAACACTGACCTGGTAAAAATTAAATGACCAGATAGATCGCTATTATTCTCTGTTTATATCTGCGTCGGAGGCTGAACAGACTGCCGGATCCATCAAACGACGGACCGCGTTGACTTACAACGTGGTCCGTCGGGCTCCGTCACAGATTTAGTCAAATTTGACGGAAAAAATAGCAATGCATGCAGTGCTATTTTCCCAGTAAAAGCGATGGACATCATGCTGGATCCTGACGGACTACATTGTAAGCCAGTGGTGTTTGTTGGGCGCTGGCGGCAGAGCGTCTTGGCTTCCGTTATAATCGGTAGCCACAACACGGGCATTAGGCCACTTTTACACAGATGTATTACGACCTGGACATGACCCATCCCCGATTCTACTTAGTTCACCAAAAGGGTCCAAGTATTGTGCCCGTTATACTGACCCTACTATGTGGCCACATTATGCCCAGCTTGTTGACTGTTTCCATGTAGCAACAGGAGAGTCCATACCACTGAGCTCAAATGACAAAGTTGTTACATTTAACACTTGATGACTATCTTAGGCCTCATGCACACGAGCATAAAAATTCACCGTAATTGCGAACCGTAATACAGTCCGCAATTACGGACCCATTCAGTTTTTTTCGTGTTTTACGGGCTGTGCTCCCATACTTTGTATAAGAGCACGGCCCAAAAATGCGAGCGGCCGTCAGCAGCCGGCCGTGCCCGCAATCACGAGCCGTGATTACGAGCACAGTCGTGTGCATGAGGCCTTAGGCACTCTTCACACATGTCAGATTTGACACAGATCCCGGCGGAAATCCACATAAAATCCAATGACAATCCTCATCCAATGCATGTGAATGAAGTTACTCCAACCCCGCTCAGACACTGAGGAAAATTTCAATGCAGATTTCCACATGTGGATTCATGGCACATCAACAGAAAATTCAAAATAAGCCTCGGATTTCTGCTGCGGATCCTGCGGTAATTTTGTGTCGACTGTGTGAACATAGTGGAATAAAAATTTTGAAATTATTTATGTTAGGAGTAGGACATAAAAACAAACAAATAAAAATCCCTCATTGAAATGATTACGTTCTGTTCAATGATAATTATTATTTCTGCAGCTCTATCATCTCCCATGTACAGTAATACAAACACAGACCTGTTTCTACAGAACACTTATCATTCAGATCCAACCACAATTACCCTGTGTAAATAACCAAAATTATACAACATTGACACAAATATTGTTTTTTTGGGGCATTTTTGCCATATCACTACTCAGAAATCTATCTTATAATATATACAGTATATATTGGGACAATAGACTGACACAGATAGATAGATAGATAGATAGATAGATAGATAGATAGATAGATAGATAGATAGATAGATAGATAGATAGATAGATAGATAGATAGATAGATAGATAGATAGATAGATATGAGATAGATAGATAGATAGATAGATAGATAGATAGATAGATAGATATGAGATAGATAGATAGATAGATAGATAGATAGATAGATAGATAGATAGATAGATAGATAGATAGATAGATAGATAGATAGATAGATAGATAGATAGATAGATAGATAGATAGATATGAGATAGATAGATATGAGATAGATAGATAGATAGATAGATAGATAGATAGATAGATAGATAGATAGATAGATAGATAGATAGATAGATAGATAGATAGATAGATAGATAGATATGAGATAGATAGATAGATAGATAGATAGATAGATAGATAGATAGATAGATAGATAGATAGATAGATAGATAGATAGATAGATAGATAGATAGATAGATATATGAGATTAATAAATAATTCTGCTACAGGGACGGGTCAAAGGCACAAGAACAGTCATTTCAAAGTTACTCTCAAAATATTATGGGACATTTGGGGGGCAGGAAATACTCATGGATCAGGGTAACCACCCCAGGGAATGTTCCACCAAATAGTCCGGTGATGGTAAATGAATGTTATATGCTCCATCGCAGTATGCGGCCGGCCACGTTCCATAAACCATCAGAGATGAGGGTGCTGATGGATCCTTGTGACACGGGAATGCGGCAGGAGGCCGGGATCTGTTTGAGGTGAGGTCACCGTGTTTTGTGCTGCAGGTTTATCAAGCACAAGTGACATAATTGTGCGGGTTAACGTTTAATAAGTGGCGTTGTTTTCTGATCTGGCCTTCTCTATTACTGGGGCATTTACATTTTTGTCACATTTCAGCTGCACTCTGCTTAATGTTAATGCTGTAATGACTATTTGGGAGTGCTGGCGGTGACCTGACTCTAATGTATAGAAGGACAATATTTTATGTGTAATGTATGGCTGCCAAGCCCTGAGCATGATAACATGTATTAATTTGTGTGAGTGATACATAGCTCCCCACTGGCACAAGGGTGAATGGGGGGTGCAAATGGAGATTGATTGAAAGCAGTCTTGGTAACCCTTTGCATGCACACCTGGAAAAAAAAATTAACCCCTCAGCAGCAAAGAGCTTGTACTTTCCCAGCGCTCCCCACAGAGCCGGACAATAAATGATTAGTTCAATGTTATTGTAAGATGATAAAAGGAGGAGGGGGCTTGGAAACTTTCCTGAACTCCATCACATAGTTTTCCATGCTGACTGCTGGCGACAGGCAGGCTGGGGGCTGATGGAATGCTTATGGCTCACAGCTCCGGGTTCGGACAGTTTTTGGTGAGCTCCTAAAATACAAATCTATCACCCGGGCTCTGCAGCTGACAAATGACAGACCCTGGGAGTGGGAGGAGGGGCCGCATGGGGGGGGCGGGCAGATTCCCCAGTCAATCTAAGGAGCTCTGTGATGTGAGCATCCTCCAATTTGAGGAAGACCCTGACATGGACATAAATGAGTGAAATGAACACTTTGATGTACACAGACAATATGAGAGCGTAGAATGAGATGTACATTGCACAAAAAAATGCCAGGAGGAACTATAGCTTTCCCAATGCCTGAGGCGAAACATAAAATGGCACAGCCCTCTCTAATATGGAAATGGGAAAGTGCAGGGATAGAGTTCTGCCCCCTCGGATGGTGTACCCATGTAGTAAAAGTAAGGCTAGATTCACACGAACAAGTGCAAACTCAGACGTGAAAAATCCACCCGTGCAGATCCCGTTTTCATGGATCCCTCAGTCAGAGGACCAGAAGAACGGAAGTAAGGCTTCGTTCACATCTGCGTCAGAGTTCCGTTTTGACGTTCCGTTTCCGGTTGTCGACTTTCCGGTAGTCGGTTTTCCGGTAGCGTAGTAGACTGCGCTATTGATTCCGTCGGAAAACCAGAAACCTGCCGGAATGGTGACTGAAACGGAAGCTGCGCTTTCACTTTCCGTTGCGGGGTTCACCCGACAGAAACCTCCGACGGAACCCCGGAACGGAAATGAACGGTGATGTGAACAGGCCCATATTTTACCTTCCGTTGCATTAAGTCTGGCATCCGTCAGTGTTTTTTTGGTTTTTTTTCAACGGATCCGCTAAAACTGATGCCACATCGCAGATGTGGACGAAGCCTTAGTACTTTGTAAACTATAAACTGGGATAAGCAGCTCCAGCAGGAGACTCGGGCTCTTTTGTGTCAGGTAGTGTAAGATGCTGCACTATTCTATCCAGAAAAAGCAAAACAACTGATGGACCTACTATGAGTCATTGGACTATCAGGATCTATATACAGGATCTATATACAGGATCTATATACAGGATCTATATACAGGATCTATATACAGGATCTATATACACGATCTATATACACGATCTATATACAGGATCTATATACAGGATCTATATACAGGATCTATATACACGATCTATATACACGATCTATATACAGGATCTATATACAGGATCTATATACACGAGTTAAACATCTGATGATCAGTTAATAAACTCTTGTTGCACAATTATAAGTATATTTTATACCACTCCCTAATATAGTCTCCATATCAGAATATGATACATTACAGCAGCTACATGGAGGAGCAAATTCCCTATAGCTCCCCCGCAGGAGGTCAGCAGACTACAGACTGTTTTATGACAGTCTGTACCCTGAGCTCCATAGACCACCATGAACAGCATTTCATATCATTTGTTGATTGGCTCTTGTGATTTGGACAGTGCAGTGCTATATGGGTATATTCAAACGTCGCAATCAAATTTTGGAAATTGTATCAAAAATGGATTTGATCGTATTCTGTGAACATCCCCTCTTATGTCACCGACAAACTGGAGGCACCGTCAGCAGGACATATACCCTTGAGGTTATTTCCGTACATGTATGTGCTACGGATTTTGTATTCAGAATTTCTTAATAGACTTCAATGTTATTTCGAATACACCACTGAAATCTGCAGCAAGAAAACAAGAAAAGCGCCACAAAATACGCAGTCAAATCCGCAGAAAAAAGCGCTGAAAAATATGCGTGTGTTTAAAAAAAATACGCTGGTGCATTTTTTTATGCCCCATGTGAATTCACCCTTAGGCCTTATTCACACGAACGTGTTATACGTCCGTGCTACGTGAGTGATTTTCACGCGCGTCGCACGGACCTATGTTAATGAACGGGGCCGTTCAGACTGTCAGTGAATTTCACGTAGCGTGCGTGCGCTGTGTGAAACTCATGACATGTCCTATACTTGGCCATTTTTGCGCAGAACGCACCCATTGAAGTCAATGGGTGCGTGCAAATCGCGCTCGGCACACGGAAGCACTTCCGGGTGCCACGTGTGATGCGCGCTACAGTAGAAAAACACCTCGTGCTTTTCTGTTTGTAAACATAAAACCAGAGTGTCATCATGATGCCGGCTGCGCGAAAATCACGCAGCCGCGCACCATATGCTGATTACACACGGACCTTTTGCGCGCGCAAATCGGACATGTCCGTGTGAATAAGGCTTTAGGCAGATGTATTACAGAGATTTCCGCGACTGAAAATCCATTCCTTACATGTGGATTTCCGCAAACCCCATTGAGATGAATGGGACAGTCACAGAAATATCTGCAACTAACCTGCCGCCTGTAAACATACTCCACCATTAGGGTAAGTCCACACGGAGCGTAAATACTGCGTATTATCCACAACGTATTTCATTGCGGAAAATCCATAGGCGTAATACAGTAGCAGCAGAGTGGATGATATTTGGACAAATCTCATCCACACGCTGCGTAGAAAAAACGCAGAAAAACAGTTCATAAGTTGACCTGCGGTGCGTTTTTTTAAATTCGCAGCATGTCAATTTATGTTGCGGAATCGCTGGTTTTCTGTTGCAGGTTTTCCCCATTAAATTCAAAGGGGAATTAAAATTTTTGCGTAGGAAAAGCTGAAATTCCGTCGCAAAAATCGCAACTCAGAACAAAAAAAAAGTCTCTACTTACCCAAATCTCGATGCTCCTGTGTCCAGCCCGGCCTCCAGGGATGACGTTTCCTCCCATGTGACTGCTGGGGCCAATCACAGGCTGTAGCGGTCACATGGGATGAAACGTCATCCAAAGAGGTCGGTTGCTATTGGTGAGTATAACTTTTTTTTTTTTACATTTTTATGTGCGGTTTTCCGCAGCGGACATTTCTGGCCGAAATACTGCACCACAATTTGGTCGGAATATCCTGCGGGCTCCGGGGCAGATACGCTGCGTACCTTCACCTTTATCCACCCTGTGTGAACATACCCTTATTATTAGGCGGGGCCGCTCTGTCTTTGTGTTGACCAGTAAAACTGGATCTACGTTGAACCAGCAGATACAGAATTATTTACACGTGTGAGTGATGACAATATCTGCACAGCGCTGTGGAATAGGTTGGCGCTATATATGCAAAATAAATACAATACATTGTTCCGACTGTTTAGTTTATGGAAAGCTCTGACTGTATTCGATCCATTATCGGATTGTTATTTATATATAATAGTGTGACTTATCTTCAGACAACTGTAGATTCATCGTACAACAATGCAGAATAAACAGTGATAAGTCAGCCTCTCACTGTATGAAACAATATAACCCCCATCGTCCCTGCCCACACTACTTCTGCTGTTTGACAGGGGATTAATCTTAAAGAGGGTTTAATTTGCTTGCAGTGAGTTGAATAATGCAGCATCTGATAGTGGTGATTGTATAATGGTGATGAGTGAACCGGCCTGTCCATTGGCTTGTGTAACCTTTTCTGCAGCGTGATCGCTTTGACATTACTAATATTTAGGGTCAATTACTCCCATGGAGTGATCATTTGCTGATAACTGGACGTGTAGCTATTCCCTTATCTGCACCTGTCAAATCAAGCAAAGTTTTCAACTACAGAACAAGATCCAGCCAGGCAGCACAAGTGACTTTTGTACAGAGATTTATCCAGAGGTCGTAGCCGCCACTTATTCTCCTCCTGCTGATTTCACACCAGATACAACTCAGCACGTTTGTATATATATATATATATATACTGTAACTGTCAAGCAATGCTGGGAGTTGTAGTTCTGCAACAGCCATTGAGCGCTGCGGGCAAAAAAAAAAAACGCCACGAAAACCGCTTTCTCTGACTCCCATTAATGTCAATGGGAGGTTAGAGACGAAAACGCCCGAAGAAAGGGCATGTCGTCTCCGCTTTCCATTGAAATCAATGGGAGGCGATTTTGTTTCCGACATGGTTTCCGTGTTAAAAACAGCTCCAAAATACTCTGTGTGAACTAGCCCTTACAGTTATCTCACCCGACTACTGCCCAACCGTGACCATTTGGCTCGTCCATTTGGTGGGCGTTTCGGTAAGTGGCTGCCAGATATTTCTGACACTGCTTATCTCAGGGAAAAATAGGATCAGGCAGGCAAAGGCGTAACTTGAAGTTCCTGGGCCCCAATGCAAAATCTATATCAGGGCTCCCATCTACTATACATAATTTATAATACTGGTGTCTTCTTATGCGGCTCAGGGGCTTTTGGGCCCCTTCAGGCTCCAAGGCCCGGGTGCGACTGATATCTCTGCACCCCCTATAGCTGTGCCCCTGCAGGCAGGTTAATGCCTCATGCACATGGCAATATTCCAGCTCCATGCATCCACGGACTTGCACAGAGCCGTAAAGGGGCACCCTTAGGCCAGATTCACACGAGCGTGTGCGTTTTGCGCTCGCAAAAAATGCGCCGTTTTGCACGCACAAAAGGTACTTAGCAGCTCCGTGTGTCATGTTCATATGATGCGCGGCTGCGTTGTTTTCGCGCAGCCGCCATCATTATGACACTCCGTTTGGATGTTTGTAAACAGAAAAGCACGTGGTGCTTTTCTGTTTACATTCATAGTTTTACTGCTGTTGCGCGAATCACACGCGTCCCACGGAAGTGCTTCCGTGCGGCATGCGTGATTTTCACGCACCCATTGACTTCAATGGGTGCGTGATGCGCGAAATACGCACAAAGAACGGACATGTCGTGAGTTTTACGCAGCGGACTCACGCTGCGTAAAAATCACGGACAGTCTGCACGGCCCCATAGACTAACATAGGTCCGTGCACGGACGTATACCACGTTCGTCTGAATAAGCCCTTAGACTTCTATAGGGCCCAATTGTACCTCTGTATAATTCCTCATATGGAGATTTTTCTCTGTCATGTTCTACATGAATCAGGTAGAAAAGAAAAAAAATTGTAGCGTGCTCCATCAAATGGTGTATTAGGCCAAATGCACATGATGCGTATTACGTGCGGAATTCCCACGTGAATTTACCTGCGGCAAATCCACAGCATAATACAGTACCAGCAAAGTAAGGGTATGTTCACACGGCCTATTTACGGACGTAAATCGGGCGTTTTTGCCCCGAATTACGCCCGAAAATAGCGCCTCAATAGCGCTGACAAACATCTGCCCATTGAAAGCAATGGGCAGACGTTTGTCTGTTCACACGAGGCGTATATTTACGCGCCGCTGTCAAATGACGGCGCGTAAATAGACGCCCGCGTCAGAGAAGTGACCTGTCACTTCTTTGGCCATAATTGGAGCCGTTATTCATTGACTCCAATGAATAGCAGCACTAATTATGGCCGTAATGGACGCGGCGTTCAAGCGCCTGCACATGCCGTTACGGCTGAAATTACGGGTATGTTTTCAGCCCTCGTGTGAACATGCCCTAAAGGAGACACTAAGTGATCCCATCTACACGTTGCAGAATTTTTCCACACGTAAATTGACCTGCGGTGCGAATTTTAAAATTCACAGGTTGTCGATTTATCTTGCGTTTTCGCCTCAGAATTGTATGTAACAAGTTTATAAAAAAAAAAGCATCAAAATCTGCAGCATAAAACCGCACCTATTTCTGCATTTAGGGTCAATGGACACGATGCGTATTACATGCCGTTTTGCTGCGCGTATTTGCGTGTGGCAAAACCGCAGAGTAATACAGTACCAGCATAGACAATGAAATTCTAGGGAATCTCATGTCCACACTGCCGTATTTTTTAGGACGTAAATTGACCCGCGGCGCGTATTTTCCGAAACCGCAGCATGTCAATCTATCCTGCGATTCCACTACGGAATTCTACCCCTGTAGTTCTACAGAAATATGCATGAAAACGCAGTGATTTACACAGCAAAACATCGAAACCGCACCGAAAAACATTAAAAACCGCACCTTCAGGTGCAGTTTTTTTCTGCGAATTTCTTGCGGTTTTGCTGCATATTTTCTGCAGCAAAATATGCAACGTGTGCATGTAGCCTAAAACAATGAAAAAACTGCACCTAAAAATGCATTAAAAAACTGCAGTATCAGGTGCGGATTGTCCTCACTAAATCCCGTAACATGTGAATGTCGCCTTATGGAGATATATTTCCCTAGAAGCAAGGAGAGAATAACCCTGCAATACTGTGCTGCACTGAGCACCATAAAGCGGCACGCGGTGTCCCTCAGTGTATGGTCACACGGGCTATTTTCAGCCGTTTTTCGGGCCGTAAACATCCCGAAAAATGGCTGAAAGATCGGAAGCAGAACGCATACAAACATGTGCCCATTGATTTCAATAGGAAATACTGTGTTCTGTTCCGATGGGGCGTTTTTTTACACCTCATTTTTAAAAAAAAACAAAACGTAAAAAGAAGTGCAGGTCACTTCTTGAGCCGTTTTTGGAGCCGTTTTTCATTGACACAATAGAAAAACAGCTTCAAAAACGGGCGTAAAAAAGCGGGGAATTTTTTTTAGGGGGCGTATTTTTCACAGAAAATCTGTAACAATTTACAGTACAATGCACGTGGATGGTTTTTTTTTTTTAAATCCCATCCACATGTATCGGAACAAAAACATGTAGAATTCAGGTCATGCTGCGGATTAGCATGTTAATTCTGCTCCGGATTAGTCACGGATTTTCAGGTAGACATCCTGCACAACCTGATGCAAAGAATGCCAGAAACAATCCCATAGACAAGCATCTACGAATGTACCGTAATGTAGGGAAATTACGCTGGATATATGGGAACCTGGCCTTCGGATATGTTCACACACAGTAGATTTATTGCAAACATTTCTGCGACCGTCGCATTATGCTGAATGAGGTTTGCAGAAATCCATGCTGAAGACACCACCGTATTGATAGAAAATGAAATAGATTTTTAATTTTCAGAAATTTCTGCAAATAATCTGCCGCGTGTGAATATATCAGAATAATTTGGCTGATGACAAGCGCTTGTACCAACAGGATGCCCTCAGTTATGTGGACGGCATAAGGAAAACTTTGTACACAATATGCATTAATTTCTGGATCTATGTGATTGTGATCCCAAATACTGTCATGTGCATAAGATCTATACTGGATTATTTGTCTGTATTGTGTCCAGTCTTTCTAGATAAAAACAGGAAGCTGTATGTATGTTTTTTACAACTTGCTTTACTTCTATAGGACAATAATCCAATATCACAGGCTGCATATGAATAAGAGAGACATATGTATATACCTGTGACAAGAGCTGCAGATCCAGTATATAATACCCTCAGGTGAAGTTTCTGTCCCTGCACTAATAAAGGTTAGATCTTCCCATTGATACACTGTAGTCTTTCTGCACTTGACTCGCTATGGTTTAGAGAAGGCTGCTAGTGAAGAAGTCATTGTTACACCTCAGCTTCAGAACTCATAGGACAAGTTGGCATTTGTAGTTCCACAGGACTGCCAGCACCAAGATCGCGTCAAGAGGAAGCAGCAGACATAACGGAGCACAGCGACCCGACTACACAGCATACCCCCCGACTGTCGGAACCAGTGTATAGAACGACCACCCCTCCCCCACGTTGTCACTTTACTACAAGTGTCGCACTTACAGTAACATTGTAGTAATGTGAATGACACGGAATAGAGGGTCTCTCTAGGATCGCGGCCCTGACTGTCAGGTTATTCCCAAACTGAAGACGATCGTGGACAGATCCATGCACGGAAGACAGCGCTATCATACCAGCCTGCAGGGAAATCTAGACACTGTACTGTACACACATATAGAGAGTGGTGAAGAGAGAGAGAGAGAGGAAGAGAGAGAGAGAGAGGAAGAGACAGAGAGAGGGAGGGAGAGAGGGAGGGAGAGGGAGAGGGAGAGAGAGAGGGAGAGAGAGTGAGGGAGAGAGGGAGGGAGAGAGAGAGAAACAGGACGGAGAAAGAAAAATAAGAGAAAGAGACAGAGAGAAGAAAGAAAGAGACAGAAAGACATATGTATATATACACACACACATACTGTGAGAAAGAGAGTAACACAATACACAGATACATACAAACTTTATACATCAATAAATCTACATGCACACACACATACAGACACACAATACAACACACAGTAAATATATATCTAATATCTATCAACACACCTGTGTAAGTCTTATACTCCTATTGTAAATTTCCACATTATTTACAGCAAAATAGTAACATTCACTGATCGGAGAATATGAATTCCTATTATTATTATTATGCTCTCATCTAGTAATACTAATGTTATTATGCTGTAAAGCATTAACTCATTATAATATTCTTCCTGTGCTGTTATGTGCTTATAATGTACTAACATTAGTATTATTATTACGTTATAATAAGGGATATTGGAGGGTGTCTCCATGTGCATGTTCTAATAATTGTAACAACTGTAATAAATAATTCTCTTGTTTGCTCTCATCTATCAAAAATAATAATGACATGTGCAAGAAAATCTATAAAGTCCATAATTCTCCCTGTGCTTATTTCAGTAGTATTAGAATTAGTATTTTATTTTAATATTACGATTATTGTCGTTAAATGGAGATAATAGTATGAGATATTATATATTATAAGTACACGGGATTCTCTGTACCATATAATTATTATTACTGCAAGAGCACAATGGACGATTATTTATCAATATATGACAGTATGGTCAAGGGATGTCTTGTTATTATAAGAGGAGAGGGAGGATTATTATACCAATGATTATAATTATTATTACATATATTATTGTTGTTATGTTTCTTATTAGAAGCTTCATATAAGAAAATAGAGACGATTGTATTATAGTATAAGTATTATTATTTATAGTAGTATATTATGCCAGGTGAACACTGAATGTAAGTATGTTCCCTGTGCTGCTGCCATAATTGTTTATTATGACTATTAATAACTATAGACAATCTTCTATATGCGCTAATGCAGACAATAATATTAGCAGCAGCCCAGGAAACACTTCAATTTAGCGGAAATCTTAATATGCTAATAATAATCATCATAATAAATAGTATTTATTGAATGTGTTAAGATCATTGCCATAGAGAACATACACAGTCAGAAGGGATTGTAACATTATTATTATTATCAACATCTGAAGGTTTATGTTTGCTAAGAGATATTTATCTATATCATTATTATTATTATTATTATGTTGCTGTATTTATGTATCACATATTACTATTATTAGTAGTTGTGGTAATTTATTATATAGAGCTGCTATTATGATTATTATTATTATTATTATTATTATTATTATTATTATTATAGTAAGTATTGACAACATCATCTGAGAGCACGAGGTCTATGTAAATTAAAGGGTAATTATCTATAACATTATTATTACTATTGTTGTAGTCATGTATCACATATTATTACTATTATTAGTAGTAGTGAGTTTATAATATTATATAGAGCTATTATTATTATTATTATTATTATCATCATCATCTGAGAGCACGAGGTCTATGTAAAGTAAAGGGTAATTATCTATAACATTATTATTACTATTGTTGTAGTTATGTATCACATATTATTATTACTATTATTAGTAGTAGTGAGTTTATAATATATAGAGCTATTATTATTATTATTATTATTATTATTATTATTATCATCATCTGAGGGCACTGGAGGGTTTATGTAAGATAAAGAGATAATTATCTATAAAATTATTATTATCACTGTTATTATTATTATTATTATTATTACTACTGTTGCTGTAGTTATGTATCACATCTTATTAGTAGTAGTTGTGGTAATTTATTATATAGGGCTACTATTTTTATTTTTATTATTATTATAAGTATTGACAACATCATCTGAGAACACAAGGTCTATGTAAAGTAAAGGGTAATCAGCTATAGCATTATTATTCCTATTGTTGTAGTTATGTATCACATATTATTACTATTATTATTAGTTGTAATATGTTATAATATTATATAAAACTATTATTATTATTTTTATTATTAGTATTGACGACAACATCTGAGAGCACAAGGTCCATGTAAAGTAAAGGGTGATTATTTATAACATTATTATTACTGTTGTAGCCATGTATCACATATTACTATTATTAGTAGTTGTGATATGTTATAATATTATTATATAGAACTATTATTATTAGTATTAGTAGTAGTAGTAGTAGTAGTATTGAGAGCACAAGGTCCATGTAAAGTAATGGGCGATTATAACATTATTATTACGTATCACATATTACTATTATTGATAGTTGTGATATGTTATAATATTATATAGAACTATTATTATTATTAGTATTGTTTTTATTATTGGTATTGACAACAACATCTGAGAGCGCAAGGTCTATGTAAAGTAAAGAGTGATTATTTATAACATTACTATTATTACTACTGTTGTAGTCATGTATCACATATTACTATTATTAGTAGTTGTTATGTGTTATAATATTATTATATAGAACTATTATTATTATTAATAGTAGTAGTAGTAGTAGTTGTAGTAATAGTAGTAGTAGTAGTAGTATTAGTAGTAGTAGTAGTAGTAGTAATATTGAAAGCACAAGATCCATGTAAAGTAATGGGTGATTATTTATAACATTATTATTATTATTATTATTATTATTATTATTATTACTGTTGTAGTTAGGAATCACATATTACTATTATTGATAGTTGTGATATGTTATAATATTATATAGAACTATTATTATTATTAGTATTGTTTTTATTATTGGTATTGACAACAACATCTGAGGGCACAAGGTCCATGTAAAGTAAAGGGTGATTATTATTATTACTACTGTTGTAGTCATGTATCACATATTATTAGTAGTAGTATTAGTAGTAGTAGCTGTGGTAGTTTATTAGAAAATATCTGGAGCTATTATCATTATTAGTATTAATAATAACATCTGAGAGCACAGGGAGGTCTATGTATAACATCCTTATTATTAGTAGCAGTCATGGCATTGTCATTACTATCATTGACCATATTTGACAGCATGTCTCAGCCTTAACAATATTATTAAAGATCCATCGCCCAGCATTATAATAAGTCTCATTGAATATGAATATTATTACTTGCTCAGATAGGAGGGTGAGGGAACATTATCATCCCAGTGTAATAAGTGTGACAGAGGAGATTATCTTCTCTGATTGTTGTGATCCCTGCAGTCAATATCAAGTATCTGAAATCTGACAGATGCCAATTGCAAAGAGGTTATCACAACAACTCGTTAGTAATCACTTTCCGATATAGCATGGCACTAGAGATGAATACAGACATACTGCAGCCAGATATAAGCACACACATACATACATATTATATACACCACACACACAAACACACACACACACACAAAATGCTGCCATATTCACACAGTATATGACCCCATCCCCACCAGGTATCTGCCCGCGTTGTTATTATAGTTTTTCTTTATATTTTGTGATTTGCACATTTTGTTCCATGGTACTCCTCCTTCCTCTCCCATTTTATATATATATAGAATAAAGTATACATTGTATTATTAGACAGGATTCTGTCTTATCTATCTGTCTATCGAATATCTATTTATCTGTCTATTTAATAACTATCCATCTATAAAATATCTATCATGTATTTTTAATGCTTATCTTATATCTAATCTATTTTATATCTAATTATCGTATATGTATTCCTATATCTAATATATATCTATCGTATATATATATATTCATCTTCTATCTATCTATCTATCTCATATCTATCTATCTATCTATCTATCTATCTATCTATCTATCTATCTATCTATCTCATATCTATCTCATATCTATCTCATATCTATCTATCTATCTATCTCATATCTATCTATCTATCTATCTATCTATCTATCTATCTATCTATCTATCTATCTATCTATCTATCGCGGTTTATTAAAGCTGACTACACATTCATTCATTAACTAGAGTTAAATCCAGACTGAAATAATCCCGGCGTTTCTGTGTCCTGCAGTTTCAGTAGCAGTCGCTGTATTTAATAGCCACAATGATCAAAGTGCAGCATAAACCTTTCAGATAAACAAAGTATAAAGTGGCCAATCCCTATCACAATGCAGAGCCCCCAGAGACCTCCCCATACATTGATCAGAAGAATATTATCTTGTAGTAGTAATAATAATACTGATAATAAATATCCACTGCAGCATCAACTGGTCATTACTGTGATATTATGTATATATTACATGAATGTGTATACTGTATATATCCTCCGTAGTAGCAGTTACAGATCACTGGTGTAGTAGGTTCAGCAGCCCCTGTGCTATACTCACCCAGGCTGGGTCGTCTTCCATGTAAACCTGGTCTGCCCTGCAAGCTGTGCAACATGCTGCTGTCAAAATGCCCTGTTGCCCAGCTGGGTGGCATCTCCGGGCTGACATATTGGTACGGGCTGGAGTAAGAGCCATTCACTGTGCGCATCAGTCGTTCTGTGGTCATCAGGGGGCTCTGGAAGGCTCCTTCCCTTCCAGCGTTGTTGCCCACGGGTGGACTGTGTGAGTAAGAGAAGCCCGAAGGGGTGTGAGGACTGCTGGCATTAAACGCGTGGTTCTCGTTAGCCGCCTGTGTCCAGGCCGAGTGGCTGCCCAAGTGGTGGCCTTGGTGGGGGCTGTCGCAGCTCTGCAGGTATGGGAAGGGCTGCAGCACAGTGGGCACACGTCCTGTCTGCATATAGGGGTTGGCAGTGGGGTGCAGGAAATTGGCTGAATCATGAGGGTAAGCAGACTGGCCATGGTTAGAGGTGAGCGCCTGGTACATGGTCTATCCTCTTATATCCAAAAACCCAAGCGTCCTAAACTGGAGAAGATCCTGCCCAAGTGATGATGATGATGATGGTGGTGGTGGTGGTGGTGGTGGTGGTCCGCGCTCCAGGTCTATAGAGAGGCGAGGTCCTCTCCTGCCCACATCTGAAGTACCTGGAACTGTGTGGAGGAGACAAAAGTTAAGGAAGAAACCCGAGCTCTGCAGCCAGGGAGGGGGAAGGGGGCTGTGTTCTGGGGGGTGGGACTCATAGGATACCTATAGACATACATGTAGCGATCACATATAGATATATATTATAGGGCATGGCTCAGGGCAACAGCCCTGTGCCCAGCATCTCCCGGGCACCGCTGGGGGTACAAGCAGCAGGGATTCCTGATAACCCGGGGTATAAATCTTGCGTGGTGTGAGGGCATGAGGCGCAAACATTTGTACAGTGATAAGACGTTATAAGATATGAAGGAGCGCGTCCCGCTGCCATCCGTGTGTCCCAGTATAAACCTGCCCTGGTTTTATCTGTCAGATAAGGAGGAGAGGGGTGATATGCAGGCGGGAGGAGAGGGGTGAGATGCAGGCGGGAGGAGAGGGGAGAGCTACTCACTTTGCTGCGCGGTGTTCCTGCAGACACTACGAGCCGGGCTCCCGGGAGTATAGCGGGGGAGCTGCTGCAATTCTCCTCCTGTGCTGCCGACCTGGGAGCGACTGACTGACTGCCACACGTTCCAGCAGGGCAATAGTATGGGCAGAGTCACGTGACGCGCAGAGAAGCACCTTGTGTCCCAGGGGATTGGTGACTGCACCAGCAACAGGTTATGGATCTCACCCTCTACTGTGTGCCCTGAATATACCCAGCAACTCCAGCTGCTAGTGGTAACCTGCCTAACACCTGGCTGTACCCTGATGTGAACCCTGCTGTGCTGACGATCAGTTTATAGATGATACATGATATGAATGTCTCTAGATAGATCTCATATCTATCTATCTATCTAATAATCTATCTATATAATCTATCTATCTATCTATCTATCTAATATCGATGTAATATCTATCTAATAATCTATCTATTTATCTATCGATCTATCTATCTATCTAAATTATATCAGATAGAATTAAATAGATTACATGTAAGTAAAGTGTAATAATAGTATTGAATGGGACTATATATGTCTATGCATAACACAGAGATTTGATTTTATATATATATATATATATATATATATATATATATATATATATATATATATATATGTCATGTAGAGAATAGTGTTAGATACATCTATAAAATATGTCCTGATTTGGTTATACAGTATATGTATGTAAAGTGAGAAGTACCTATATATAATATAGTCTGATTGTGTGTGTGTGTGTGTGTGTGTGTGTGTGTGTGTGTGTGTGTGTGTGTGTGTGTGTGTGTGTTCTTTTCTTTGTATATACACGCGCACACATATATATATATATATATATATATATATATATATATATATATATACACATATACCAATTTGATCATACATATTTTGGGGGACTATTTTGGGGGACTGTGTAGTATATCCTGTGAGAACACGTTCTATCTGGATATAAATGAGTGCAGTATAGAAATACTGTATATAGGAATTTACAATCCTGTGTGTACCTGGGGGTAGTTTCTGCAGTGTAGTGTAATAATTGTGACGTTTTCCTGTATACTCCATGTAGTATATTTATACACCTGACGGTAGCAAGAATTGTAGCACATACAGTATATAGGTATGAGCAGATAGAAGGTCAGGCCGCATGATGTCTATATATAGTGATCACCCTGCAGACATTAACATAACCGATTAACTCTATACTGTCTGCAGCTATATCGGGCTACTACATGTCATGTAGATACATGGGTTCAGTGTACATTATAACAGATTGTGAAGTGTATCCTCTGTTCAACCGACATCAGACTATTATCCATTATCGTATATACATAACACACACACACACACACACACACACACACACACACACACACACACACACACACACACACACACACACACACACACACACACACACACACACACACACACACCGATTATCCTTTGGATTACAATTCTATTATCCAGTAGTGTAATTTATATACACGTATTTAGTTGGGCACTCCAGGAGTATATCACACACATGGATGGTTTATTATATTTGTGAATTTTGCTCACATCAGGACTGTATCTTGCGGGGTTGTTGCCCACCCTTGTAATCTTATATCACATATAGGACTGTGTACAGCACTTGGCATCTGAAAAAGTTTCGGCTCCTATTTATCAATGGGTTTATAGTCATCATCAGAAAACCTCTATAATCTCAGAAAATAATCCCGAAACTATAATGGTATCACCCAAACCGATGTACACATGCATGTGTAGAAGGATAATGAGTCTCAAGGACATAATAATAATAATAATAATAATAATAATAATAATAATAATAATAATAATAATAATAATAATAATAATAATAATAATAAATAATAACTTGTGTATTATCAGCGCTGCTTGTGTGTCAGGGATCACTATTCCATTTTGTTGCTGTCTTTCAGTGGAGGCTGTAAACACTTTTCATTACTAATCCCAGAGAAGAAGGAGCACATCATACTTACAATGTGACATAACAAACATCTAGATACAATGTGATTTCACCAGCTGGATACACTGTAACGACCTCTCTAAGTACAATGTAATAACATGTAAACCAAGATACAACGTAACAACTTGACCTGGTATAATGTGAGAGCATGTAAACCAGATACAATGTAACAACCATTGTCACGCTCTAGGTACAATATAACAACATGTAAACAATTGAGATACACTGTAACAACTATGGCTCCAAGTACAATGTAACACAATCTTCACAATAACAATAATGCGCAATCTGTAGGTAAAATGTAACATGGGCACAATGTTATAACATGTAAACCATTGAGATACACTATAACAACTGTGGCACTCTAAGTATAATGTAACAGAATCTGCACAATAACTATCATGCTCAAAAGTCAACCTAACAATTGTTAGCAATGTACCAACAATAATCCATAACATACAATGTAACTACTGTGTTCCCACTAAGTACAATGCGACAATACGTAATGAAAAACCAATGTAAAGACTGTTAACAGCAGGCAAATCAGCCATATACAATGTACCAACCTGCAAATCATCCATATACAATGTACCAACATGCAAATCATCCATATACAATGTAACACAATACAAATCATCCATATACAATGTAATAACATGCACATAATCCATATACAATGTAACAACATGCAAATAATCCATACACAATGTAACCACAATCTGCACTGGTTGACTACAATGTCAATAACAAAAACACACAAATCCCGGACCAACTAAGTGCCAATTCTGTATATGCATGCCCCTTTAGCCCTATGTGCCCTGTCTAGCTGAAGCAAACACATGAACCCTTATAATACATTTGGATAACCTCAGAAGTATCAATTGAAAGCTATGCTTTGTCTGTATGTCTGCAATCCTAAAAAAGTTTAATAAATCGGTGTAAAGATTAAATCTGTAGATAGTGAAGGGATGAAGCTCAGTGCTGGTTTAATACATAATATGCACATATTGTTCATCAGATATCAGGCACTACAGGGACCATACAAGCCGCTGTGCTTCACTTCATGTCTCATTGTCAGCATCTATATCACACATTTACATTATTCTATATTACATGTGTTGCGCCATACGAATTGTATATGACAAGTTTTAGATGTCATATGACGTCTTCTATATCCTATTAAATATCAGCAATAATAATATTTATTTCCTTCAAGAGACAGAGACATTTTTACATTATTCTATTTCTATACACATTAGTAAATTTCTCCAAACTGTGACATGCTGGGAGTTGTAGTTTTTTGCACAGCTAGAGAGCTACAGGTTGGAGATCACTATTTCGTGCAGTAGTGACTTGTGTAATTATTTGGTGATAGTATAATAGTTACTATAGTCGTCACTCGTGTATTATATAACCTGTCATCTGAAGCACTGAGGATTCTACATAATGCCCAGAAGAGACATGTATTCCTCCAATACACTGATAGTAGACGGAGTCCGGGAGGGGTGCGGGTCTCCAGCTGTCCCCTGTCACACATCGCTCCAGAGAGGCCTCCTCTTGTATTTTTAGTCCTGGAGAGAGGACTCCAGGACACAGAGTCTGATCTCTCATTGTGCACAGTAGGGATCGAGAAAACATCATTATACATGCAGATGAGCTGGAGACAGTCTAATCTAATAATGACTATTATCAGACTGAGAGCTTATCTCCAGCCAGTCAGTGGCCATGAGGAGTAGAGGTCTGGGTATTGAACCCCCAGTATAGGGAGATTTCATTCACCTGAGATGGGGGTGGGAGACACCTCACTACTGTATGCAGGGAGAGAGGGAATAATCTGAGGTCAAATAATTCCTGTCCTCCCTAGTATTTCACTATGGAGCTGTCGGCAGTGGACAATGACTCCTGGGATAAGAGATGTCCAAATTATTAATCACCCACAAGACACATTGTCAGATATTAACCTGCTGTGACCCCAAGAGAAGGAATCCTGATATCGTGACAGCCAGAAGCACCGTGCAATTATTATTAGCCTAATTTATTATAATTGTTATTTATTATTATTATTATTATTATTATTAATATTATCATCCTCATTTATTATAATTGTAATTTTTTATTATTATTATTATTATTATTACTGTGATCATCATCCTCATCATTTATTATAATTATTTATTATTATTATACTTTTTATTTATTCTAATCATCTATTATAATTATTTGTATTATAATTTTTATTTATTTTAATTGTTATGGTTTATTATTATTCTTCTTATTATTATTATTATACTTTTTATTTATTATAATCATCTATTAGAATTATTTTTTTTATTATTATTATTATTATTATTATTATCATCATCGTCCTTTTTATTATTACTATTACATTATTCTTATTATCATCATTTATAGTATTATAATTCTTATTGTTTATATTATGCTTATTATTATGTATGTCTTGTGATTAGTTATAATTGTCTTATTCTCTGTAGTAAAGACAGATCGTTATTAGCTATTGTTTATTAACTATTATTATTGTATTAATATTTTTTCTTACGATTAGTTTCTATTATAATGATTTATTTTAGTATTAACGACATTATATTGTTATTATTAGCTGGTTTGAATAATTTATAGTATTCGTTATTATTAATAAAACTACAACCCTCACTCACAATGTGTGTAGCATTTATTATTTGGGCAACTATATGAAAACCATGAAGTGAATGGAGCTGCAATTTCCCGGACTAGAAAATAGAGCATCAGTTGTGTCTGGCATCACTGGACTGGTTTGGGTCCAGCACTGGGTATATTATCAGTGGATGCTGTGGGTAGCAATCTGTATTTTGTGTCCTCTTTTCAGTCATTGGTACTGTCATGAGCCATCAGAACTAATAGGTTGCAGCAGAGATAGAGATACATTTGTCAGACGAGGTAACATTGTTATTTGCGCAGCTCATGAAGTCTTTGCTACCTGTGGTTTTTCATAGGACCGCAAGTTAAATCTACTCCATTATCACCAATGAGCAAATGAAACAAACAAAAAACATCAGCTCTGCTACATTTCATTCTTCGTATTCATAAACACGATCCACTCTATCTGCGACATTGCAGATTACCGGGAAGGCAGCAGATAACTGTCCACACAATGCTGCAACTATATGGAAGCTGTTAAATTATATGCATATTATATGATTAAAAAAATAAAGCTAATGAATACATCGCACAATACAGCAGGGATCATCACATAACGCAGGTTATATGAAATACAAAATCATCATATATACATTAGTCACTAGAAAACCTGCTCTACACCGCTGCTCAACCTGGGATTCTCTAGCTGCCTTGAAACTACAACTTCCAGCATTCCGACTACCACCATACACGCTGCTATTGATAATGTTGTCGGGGGGATACAGGGGGCTGTAGATTTAGTACAGTCGGACAGACATCTGTTTCTAACAACAATAATAATAGGATAATACATTGTTTTATCACAGTTACACATCAGCACCTCACTTGATGCTGGGCTATATGTATGTATGTATGTATAGATAGATATAAATGTACATCCATCTATCTAATCTATATCTATCTATCTATCTATCTATCTATCTATCTATCTATCTATCTATCTATCTATCTATCTATCTATCTATCTATCTATCTATCTATCTATCTATCTTTATTTTTTTCCCATTGGGTCTGTTGCTGGTCTTCATCTGTGCTATTGGACATGCTACATGGGGAGTTGGGTCATCTATGCTAGGATTTAAATGATAATAATAATAATAATAATAATAATAATAATAATAATAAAAAAAACTACTAGGGGGTAGAGATAACTCTACAAATCATCTATTTACTGGACATACAGCAGCAGTCCAGAGTATCTAATATTCAACTATGATAAATCAGCAAGTTAGGAAATCTTATGTTCACACGGGGTATTTTGCCGAGTTTTTTGACGCGGAAACCGCGTAGCAAAACTCGGCAGAAACGGCCCGAGAACACCTCCCATTGATTTCAATGGGAGGCGTCGGCGTCTTTTTCCCGCGAGCAGTAAGGGCATGGCCACACGTGGCGGATTTCCTCCGCAACTGTCCGCATCAATGCCGCACCTAATCCGGGTTGCGGATTACGGCTGCGGATCTGCCCAAAATGTGCAGAAAATTGATGCGGACTAGCTGCTGCGGACTGCGGGAAAAGTGCTTCCCTTCTCCCTATCAGTGAAGGATAGAGAGAAGGGCCAGCACTTTCCCTAGTGAAAGTAAACGAATTTCATACTTACCGGCCGTTGTCTTGGTGACGCGTCCCTCTTTCGGCATCCAGCCCGACCTCCCTGGATGACGCGCCAGTCCATGTGACCGCTGCAGCCTGTGCTTGGCCTGTGATTGGCTGCAGCCGTCACTTAGACTGAAACGTCATTCTGGGAGGCCGGACTGGAGACAGAAGCAGGGAGTTCTCGGTAAGTATGAACTTCTATTTTTTTACAGGTTGCTGTATATTGGGATCGGTAGTCACTGTCCCGGGTGCAGAAACAGTTACTGCCGATCGCTTAACTCTTTCAGCACCCTGGACAGTGACTATTTACAGACGTCTCCTAGCAACGCTCCCGTCATTACGGGAGCCCCATTGACTTCCTCAGTCTGGCTGTAGACCTAGAAATACATAGGTCCAGCCAGAATGAAGAAATGTCAAGTTAAAAAAGCAAGACGCATCCGCAGCACACATAACATGTGCATGACAGCTGCGGACTTCATTGCGGAAATTAGAATCTCCATTGAAGTCAATGGAGAAATTCCGCCATGAGTCCGCCACTGCTCCGCAACAGACAGAGCATGCTGCGGACACCAAATACCGCTCCGCAGCCTATGCTCCGCAGCGGAATTTTACGCATCGTCTAAACGAACACTGCTAAATTAAAGTGGAAGTCAATGGAGAAACGGCTCCGCTGCGGATTAACGCTGCGGAGTGTCCGCAGCGGAATTTAAGTGAAATTCCGCCACGTGTGAACCCAGCATAAAACTGCCTCACGGGAAAAAGAAGCGACATGCCCTATCTTCGGGCGCTTCCGCCTCCGACCTCCCATTGACTTCAATGGGAGGCAGGAGAAAGCGTATTTCTCGCTGTTTTATGCCCGCGGCGCTCAATGGCCGCGGGCGAAAAACGGCGCGATAATTGCCGCGAAAATCGGCGTGCAGGGAGAGGAATATCTGCCTCAAAGTTCCAAACGGAATTTTGAGGCAGATATTCCTCCCCCAAAATACTCCGTGTGAACATAGCCTACACATGCCGTTTTTGTGGCAGTTTTTCATAGCGACACACAGGAGTGGATACAAAAGAGTGAAGTATCAGTTTTCTTTTAGGCCACATAAACATGATGCGCATTATATGCAAATCCGTGGCTTAATACACTACCAGCAAAGTAAATGAGATTTCAAGTAATCTCATCTACATGCTGTAAAATTTTCCGGTAAATGAATTGACCTGCAGTTCGTATTTTAAAATCTGCAGCTTCTCAATTTATTTTGTATTTCCATCTCAGAATTGTATCTGACAAGTTTATAATAAAAAAAGGCACCAAAATCTGCAGCATAAAACCGCACCTATTTCCGCATCAGAATGTAAAAACCGCACCAATTAATGCAGTATTATGTGCAGATTTTTCCTGCGGAATTACCCGAGTGTACCTGCGGTTTTGATGCACATTTTCCGCATCAAATTACGCAACCTGTGCATGTAATCTTGTACTTTTCTTTATTTTTGGTTCCATGCCTGATTTTGCCACAAAAGCTGCATCAAAAACTGCCACGAAAACTCTATGTGTGATTCCAGCAATGTCCACCTCTAGGCGGAGTTCATAATGGGCGGATACGCTGCGTAAAAGCATGCAGCGTATCCACCCTGTGCGCCTCAGGGAATTCAGGGCGAAAAACCAAACTGTTCATCCCAGGAGACCACTGCAGCCTGTGATTGGCTGCAGCAGCGGTCATATGGAATGAACCGTCATCCCAGAAGGCCAGCCCCCTGATGTCATCCAGGCCGGCCTCCTGGGATGATGAATTATTACATGTGACTGCCACTACAGTCTGTGATTGGCTGCAGCAGCGGTCACATGGAATGAAGCGTCATCCCAGGAGCTGGAGGGACGAACACTTCTGGGTAAGTATGAGGTTTTTTTTGTCTGAGTTGCAGGTTTTTTTGCGGCATAAACGCTGCGAACCTGCCGCAAAAAATGCAACAACTGCTGTTTGTTGCGGGATTTACACTCCCTATTGAATTCAATGGGGAAAACCCGCAAACAAATAAGCAGCGTTCACGCAAATACAATTGTCATGCTGCAGAATAAAATTCTGCACCGCAGGTCAATTTGATAGTTTTTTTCCACTCAGTATTTGTGCAGCGCGTGGATGAGATTTGTTCTATCTCATCCACTCTCCTGCTACTGTATTTGAGGCAGATTTTCCGCAACTAATTCCGTTGGGAAAAACCGCAGTATTTATGCAACATGTGAACTGATCCTTGCAATCAACTTTTTTTAATTTTCCAAATAGTCTTGATTTTTTGTCTACAGCTCCTCTGCAGGCCTATATGTCTCCATGGCTACAGACGACATCAGGAAGGGGAGTGGGGTAGGTTGCTTATTTTTTATTTTAGATGAATCAGAGCAATAAATAAAATAATTCTACAGGTATAAATCCCCTTTACTCGATCACTTTTTGAATACTGAGTTATCCAGCTCTGATAACTGTACTGTGACGAGCTCTGCACCTGTGTGTCCATCACATGACCAGGACAGATTTGTATCCACTGGAAGTGAACAATGAAGGTTCTCATTGAATAACAACAAGCAAAGATCTTGAAAACCATGAGGATTAAAACACGAATATTGGTAAATTGTAGAACTTTAATTATACAAAAAAAAATAACATTAATTTCCTAAAACCGGACAACCCCTCTAACACAGTATAAGTGTAATGTAACATTATATATGATATTCATTATTATATAGGAAAGTGTGCTCTGGATTTTCTTTCATTTATGAGGGGGGGGGGGTTAATATAATTTTGTTGCTATTCTTGACTTCTGTGTTTTGGTTTAATGCAAAATAGAGTCAGAGGTAACAGATATTGTCAGTAGTAGCAGCAGATATGACAGTCTGGGATTTATAAAATAGCACTGCTAGATGTGGTACAATGAAATATCAATACTACCTACTGATATGAAAGGGGAAGGGGGCACTTATTTACTTGCTCTTAAAACCTTCCACAATATTTTACATATTATCAACACAAAAAAGTGAAATTAGGTTTTTAGCAGATCAGGAACTCACAGAATCAGGAAGTTCTATAGATTGTTAGGTCTTAGGGCATGGCCATACGTGGCGGAATTGCTGTGGAAATCCGCAGCATACACGTTTCTCCATTGCCTTCCACTGCTTTTTAGTTGCGTTTGTTTACACATTGCAGACAATTCCGCTGCGTAGCATAGGCTGCGGCGCGGAATTTGGTGTCCGCAGCATACAATGGATGTTGCGGACGTGTGGCGGACTGGTTGCGGACTCATTGCGGAATTTATCCATGGACTTCAATGGAGACTCAAAATTCCGCAATGAAGTCCGCAGATGTTATGTAGATGTTATGTGTGCTGCGGAGCGTATTAGTTTTACTAACATGACATTTCTTCATTCTGGCTGGTCCTATGTATTTCTAGGTCTACAGCCAGACTGAGGAAGTCAATGGGGCTCCCATAATTACGGGTGACTACGTGTGTGCACCCGTAATTATGGGAGCGTTGCTAGTCGACGTCAGTAAATAGTCACTGTCCAGGGTGCTGAAAGAGTTAAACGATCGTCAGTAACTGTTTCAGCACCCGGGACAGTGACTTCCGATCACAATATACATCAACCTGTAAAAAAAAAATAGAAGTTCCTACTTACCGATAACTCCCTGCTTCTTCCTCCAGTCCGGCTTCCCAGGATGACGTTTCAGTCTAAGTGACGGCTGCAGCCAATCACAGGCCAATCCCAGGCTGCAGCGGTCACATGGACTGCCGCTTCATCCAGGGTGGTCGGGCTGGATGCCGAAAGAGGGACGGGTCACCAAGACAATGGCCGGGTAAGTATGAAATTCTTTTACTTTCACTAGGGAAAGTGCTGTTCCTTCTCTCTATCCTGCACTGATAGAGAAAAAGGAAGTACTTCCCCTCAATACGCAACGACCAGTCCGCATCAATTTACTGCACATTTTGGGCAAAGCCGCAACAGAATCTGCAACGCAGATTCTGTGCGGCATTGGTGCGGACAGTTGCGGACGAAATCTGCCACGTCTGGGCATACCCTTATTCACACAAACGTGTTAAACGTCCGTGTGACGGCCGTTACATGGATCTATATAATTCAACGTGGCCGTTCACACAGCCGTTGTTTCAATAGGAAAGTCCTAGTTTTACAGGCTTCACGCAAGCCTCTATAGACTCTAGTCTATGGGGGATGCGTGATATAGCGTCTCGCAGCGCAGAGCATGGATGCACCTCGGAAGTGATAAACGCAAGTTTTTCACGTCCGAGATGCGCAACGCCTGTCTGAATCTAGTCTTTAGGGCACGTTCAGACGTGGCAGAGTTTTTCCGCTGCAAATGTTGGTACAGATTTGGGGCAATCGCAACGAATCTGCACCAACATTTGCATATTTGACAGGTAATTCAGACGTTGCAGATATCACAGCGGACTTGCCACAGATTTCAGTTTTTGCATTGCAAAGGCTGAAATCCGCAGTGAAATTCCGCTTCTTCTCCGCAACAGACAGTGCATGCTGGGAGGGAAAATTCCACACCACAGCCTGTGGTCCGCAGCGGAGTTTTCCGCAACGTCTGAACTAACTTTCCTAAAAATGTATTGAAACAAATATAAAAACCGGCCGCAGGAGAATTCCACTGCAGTTCCGCCACGTCTGAACCGGCCCTCACACTGTTAACAGTTATTCTGCATTCTTCTATCAGGTTAGGCCCCATTCACATTGCGTTTGTGCTATCCGCCGAGCGTATACGTTTTTTTATAAAAACGTGGACCTTGGAAAACGTATACAAATATGTACCATTTTCTGTATACGTCTGTTTTTGTAGCGTGTACGTTTAGCGTATCATCATACGTCGGTCCGTTATTTACCTAAAAAAGTATAAGTTTTTTGTTTTTTTTTAGAATAAACACGGATGGAAAAACAAAACAAACCTGATAGATTTACTGTATGTAAACGGAAACAAACGTATAGCATTAAGTTTCCATACGTCGTCTATTGAGATCAATGCTTAAAAAACTGTTATGTCGTATATACTTTTTTTTTAAGTACAGAATAGCGCAGCAGACTACGGTATTCAGTACTTTCAAAAAAAAGTATCCCAACGTAAACCATGACACACATAGACCAAACGGATGCTATTTTGGTCTATGCGTGAGCCATTATAGTCTATGTATACGCCGAGCTATATGTTTCAATACTTTTTTAGTGTTTAAAACCGTATATGCTCGGCGGATATCACAAACGCCATGTGAATGGGGCCTTAGATGGGTATAAACTGGTACCAAGAAAATAGCCAGAGGCTTTATCTCACATATGTGTGAAAGATGAAAATAAAAACAGGAAAATGCTAAATGAGTGGGTCTGCATTTTTTTGTCTAGAAACATAGATGTATCTTTAGCTGAGCTGCAATACCAGACACAACACATGGACAAGGGTGGCGCTGTTTCTGAGGAAATTAAAAGCAGACTTTTTTTTTCTAATCTCATAAAGTCCCTTCAGATTGATTGTACTAAGGAATTATACACATAGGGTTAAGGAGGACCAGTCAGCATGTTTTACTCAGGATATGTACAATTTATAAACTGCTGTGTAGGGAAGATCTAAATCCCCAAATATTTCTTCCAAGCAAAATTTGAAAAGATTTTTTGGGGTCAGATTACCCAATTAATAAAATGATGATAATTCAGCAGACAGAGGGGCAGTAACGCTGCAGTGTAAGGTTCTATTCACTTCTTGTTTTTTCAGAAAATCCTCCCGACATATGATGAGCACATGGCCTCAATGTATACAACTGTATACCGTACATCTGCATATGTTGCCCATTGACATCCATTGTAAAAATAATGATAGCATGTGGTATATTTTTGGGGGGCGGGATCACCTTGTATTGAAAAGCGTAGTCGACGATACTTTTCAATACAGGCCCATTATAGCCTTCACCTTTAAAAATATACTTCGGGAGTATTTAATAGGAAAAAAATGACGCGAGCACAGCCTAAGGCCGAATTCAGACGACCATATTATAAGTCCATGTGACGGCCATGAAAACAACGGCTGTCACACGGACACATGTATATCAATGGGCCATTCACACGACCTTTGTTTCAACGGACCGTGTGAATGGTCCGTGGAAAAATAGAACATGTCCTATTTTCTTCCGTTTTCACGTATCCCTAGATAGACTCAAGTCTATGGGGATCCGAGAAAACGGGATTTGCACGGGTGCAACTCGGACATGAAAAACTGCAGTTTTTCACTTCCGAATTTGCACTAATTCGTGTGAATCTGGCCTAAAACTAAAGAAATCACTCAATGTAATTTCAGTGTAAAAATCTGACAACAATCGAGTACACTCACAGCCCGAGGTGTGGGCCCCTTCTGGGTCCCAGGGCAAAATCTGTGACAGGGCCCCCACCCCAGCACACTACTGTCTACCACTATTCTATATACCTACAGCGAACATGTGAGAATAAACACTGTCAATGCTGAAAAATATAAAAAATCGTTATTATTGAACATGTAGGACAGAAAAAAACCAGTCCTACAATGTGACATCACCAGGATAAAACATACGGCATTTAAATAAGCCTACATAGGTGGAAATATACATGTTACATAAGGTGCATAGTGCAAACAGCAGGCAAGGGAATGACTGAAATATGATACATGTATACAAGGTCAAGCAAACAAACATGCAAGTCAAAAATATATGTCACCAACGTGGTGATGTCATCAAGTAGTCCCATGACATAAGGCAGAGAGGGGACGCAGGGAGGCTTCTCTCTAATTTATGTGACATGACTATGTGATGACATCATCACGTTGACGACGCCATCCCTGTTTGAAACATTCATGGCTATGTATTGAAGAACTTTCATTATTACATGGCATATACTTGTTGTTAGAGTGGGTTCTGAATTATGGCATTTACCTTATATGCTGCTACCCCAATGGACATTGCTTCTTGATCATGTATTACGCAAGGGATGTACATATATTTTTGACTTGCATGTTTGTTTGCTTGACCTTGCATACATGTATCATATTTCAGTCATTCCCTTGCCTGCTGTTTGCACTATGCACCTTATGTAACATGTATATTTCCACCTATGTAGGCTTATTTAAATCCCGCTTGTTTCATCCTGGTGATGTCACATTGTGGGACTTATTTTTATCTGTCCTATATGTTCAATAATAAAGATTTTTTATATTTGTCAGCATTGACAGTTTTTATTCTCATAAGTTCTTTGTAGGTATATATATTCAGAATTGGTGAGATACACCACTCTATATGTGACTCACATATGGGCATACTAGATATATATTTATGAACAATATATTTAGTTACTTACTTTATACAGTGAAGGAAATAAGTATTTGATCCCTTGCTGATTTTGTAAGTTTGCCCACTGTCAAAGACATGAACAGTCTAGAATTTTTAGGCTAGGTTAATTTTACCAGTGAGAGATAGACTATATTAAAAAAAAAACAGAAAATGACATAGTCAAAATTATATATATTTATTTGCATTGTGCACAGAGAAATAAGTATTTGATCCCTTTGGCAAACAAGACTTAATACTTGGTGGCAAAACCCTTGTTGGCAAGCACAGCAGTCAGACGTTTTTTGTAGTTGATGATGAGGTTTGCACACGTTAGATGAAATTTTGTCCCACTCTTCTTTGCAGATCATCTGTAAATCATTAAGATTTCGAGGCTGTCGCTTGGCAACTCGGATCTTCAGCTCCCTCCATAAGTTTTCGATGGGATTAAGGTCTGGAGACTGGCTACGCCACTCCATGACCTTAATGTGCTTCTTTTTGAGCCACTCCTTTGTTGCCTTGGCTGTATGTTTCGGGTGATTGTCGTGCTGGAAGACCCAGCCACGAGCCATTTTTAATGTCCTGGTGGAGGGAAGGAGGTTGTCACTCAGGATTTGACGGTACATGGCTCCATCCATTCTCCCATTGATGCGGTGAAGTAGTCCTGCGCCCTTAGCAGAGAAACACCCCCAAAACATAATGTTTCCACCTCAATGCTTGACAGTGGGGACGGTGTTCTTTGGGTCATAGGCAGCATTTCTCTTCCTCCAAACACGGCGAGTTGAGTTAATGCCAAAGAGCAAAATTTTAGTCTCATCTGACCACAGCACCTTCTCCCAATCACTCTCAGAATCATCCAGATGTTCATTTGCCTGTACATGTGCCTTCTTGAGCAGGGGGACCTTGCAGGCACTGCAGGATTTTAATCCATTACGGCGTAATGTGTTACCAATAGTTTTCTTGGTGACTGTGGTCCCAGCTGCCTTGAGATCATTAACAAGTTCCCCCCGTGTAGTTTTCGGCTGAGCTCTCACCTTCCTCAGGATCAAGGATACCCCACGAGGTGAGATTTTGCATGGAGCCCCAGATCGATGTCCATTGACAGTCATTTTGTATGTCTTCCATTTTCTTACTATTGCACCAACAGTTGTCTCCTTCTCACCCAGCGTCTTACTTATAGTTTGTAGCCCATTCCAGCCTTGTGCAGGTCTATGATCTTGTCCCTGACATCCTTAGAAAGCTCTTTGGTCTTGCCCATGTTGTAGAGGTTAGAGTCAGACTGATTAATTGAGTCTGTGGACAGGAGTCTTTTATACAGGTGACCATGTAAGAGCTGTCTATAATGCAGGCACCAAGTTGATTTGGAGCGTGTAACTGGTCTGGAGGAGGCGGAACTCTTAATGGTTGGTAGGGGATCAAATACTTATTTCCTTCACTGTATATGTATGCCCTCTGCTATCTAAATCCATGGCTCTTGGAAGAATATTTATTGTCCAGATTGATGTTCACTTATTTTTATTACTTTAATGGGTACCTAAACTTTCAGAAAGTTTCTGACATGTCATAGTGACATGTCAGAAGTTTTGATCGGTGGGGGTCCGAGCACTGAGATGCCCACCGATCGCTAAAATGAAGTGGCAGAAGCGCTCGGGTGAGTACTGAGCCGCTTAAGTTTCTGATCGGCTTTACTTGGAAAGCCGAGGAGTTGGGGTACAGGCTCATAGACTATGATCCCATACACCAACTACTCGGCTTCCCTAGAAGGATCCACCTGTTATTGATCACATCTAAGTTATGAATTTAAATGTGATCGATAACAGCTTGATCCTGAGTGTCGGAGACACACAGGACCCGCTGACACTGAACACGTCAGTCCCACTGACCTGATGGATTCAGGTCTCAGCGCAAGATACAGCTGCTCTGAATACAAAAAACAAAGCAGCTGTATCTGAAAACGTACAAATAATTTTTAATAAAGTTGCACCAATCACACCGATACACATTTTTATTTAAAACAAAAAAACTTTTTAAAGGTGTACATAGCCTTTAAATGTCAGATTGACTAAATCCTTTCTCAACCTCAAACATTTATAATCTATAGAACAGCTAACCATGGTAAGCAATGCAATATATGTCTGGTAACAGGGAAGGTGGAGAGATTGGAATGGCCTTTATATAATTGGTCACTCATTTTTGGACTATAATACATTTCCTGGAAAGCTGCTGACATGAGTCCAGCAGAACCCTAGTGGTGATCTTGTGAAGTCTAAGGTATCTCCTTGTAATAAGGTTGAGCGGGGAGAGCGTATTCTGCTAGATTAACCTGGTGGTGGCCGGGGTAAAGGTTATATAACATGATTCATTGCATGCAGGGGGAGCTTGAAGTTGCTAGGATTTTAGGGAATGCAGGGGCTCTACAGAGGAGTGTAATCTTTCAGGGAGAGATCCAGGCTCCTGTCTGACTGCTGCCTCCCTGAGCCCTGACTTTCATTTCACTCTGTCACAATCCTACCCCATTGCTCACTCCCTGCAAACATCTAGCTCGCATTAATTTATAGTGCGGAGATCACAAATACCCCCACCCCCACCCCCCCCACTTGGTCATTTATAATTATGTTTTTTTTTTCTAGATCCTCCCTTTCCAATTAATTTACGTTTGCTATAATAATAAAATATTACAATGTAATAAATATAAAGAGAAGCTGCGCTGTTCATTCACAGATTTGAGAAATAATATAATACAGTAAGGCCCCATACGCACGGCCGTCCCCGCAATCACAGCCCGCGATTGTGGCCGGCCGCTCGCATTTTTGGGCCGTGCTTCCATATAAAGTATGGGATCACATCCCGTAAAATGCAAAAGATAGGACATGTTCCATAATTTTCTACGGCACGGACACCCATCCATAGCGATACGGAAAGGTGTTCACGGCCAATAGAACTGAATTGGTCTGACATATTATGGTCCACAATTACGGAGAGTTTTTACGGTCATGTGCATGGGGCCTAAGGCTCTGTTCACATCTGCGTCAGAGGCTCCGTTGTCGATTCCGTCAAATTTGAGTCGACTACGCTATTGCTTCCGGAAAAACGACGGGTCCGGTGCACAACAGAGACAAACGGAAACCACGGGCACCGGATACGTCACCATTGAAATCAATGGTGATGGAAATGGAAACCTTTGGTTTCCGTCTGTCAGTTTATGTCTGTTCAGGGTCCCGTTCTGACGGAAAGCTCGGACGGAACGTCAGAACGGGACCCCAACGCAGATGTGAACAGAGCCTAAGTAAACAAGAATCTTCCCATTCTCTGGCAGCAAGCAGAGATCTTGAAAATAAAAGTGAGGAATTGAAACATCAAATGCATTAAAAACGTTTAGATCTATTCATTATAGGCTGATTCCGCTGTATCCACATAAAACCAGAGAACCCCAATAATAATATATAAATATGATCTCAGTGCACTGTACCCCATGATGAGACCTCACATTATAATATCTCATAGTATACCCTCAGGTCTTCTAATAGTATGGGCACAGTTATTGTATGTAATGCCCTATAATGCTGCTCTTTGTATTCTGTAACATTGGTGGGAATGTTTACAATGTTAATCTGCGGGTCGGTGGTTCTTTTTTCTTCCTTCTCTACTTTATAACAAGCACAAGCTGTAACAAAAGCTCCTGACACTACAGAACACACGGCACATAAATCACAGACAAGGAATGACGTGTCGCTATCGATGGCCGATATTCCTGCTCTCCCTAATATTAGAATATCATTACACTGCTTAATTAAAGGGGCTCTCCAGGCACGGGGCGGTTTTTCATACTGATGACTTAGCCACAGGATAGGTCATTAGTATATGATAGGTGGGGGTCCGACATCTGGACCCTGCACCGATCTTCTGTTCCGTCTGCCTCCAGGCCCCGGATGTTATGCAGTGGCCGGTGTCAGAAGCAGATGGCTCCGTACACTGTATAGCTGATCCTCTGATCCTATACTTGAATAGTACTGGAGAATGGCCGCTATACTGTGACAGGACCCATCTGCTTCCGGTACGGAAATCCGGTGCCTGATTGAAAAAAATAACAATAAAAATTATGTGCTTTGCGAGTGCGTGAATAACACATGCCACTCGCAAAGCACAATGATGCATAACGCAACACACACGGACCAGATTCACGCACATTTTTCAGGCGCGTGAATCTGATACGCTCGTGTGAATGAGACCTAAGGCAGTAAATTGTAATGAATTGACACATGTAGGTGCAGGATGAGCTCGCTTACTGTCCAAAGAAGGGGTTTCATGAATGCCCCCATATTCTCAGTCCACGGACAATCATTCAGCCAACAACAAGCACAAGCAGCCCTGATTGCCCCAGTAAGGGTCCTTTTATACAGAAAGAAAGATTGACGATAATTGCAAGTGGTCAACATTTTATAAGACTTGCATTAATATGTTACAATAAGTGTTTTTATCATTTGTCGACAATCGAAAATTTTGAAGTCAGCATAAAAGATGTGATCAATGACGAATGAGTGAATTTTCGCTCGCTGCCCATATTTACACTGGATAACGATTGGAAATGTTTGTTCAATCCAACGATCTTTCGGGCGATTATCGCTCGGTGTAGAAGGACCAATGTGAACATTGAGACCGGTTGAGCATGGAACGGATTTTCAGTTGCAGAAATTACTGCTACAAAATCTGCCGCGTGTGAATCAAACCATAAGCTCCTGCTGCCACCCTTCATGATTGTCCATCGGAATGAAATTTATACTGCCAGAGCTGAATCACAGTTCGACCTACTCTTGGGTAATGGCACGGCTTCCGACCCTGACTAAAATGGACATAGACCTAGATAACTGGAAAAGGAGTCATATGGATGTGGCCCATTTGCCAAATCCAAGAGTGATGTATATAATGAGTTTCACTAATCATAGAAGCACGGCTGGTCCCTTTAATTCCAGAAGTGGATGGTAGAAACTGGACGCGCCTACTGCACAAGAGGTGAGTAAAGGAGACCCAGTTTTCCACCTCCCAAAGAACGGATCATTTCTGGTGGTAATCGGATTGATTGTCGAATGTTGGGTTGAAGCCTTTGGTGGCACCATGTTTGGACGGTCCATTGTTCTTTCACCAGGTCTCAGTTATGCAGCTTGTACACATAGGATTCCAGAACAATGATTGGGTATGTGACTTTGATCTAACCTCCACTTGAACAGAGGAGTGCTCGGTGCAGCAGTGAAGTGGTTGAGACAACACGTTCCACTCATCTACATACAATTCTGTTGTGGGTTGAAGATGAGGTCAGGACAGAAGAGAAGCTGCTTAGAGCCTGTTAGTAAATAAGACATTTGACATAGGGAGGTGACGCAATGATTTATCGCTCCTCAGGTGTGCTGTCAGACGGTGCACGACTCCAGTAGGTTACACTTCAAACTCCTACGAGGTGAACGTTTTATTTGTTTTACAGGCCAAAACTAGTTTACTTTCTTATTGTTGGGGTAACTGTATCTTACCTTCCCCTAAACAAGGGGATAAAGAAACTTATTTATTTATGTTACTTATATTTATTTCTGTTATTTATATTCAACTCTGTTACTCAATTAGCGCCAACATATTCCGCAGCGCAGAGGATGTTCTCACAATCTAAATTCCTGTATGTTTTTTGGGGTGTGGGAGAAAAGCCACACAACAAAGGGAGAACATACAAACTCCCAGGACCACAACGTTGCAAGGCAATAGTGCTTAACCACTGAGGTACCGTGCTGCCCTTACTATACTACTTGTGATTTGGACAACCCCTTCCTATATTATAGTTCCCCCGACAATGAGCTGATCATAGGGGTAGGGTGGAGGTTCCCCCACATAAACGCATTTAACTCTTGTCAATCCTGGGAAAAAAGGAAAAGTGTCTGGAGAATATGTATTTCCCCTGCCATGTTTATTGTTCTAGTGCAGGAGTAATGTAACGGATAAAAAACAAAACAGTGATGTCACAGTACAGGGATAATACACACAGTGATGTCACAACACAGGGATAATACGGACACTGATGTCATTGTACAGGGATAATAAACCCAGTGATGTCCCAGTGGAGGGATAAAAAAAACTGCATTGATATTACAGTGCAGGGATAATGAATGCAGTGATGTCACAGTACAGGGATAATACACACAGTGATGTCATAGTACAGGGATAATGAATGCAGTGATGTCACAGTACAGGGATAATACACACAGTGATTTCACAGTACAGGGATAATGAATGCAGTGATGTCACAGTACAGGGATAATGAATGCAGTGATGTCACAGTACAGGTATAATACACACAGTGATGTCACAGTACAGGGATAATGAATGCAGTGATGTCACATTACAGGGATAATGAATGCAGGGATGCCACAGTACAGGGATAATGAATGCAGTGATGTCACAGTACAGGGATAATGAATGCAGTGATGTCACAGTACAGGGATAATGAATGCAGTGATGCCACAGTACAGGGATAATGAATGCAGTGATGTCACAGTACAGGGATAATGAATGCAGTGATATCACAGTAGAGGGATAATGAATGCAGTGATGTCACAGTACAGGGATAATACACGCAGTGATGTCACAGTACAGGGATAATACACACAGTGATGTCACAACACAGGGATAATACGGACACTGATGTCATTGTACAGGGATAATAAACCCAGTGATGTCCCAGTGGAGGGATAAAAAAAACTGCATTGATATTACAGTGCAGGGATAATGAATGCAGTGATGTCACAGTACAGGGATAATACACACAGTGATTTCACAGTACAGGGATAATGAATGCAGTGATGTCACAGTACAGGGATAATGAATGCAGTGATGTCACAGTACAGGTATAATACACACAGTGATGTCACAGTACAGGGATAATGAATGCAGTGATGTCACATTACAGGGATAATGAATGCAGGGATGCCACAGTACAGGGATAATGAATGCAGTGATGTCACAGTACAGGGATAATGAATGCAGTGATGTCACAGTACAGGGATAATGAATGCAGTGATGCCACAGTACAGGGATAATGAATGCAGTGATGTCACAGTACAGGGATAATGAATGCAGTGATATCACAGTAGAGGGATAATGAATGCAGTGATGTCACAGTACAGGGATAATACACGCAGTGATGTCACAGTACAGGGATAATGATTTCAGTGATGTCACAGTACAGGGATAATGAATGCAGTGATGTCACAGTACAGGGATAATGAATGCAGTGATGTCACAGTACAGGGATAATGAATGCAGTGATGTCACAGTACAGGGATAATGAATGCAGTGATGTCACAGTACAGGGATAATGAATGCAGTGATGTCACAGTACAGGTATAATACACACAGTGATGTCACAGTACAGGGATAATGAATGCAGTGATGCCACAGTACAGGGATAATGAATGCAGTGATGTCACAGTACAGGGATAATGAATGCAGTGATATCACAGTAGAGGGATAATGAATGCAGTGATGTCACAGTACAGGGATAATACACGCAGTGATGTCACAGTACAGGGATAATGAATGCAGTGATGTCACAGTACAGGGATAATGAATGCAGTGATTTCACAGTACAGGGATAATGAATGCAGTGATATCACAGTACAGGGATAATAAACGCAGTGATGTCACAGTACAGGGATAATGAATTCAGTGATGTCACAGTACAGGGATAATGAATGCAGTGATGTCACAGTACAGGGATAAAGAATGCCGTGATATCACAGTAGAGGGATAATGAATGCAGTGATGTCACAGTACAGGGATAATGAATGCAGTGATGTCACAGTACAGGGATAATGAATGGAGTGATGTCACAGTACAGGGATAATACACGCAGTGATGTCACAGTACAGGGATAATGAATGCAGTGATGTCACAGTACAGGGATAATAAACGCAGTGATGTCACAGTACAGGGATAATAAATGCAGTGATGTCACAGTACAGGGATAATAAACGCAGTGATGTCACAGTACAGGGATAATGAATGCAGTGATGTCACAGTACAGGGATAATGAATGCAGTGATGTCACAGTACAGGTATAATACACACAGTGATGTCACAGTACAGGGATAATGAATGCAGTGATGCCACAGTACAGGGATAATGAATGCAGTGATGTCACAGTACAGGGATAATGAATGCAGTGATATCACAGTAGAGGGATAATGAATGCAGTGATGTCACAGTACAGGGATAATACACGCAGTGATGTCACAGTACAGGGATAATGAATGCAGTGATGTCACAGTACAGGGATAATGAATGCAGTGATTTCACAGTACAGGGATAATGAATGCAGTGATGTCACAGTACAGGGATAATGAATTCAGTGATGTCACAGTACAGGGATAATGAATGCAGTGATGTCACAGTACAGGGATAAAGAATGCCGTGATATCACAGTAGAGGGATAATGAATGCAGTGATGTCACAGTACAGGGATAATGAATGCAGTGATGTCACAGTACAGGGATAATGAATGGAGTGATGTCACAGTACAGGGATAATACACGCAGTGATGTCACAGTACAGGGATAATGAATGCAGTGATGTCACAGTACAGGGATAATAAACGCAGTGATGTCACAGTACAGGGATAATAAATGCAGTGATGTCACAGTACAGGGATAATAAAACCTGTGATGTCATAGTACATGTAGAAATATCACAGCACAGAAATGCATATTATTTGTTTGTGAAGAGGAGGTAAGTACTGACCATGTTGGATGGTCTGAAATTTCTGATTATCCTGGATAGATAGATAGATAGATAGATAGATAGATAGATAGATAGATAGATAGATAGATATGAGATAGATAGATAGATAGATAGATAGATAGATAGATAGATAGATAGATAGATAGATAGATAGATAGATAGATAGATAGATAGATAGATAGATAGATAGATAGATAGGAGATAAAGAGCATAACTGTACGTTTTTGGTGGTAGGTGGTTTTTAGACAGCTCTAAAAAAAAAATGTCTCTGACGGTCACTTATACTCATTGTTGCCAAGCCGTGATGTATACAAATCATATAGTGGTACTGAGCCCGGCACCATATGTACGTGTCTCCTACATGCTCCGACAGCAGGAATCCAAGTGACCTCAAGCATTCTTGTCCTCTATCAAGTAAGTTAAATTTGCATTAACCCTTTCACCGCAGGTCATTCCACGGCGACACAATCAAATCAAGTGATTTGCTTTAACTAGCCCGGGATTCGTGTTTGTTTAACATGACAAGAGAAAAGATATGCCAGATATATGTTAAACGTATAGATTTGTTATTATCACCAAGCAAAATCCCAAATGTGGATTCATTAAGTGTGCAATGAGAGTGAGAGCCAGAAAGTACTTTAAATGGGAAATCTCATTTCTAATAAATACAGTGAGCGGCCTGAGAGTGACCCCAAGACTGTCAGGCATTGGCAGGAGACTAGAGGAAAGAAATACTTATGTACCATTACTGGCCCTTCATCCGAAAAGACAAGTCTGTTGGCCCTAAACTGATTTTAATGTTCAAAAAACGGCAAGAAATACGACCTCAGATAATGAAACCTATAAAATGCTGTATATTCTGATTCACATTATCAGGTTCTGCTGAGAAATGTAAAATGTATGCGTCGTTCGGCGGACGTTAAGCGAGGTCTCGGAGAAGAATTGATGGGTGTCCATGTAATGATTGACTGACCTATGCAATGCAAAGAAAGACGCATGCAGGAAAAGTGTATCTTAGTTTAGGGGCACAGCATGTCTGGGGTTGTGCAGGATATTTTTCCCAGAAACAGCGCCACTCATGTCCATGGGCTGCGTCTGGTACTGCAACATTCAAACTGTGCACTTTACCTACGTTACCGATTTTGCTTTAATCCCCTGATACCAGTCTCATGTACCCCATATTGCTGGGCCTTCAGACTATCACTTCCACACAGTGGTAATAAGGTGAAAGCAGTAGTCTAAAGGTGCTCATACACCCTAGATAGCTGTCGGACAAACGCTAGTTCAGCAAACAGCTATTCCTCCTGACCCCCCGCCCTTGGCTCGGCCGAGCGCGCATGTGTATTCAATGGGGAATAAGCCGCTGCCAGAAACCTTAGGTGGCGGCGTATTTCCTGTGAAAACAAAGGATCAGGGATGTTGAAAACCAAAATGCCAGATCCCTTTTATGCCGACATCTGTCATTAGGCAGAGTCAGGGCACTCCATACACATTAGTCGGCCGATCCGGCTGAAATGCCCCTTTAAATACCTCACAGTGGACCCCACGGACTGGACAATGGCTTTAATTTAATTCAGATTTTGGTGCATTGGTTCCAAATAATATTTTAGCTCCTACATAAATAAACAGATCGTCGCCACTTGTTCTCTATGTTTCACTTCATAGAATCCAAACTATGCTTTGTATGAATGTATTTACAGCAAACAAAAAAATCGGAGAATGTGTAGTACTATTTTTGTAACCATATGTTATTACTTTAATGCGTCTCAAAAAATTAAGCAACTATGCAAATAGTCTTGATAGAAAAAAACTATTGTTTTTTGTCTCAGCTCCTATGCAGACCTATGTGTCTCCATGGAAACTGACTACAAACCCAGCCTGTGTAGTCTGATCCTGCAGTCATGTGTAACTCTTCTTCCCTTTTCTCCCTTTTCTTTGTAGAATCAATCTACACAGGGTTTGTGTGTAACCATGGAGACACTTAGGTCTGCATAGGTGCTGCAGACACAAAACGGCGGGAGATTTTTAAATCAACACGATTTGTAAAGTTGCTCATTTTTAATTTTAGATAGAATGGAGCAATAAAAACAACTGGTAGCAAAAGAAGACCCTCTGCCAATAAGAAGAATCTTATCTTTTCATACCCCTACCGTTACATCATTGCTGCATCATATCAATGCAGGAGTAGACACAGATAATATTTCAGAAAACTCAATGTTCACAGCAATCAGGTCATCAACGCGCTCGTCAATAATAGTTTTGTAGGCAAAAAAAAAAGTTCAGCAGCATTCCAAAAGTGAATTTATTTCTGGTAACATGGTATTCCTGTTTGTTCTGCATGCTATACGACTACATTATCACATACCACATATAATATGCTGCCATCTGTCTTAAAGAGGCTCTGTCACCAGATTTTGCAACCCCTATCTGCTATTGCAGCAGATAGGCGCTGCAATGTAGATTACAGTAACGTTTTTATTTTTAAAAAACGAGCATTTTTGGCCAAGTTATGACCATTTTCGTATTTATGCAAATGAGGCTTGCAAAAGTCCAAGTGGGTGTGTATTATGTGCGTACATCGGAGCGTTTAATACTTTTACTAGCTGGGCGTTCTGACGAGAAGTATCATCCACTTCTCTTCAGAACGCCCAGCTTCTGGCAGTGCAGACACAGCCGTGTTCTCGAGAGATCACGCTGTGTCGTCACGCACTTCCTGCCCCAGGTCCTGCATCGTGTCGGCCACATCAGCACCAGAGGCTGCAGCAGCATCAGCGTTTGCAGGTAAGTAGCTACATCGACTTACCTGCAAACGCCGATGCTGCTGCAGAATCAACTGTAGCCTCTGGTGCCGATGTGTCCTCGCTCGTCCGACACGATGCAGGACCTGGGACAGGAAGTGAGTGACGTCACAGCGTGATCTCTGGAGAACACGGCTGTGTCTGCACTGCCAGAAGCTGGGCGTTCTGAAGAGAAGTGGATGATACTTCTCGTCAGAACGCCCAGCTAGTAAAAGTAGTAAACAAGCCCCGATGTACGCACATAATACACGCCCACTTGGACTTTTACTTTAAACACGCCCACTTGGACTTTTGCAAGCCTCATTTGCATAAATACAAAAATGGTCATAACTTGGCCAAAAATGCTCGTTTTAAAAAAAATAAAAACGTTACTGTAATCTACATTGCAGCGCCGATCTGCTGCAATAGCAGATAGGGGTTGCAAAATCTGGTGACAGAGCCTCTTTAATGAAAAAAATCTATAAGGAGCTGTATTATTTTCTTAGGCCTCATGCACACGACCGTAGCCATGTGCATGGCCGTGATTTTCGGTGTCGGCCGGCAAAGGACTGTCAGTCGCGAGCCGCACGCAAATCGTGGGCCATGCACATGGCCGCGGCCATTATTTCCTATGAGCCTGGACCGCAGAACACGGCCATAATAAGGCTTGCCCGTTCTTTCTGCGGTCCGGGCTCCTGGGCCATGCACGGACCGTGAAAACCACTCTCGTGTGCATGGCCCCATAGGAATGAATGGGGCCGCAATTCTCCCGTGGATTTTCGGGGGTCATTGCGGCCCCAAAAGCACGTTCGTGTGCATGGGGCCTTATAAGGGACTGGGTCAGCCGGTTAAGAGATAAATGAAACAAAGCAAAAATACAAAATCTGAAGAGAGCAGGATTGTAAAGAACCACACAGCATAGGTTGTCATGATAAATAAATAAAGATTATTATTACTTATGATACAATCGATAGAAATTTTCCATTGATATGTATGTAAATAATATTTGTATAAACATCACATTCTGATGTCAGAGCTGGACCGTTATACAGAGATAAGCGGCGTTACATAGGCGCTGCTCATCTTTTACTGCAATATCAGTCAGTCACAGAAAACTGGTATATGCCTATACAGTGGCATACCGTCGCAGCATTGGCACACACCAGGAAATTCCCCTTAGGTATACTCCTGATGGAAGGCGGAAACGCGTGGTGAAAGGAGTCTTAATAGAAATGATTGGGTATATGGACGGCTGCAATCTCCCTCTACCCAGCAGTCCTTCTCAGGACTGCCCTCTCTCCAGGTTACTGGAAAACCTTGCAGAGCCCCCCTGACTCCCAGCACTAAATCATTCTCACATCAGTGACATCACACTTGACTCTGGCTATAACAGCTTTCAGTGTTAAGTTAGTGGGTAATAAAACAGCTTGACACTAATGATGGGTTCTATGTGATAAATTACGGGCAGGCATCAGATAAGAGATCTCCAGCCTAACCTTGAACTAAATCCTTGTTGTTGCTATATTTTGCAGGCTTGGCCCTTCCATCTTTTTTTGTGGAGGCTGTGATGTTATTTCAGATACATAAACACGGAGCCTCCACTGTTAGTGTTAGTGGCTTTATAACATCAAACCACTTAAATCTGGATAATAATTCCTCTATGATGGACACTGATCAGTGCAGATATTCCCTTTAAGAGATTAGTAGGCCGGATGGATGGGAAAGTGAGGAAAGTAGTATTCATAGGTAAGATTGACCTATGGGGTGAGCACATATACATAAAACATGGCAATGCCTAAAGACTAAGCCTTCTGCTCTGTTCACTCTGTGTTTGGAGCAGACGTTGGCGGCCCCGTCACTTTTAGCGCTAAACCTCGATGGAACCCCTGACAGAACCCAATTGAATGAGACAAAGGGCTCTGTAAGGCGCCATTTAAATCCGTCGTAAGATGTGGCAAGTATTCAGTTTGTTGCTCTAGCCATGTATCTAAATACTCTGCTCATTTGGAGATAACTAAGATCCGGGCCGTTTACCCCCAAAGATGCCATGGCCAATAACAACCGCAGCACCTAAAGGTAGTTTTACATGGCCAAATTTCCTGTCTGGTAACAAGCGCTGATCGACGATATAGCTGGGATCGCCACTGATCACTAGAAGCGGGGTCCCAAGACTCCCATTCCTCTCCAATGCACCCACTGCAGTGAGGAGAAGCTTGAATGGAGCGAAGGACGAGCATGCCCGATGCTGATCAATTCAATTCAATTCATGGAAAAGCTGAGCGCTGTACTCGGCTGTCTCCATAAGTCCCGTAGACTTTGAATAGAGAGCACAGCGCATCCAGTGAGGAGGAACGGGGTTGGGACCCCCATTCTGGTGGGCTGTGTGGGTCCCGGCAGTGGGCCCCCCAGCGATCAGACACTTATTAGCTATTCTGTGGAAAGGTGATAAATGTTGATTTTCGGAATATCCCTTTAACTGAGCCGACTGATGATGTCACTGACTTGCATCATAAACAGCTTTGGTGATGTCACTCATTTTGGGTATAATAGTAAGTGCATAATACAGAGCAGTCCGTTATCACCAGCCTGACAGCAAGTCATCGGAAAATATATTCACAGTGTTTCTCTACATCTGCTGAATGTCTGATCACAACAGGTCATGTGTTTTTGTGTACATTACAACAAGGTAGGTTCACAATATACCTGAAATATGTAGTTAAAATACCAAATTTATTTGAGAATGATCTGAATTCTGTATTCTGAAACTTTACACAATTATATCTTACATGACCTACAAAAATAGCTCACACTCTGCACAAAATCGTATAAAAAAAAAATAATGAATACTTTATTAGTTCGTTGATTATATAATAAAACACACAAGAAATGTGGTATCATCGAGGATGCAATAAAACAGGTCAAAAGTCACCCAGTATGCAGGATAAACGTATAACACAGTATATGTATGCGTGCATAATGAGTACAAGGTAAGGAATACAGACCATGATGACTACCACCTGCCAAACACGCATTTCGCAGTTTCTTTTTCTGGTGCATGGCCCTGAACTAGACCTCAAATGGGGGTTGAACTATAAAAAATGTATCCAAGTGGCCATTTCTGCTAGGTTTTGTGGGCGTTCCTGGGCGGTTCAGTGGTGGGCCTTAAAAATGTCCCGCCAATGTTGGGAGTTATATTACAATAGTAGTTATGATTTACAAGCAGTTGCTATCTAGTCCAGTGGAGGCCAATCTGATATATTGTGAGGGTTTCAAAAGTGGTCCATCAAAGGGCTGCACATCACATTCAGCCATGCCTGGCTCACGTGGTCGGCACACACACAAGGTTGACACTTTAACACAGCTGATTTTGCGTCCGGAGTTTAATCATAATTATTTTTTTTTGGCGCATGCGAAAAACTGCCGTTAGTCGCGTTTTCACGGATCCTCCATTGTCTAAAGTCTATGGAGGGATACGTGACACGCAGTAAAATAGGACATGACCTACTTTTTCACGGACCCTTCACACGCTCAGTTGAAACAACGGTCGTGTTATTGGCCCCATTGAAGTACATGAGTCCATGTGACGCCGTTGTTTTAACGACCGTCACACGGACTACATATAAGCTCGTCTGAATGAGCCCTTATGACTTCAAAATAGATAGCCACACGCGTGCATAGCCACCTCTCCACCTCTCGGCTGGACAGGGTCGACGTACAGACATCAACGGACGCCCATCTTTCTGAGAGGTGGGGGTCCCAAAGGTATATACACTATATATACCAGTATATGCACTAACAATATAAATTGTGACTGCCAGGGGCGTAAATACAAAAACAGGGCAGGAAGGGTAGATGGTGGAGGCTCCTTAGGTCCTCGTGGTTGTGGAGAACCCGGGGCATTTCCCCCATATACCCTACCTATAATCTTATGTACTTTACACTACAGGTACACTTTCACATTTTTAATACCATTTCATAGCATTGCTTAGCTTGGGCTATTAGGCAGATTCACGCATTGTGACTGTGGAGTAGTTCAGTCCCACCTTGAAAATCTTCGGCCATATAGCCGCCCATTGACTATAATGGGTCAACCATGAAGCTTCCAGAGAAAGCCAAGCCGTCGATTGGCAGGTGTCCGAATGGTCGGACCCCTGGCGGTAAGACATAGGTGACTTATCCTAGGGATATGCAACCAATGTCCATCCTGAGGATACAACCTTTTAGCCTGAGCTACCAAGGGAACAAACTAGTGAATTATGGGATATGAAATAGGGGTTAATAAACAGATGAATGAAATCAGTAACTGAAATAATAGCATGAATAGATCTCTTCAGTCCCACTTCACTGCAGAAAGTACTGTGATAGGTAAGCTTTAATATCCTAAAACACGCAGGTATCAGGTGCAACGGTCGAGGCTCGTGTAAGAAAATATTAGTCACTGCAATTCCTCTAATAATCTTTGGAATGAAGTCTTAGTTCAAGGCCATTCTTAAATGAAAGACTGAAGATAATGCACATAGGTGAAGGTCATCTCTCTGACACAGTTAATTGATTGCTCTTTTATTGCTTAGAGAAGCTAAACATTATCATATGATATTCTGCCCCCTATCTGCCTGAACGCAATTACAACTCTCTCCACTTCATAGTAATCATGTAGTACGGATCCGCTGAAATCTAAAGCTCATTTATAAAAACGTATAACTTTGCCTACATTTTATTTATTTCACAAAAATGGCGCAAATGTTGTCAGATCGGTGCCACAAATCATTAAGACACTGCAATAAGGGGCAGCGGCTAGTAAGAGCATATGAGAGAAATGCAGATAATGCATATGTTCACCATTAACCGATTGAGGCCCGACCACTGTATATATAAGGTGCGGGTTTAAGCTTGCTGCCCGAACGATCGGGCAGCTGTATGTCGGGTACCCAGCAGTCGGAGACTGACAGGGACCCTGGAGAGAAGACAGAAATGGTTTTCACCTCTTTTGTCATATCTTTGCTCATGTACACGTCGCTCAATAAATACTGTGCATAGAATAGAGGCAGCAGCTATTGGTCCTGGTGATCATGTGACTGGTCACATGATCACCAGGATGCCATTAGTAGGAGGCTACTGTCGGGTCTAACTAGACCCAGCACAGCCCTTAGGGTAAGTTCACACGGGGCAGATATGCTGCGTAAAAGGTACACAGCGTTTCCACCCCGGTGACCACAGGGAATTCCAGGCGATAAACCGCACCAAATTGTGGTGCAGTTTTCCGCCCGGAATGTCCGCTGAGGAAAACTGCAGCATTAGCCGGCCTGCTGGCTGGCCAGCCTCCTGGGATGACGTTTCATCCCAGGAGACTGCTGCAGCCTGTGATTGGCTGCAGTTACATGGGATGAAACGTCACCCCAGGAGGCCGGCCTGCAGAACTTCAGAGGTAAGTATAAAGTGTTTTTGTTTTTTTCTAAGTTGCGATTTTTGCGGCGTAATCGCTGTGATTCCGCCACAAAAGTCGCAATACTTGACTGTTTGTTGCGGGTTTTAGATCCCCGCTGAATTCAATCGGGAAAATCCGCAACAAAATACAGGCGATTCCGCAACCACAATTGACATGCTGCAGCTTAAAAAATTGCACCGCAGGTCAATTTGTGTGCGGAATTTCCATATTTTACGTTCGCAGCGTGTGGATGAGATTTCTTGAAATCTCTTCCACTCCTCTGCTACTGTACTATACTGCGGATTTTCCGCAATGAAATACGTTGCGGAAAATCCGCAGTATTTACGCCATTTGTGGACTAGCCCTTACAGTGCTGTGGGTTACAGTGGAAAAGTGAAGTGTAAAAAAAATGTTTTTAATAAAATCCTCCAAAGTTCTTTTCTGACCTTTGAGAGACAGTCCATAAAACTAAAAGAAAAAAAAAGTCAACCCCATCCCCCAAAAAAACTTAACGCCAATCATTGTTGTCCTGCTAGGCCTGACCCAATTACCCTAAAATAGACATGTAATATATCAAAATTTATGGTAGACAATGAAGATCACAAATTAAAAGTCTATTTTAGGATAACGCTATATTATTACCAAAAAAAATTAAATAAAATGTAAAAAACAAATATTTTTTTACTACTTTTTTCAAACTATAAAGCCTAAAAGTGCTAAAAAAAAACAAAAACAAAAAAACTCACGTGTCTAAAAATGATAAGAAAAGAAACCTGCATTAATAACGGAAAAAAAACTGCAAGAATCACGTCGCTAGCCAAATACATAAAAACGTTACAGCACGTAAACCGGTTAAATAGCATTTTACATAAAGTAGGAATGTACATAAAAGCGGAGTCACTTTGGAAATGCATTAGATTACTCTTCTGTTGTTATAGTCTAGAACTGCATTTACAATACAACTCGTCATTGGTTACAGTCAGCAAGTCTGTTGTCAGACACTCCCCCAACGGCTTAGCTGAGCTCCTACAATGCAAGGGGAAGTAAGTTTTTTCTCTCCCACATCAGATGACCGTACAGTGGTTGTTGTAAAGATGACACTTCCTAGAATAAAAATCCCCAGAGCAACTCTGTGCAGACACTGAACAAGCAGGGAATGCTTGGAAATGTCAGCTCTGAAGTCTGCAGAAATGTGAATGCAGCTTTGGATTACGATACAAGTTGGAAATCAGGATCAATAAAAGATCCACCTTTACAAGATACACCTTTACATATAGAATTATTCTACGTAGAAACCGTAGAATGGTGGACATTCACATTAAAGAGGCTCTGTCACCAGATTTTGCAACCCCTATCTGCTATTGCAGCAGATAGGCGCTGCAATGTAGATTACAGTAACGTTTTTATTTTTAAAAAACAAGCATTTTTGGACAAGTTATGACCATTTTTGTATTTATGCAAATGAGGCTTGCAAAAGTACAACTGGGCGTGTTGAAAAGTAAAAGTCCAACTGGGCGTGTATTATGTGCGTACATCGGGGCGTTTTTACTACTTTTACTAGCTGGCCGTTCTGATGAGAAGTATCATCCACTTCTCTTCAGAACGCCCAGCTTCTGGCAGTGCAGACACAGCGTGTTCTCGAGAGATCACGCTGTGACGTCACTCACTTCCTGCCCCAGGTCCTGCATCGTGTCGGCCACATCGGCACCAGAGGCTACAGTTGATTCTGCAGCAGCATCAGCGTTTGCAGGTAAGTAGCTACATCGACTTACCTGCAAACGCCGATGCTGCTGCAGAATCAAATGTAGCCTCTGGTGCCGATGTGTCCTCGCTCGTCAGACATGATGCAGGACTTGTGAGTGACGTCACAGCGTGATCTCTCGAGAACACGCTGTGTCTGCACTGCCAGAAGCTGGGCGTTCTGACGAGAAGTGGATGATACTTCTCGTCAGAACGCCCAGCTAGTAAAAGTAGTAAAAACGCCCCGATGTACACACATAATACACGCCCCGATGTACACACATAATACACGCCCCGATGTACACACATAATACACGCCCCGATGTACACACATAATACACGCCCACTTAGACTTTTGCAAGCCTCATTTGCATAAATACAAAAATGGTCATAACTTGGCCAAAAATGCTCGTTTTTAAAAAATAAAAACGTTACTGTAATCTACATTGCAGCGCCGATCTGCTGCAATAGCAGATAGGGGTTGCAAAATCTGGTGACAGAGCCTCTTTAAGTATGTGCTTCCAAATCAGGAGGTACACTGTAGAGGGTCTATGAGATTATCTTTCATCCACAAACAGCGCTACTCATCTCCATGGGTTGCGTTTGGTATTACAACTAATTTGCATAGGGCTGTGCTGCAATACCAGATTCACCCATCGGACAAGACTGGCACTGTTTGTGGAAAAAGCAGTCATGTATTTCTAAGGGCTTGTCCACACGTAACAGAATTGCTGGAGAAAATGGTGCACATTTTGCGGCGTTTTTTTTCCCTTCAATGCTGGGAGATGGTGATACGCAGGAATTGACACAGTGTGGTATGAAAAATACGCACCAAAGGTAAATTTCTGCAAGGAAATTTTACGCAGGATGTGGATGAGATTTGTTAAATCTCACCCACTTTGCTGCTCCTGTATTCAGCTGCATATTTTCCATTCGCAATTCTGGATGAAAAATACACAGCAATTCTGTTACTTGTGGACGAGTCCTAATCCTATACAACCCCTTTCAATCTTGTTTCAAAATAGCAATAATCCCATCATTGTCAATGGCAGTGCCACAAAGTAAAACCTCCAACCTGTCATAAAACCCCTAAAACAAGCCGCAGAGTGAACGGTCCCTTCAGCCTTGACAGCGAAGCATAAAAGATTTGGAAGACAATGCTTGGACCTTAAAGGCTGGGTTCACCCGGAGTTTTTTGCAGGCGGAAAAACTGCCTCAAAATTCCGTTTGGAATTGCACGCCTATTTTCGCGGCATTCTTCCCGGCGCTTTTCGTCAGCGCCAGTTGGGCGCCGTGGGTAAAAAACGCTGCAAAATACGCTTTCACTGCCTCCCATTCATGTCAATGGGAGGTCAGAGACGTGAACGCCCGCGAGATGGTTTTTCCGCTCCGCTTCTGGGGAAAAAAACGCCTCCGCCTCCCATTGAAATCAATGGGAGGCATTTTCGCCCGTTTTTTGACGTGTTTTCCGCGACAAAAAACGTGTAAAAAAACCCTGTGTGAACTGGCCCTAATAAAGACATATATTAGTAATTGGCCACTGTTTTATGCTCGGAGTAAATCAAGGTGAATTCCAGCAATGAATAACAGGAACCATATAATAAGTTGCCCTGAAAAAAAAATCTCCCACTTCCCTTTTATAAAGGGGCCAAAAGCAGTTTGTATAATAACGCCCCGCAAGACATCCTCCCCCGCAGGCTCCTGGCACGGGTGAGATGAGCCCGATTGGGAAAGTGTATCTGATCTCTGATGGCCCTGCATGCTTCTTACTTCCCGGCCTGCAAACCTGTGCTGGATATATCCAAAAACACTTCATTTCCAGGCTGCTCTTGAGATGTATCATAACATGGCTTCACTAGCGCAAAGAGAGACCAGGAGACATCGTTTATTTTATGCTCCATTAATCTGCCCCTGGAATCTTGTTCTGTCATAAGGGGAGCTATTAACCTGTGACCTAACAGTGACCCAATCCCTGTCATTGGCAGCCATCTTTCCTGGCATAACCTCTCCAGAGTGTGGCTTGCTAGCCAGGGACAGGGGGCGAGATAAGAAGAACAAAGACAATTGCTTTCTCCTTTACTTTTCGGGTAAGTGACCTTGTTATGACCCTGTCCTGAGGAGGTCATGGATTGGGCAATGAGGATCACACAAAATTCTTCGCTTACTAAAACAAAAAGTTTTGAAAAATGTCTTTGTGTTAAAATGAATTATTTGTCCTCTTTGTTAAAGGGTAACTAAACTTTTAAAAAACTTTTGACATGTCAGAAGTTATGACCGGTGGGGGTCCGAGCACTAAGAACCCCACCGATCGCTAAAACGAAGCGGCAGAAGTGTTTGGGTGAGTGCTGTGCCGCTGCGTTTCTGATCGGCTTTCCTCGGAGCGGTGTATGGGCTCAATAGAAAGTCTATGAGTCCGCACACCGCTCGCTCAGATTTCCAAGAAAAGCCGATCAGAAACAAGGCGGCACAGGATTCACCCGAGCACTTTTGCCCCTTCATTGTAGCGATCAGTGGGGGTTCTTAGTCCTCTGAACTTCTTATAAAGTTTAGTTACCCTTTAATGCCGGGGCAGATATGTGTCTCTGTTAATTCATCCATCAGCACAAAGGAAGAATTATTTTTTTTACATTACGGAAATTTTTTCGTCGCACCTTAAATGCCCACACACTCAATTAAAAGGTGGTCCTCTTGGTCAGATCGGAGAGCGGCTAGAAAGAGTGTCTCTCACTCTGGAGGACCTGTCCTGTCCTGTATTACACAGACATTGTGTAATTCTTCATTTTCCCTGTAGTGGCACTGCAGGAGAACTGAACACTTAGGCTCAGTTCACACAGAGTTTTTTGACGCGGAAACCGCGTTGGAAAACGCACCAAAAAACGGCCGAAGATGCCTCCTATTGATTTCAATGGGAGGCAGAGGCAGTTTTTTCCCGCGAGCGGAAAAAACGGCTTGCGGGAAAAAGAAGCGACATGCCCTATCTTCCGGCATTTACATCTCCGACCTCCCAGTGACATCAATGGGAAGCAGAGAAAGCGTACTTTGCTGCATTTTTTGGCCGTGGCGCTCAATGGCCGCGGGCAAAAAACGCTGCGAAAATCGGCGTGCAGGCAGAGCAAAATCTGCCTCAAAATTCAGATTTTCAGCCTGCAAAAAAACTCTGTGTGAACCCAGCCTTAAGGCCCTATTACACCGGATGATTTTGGCTGGTACAGCAAGCTCCGATCAACGAGACAGCTCGTAGATCGGCGCTCGTTTGCTGCTGTCACAAGGAGCTATGGATGGGGACGAGCGCTCCTTACTCTGCTCGCTCGTCCCCATACATTAGTATCATATCGGCAGCGCGTCTTCCTGTTTACCCAGGGAGATGTGCTGCCAACAACGATAATATTTAACTTTTTTTTAAAACGATACAATCAGCAGATGATCGAGCGTTTGCTTTTTCATCTGCTGATCGCTGCGCTGTTTACACAGGACAATTATCGTCAACGAGGGTTATATGAACGATTGTTTGCCCGTTAATTGCCCAGTGTAAAACCCCCTTTCCTGCCAGGTTTCCCCACAGATTACAGCTGATCGTGGTGAGTCCCAGCAGGGGGACACTTTGTGAACATGTTATTGTCAAGGGATCCTCCTAACAAATAGGGATTGTCCATAGTGAAGAACCCCTTAAGTCCCTAGCGGTAACCACTGAACCACTGTGCTGTCCATTATTAATAATATTCCAAATAATTAAAGGGGCAGTTTTTTATTTGTTATATCTTTATCTCATATTTTTTTTTGGCCCTGCTGGTAATTGATTGAGATAATTCCATGATTAGATAACATATAGAAAGAGAACAATTATTCATTCACGGACCTGTCATCCGCAGCGCCTTGACAAAAACCTCAATAGTAGTTGCCTTGCCCTCCTTTAGCCCAAAAAAATCTGTCTGCTTGAGATCTGACATTTTAATAGGCAATTGTTAATGCTTTCTATTCCATTCTACTGCGGTGTGATTAAGATAAAAGATTTTTGTTGTAGTGGTATGTATGTGAAATATTGATTTTAGTTTTCTATTCTTTACAAACAAAGCGGATATACATCCAATATCTTTGATTAATATCTTAAGAGGCTCGTAGCCAGCGAGATAAGACCAGGAACAACAGGCAAAAACATGAGGAGCCGTTGACTCAAGGAGTTTCTTTATATAACTGAGATAAAAGTAGAAAATCCTGGTAGGTAACAGTATGAGCAATCAGGACTGGGAGCAGGAAGAGGACTGGCAGCCATATTTAGGGGCTGGGTAACTGAACTGTGTCAATTTTGCAGTCATATTATTATGATTATGGAGGTCTAGTGTGCATGTTCATTTCAATGGGGGAGGGGAATAAGCCGGTGTCGGAGGTGTCTGATCTCCCACGGGTACACGGGATCGGACATTGAAATTTAATATGCCTGATCCCGCTTTCCCCCGATGACATTTAAATAATGTATATGGCCAATTTTACAGCAGTTGCCATGTAATGGCTTTCTTCTAGCCTAGTAGATCATCCAAGGTTAGCAAAAATGTGATTGTGTTTAATAAAAAAGGACTCCATTGCAAAGAGGGCTCTAGCTGTGGAGGACTGGTGGCATCTGTGCATTACATGGATGCCCATTGAGACCTATGATTGCCTTGTAAAGTCTCATGGGACAAGATCAGCTGCACCGCCAATTTCGAAGGGGGGGGGGGGTTCAAGGCACTAGGAACAACCTCCCCCATGGTCACCTAGCTATACGGGGACCTGCTTGATTAAAATGGGTATTACAGAACTCAAAAGACAATTGCGGCTACCGGTTTGTGCTGACAAACCAGGGTAAGAAGTCTAAAGGAACCAACCGTTCTCACCCTTGACGTCCTCATGGAGGTATGAAGTTTCCCGGTCAGATTCCCAGGTTTCAGCGATCTGAGTAGTCACGGATTAGTAATAGGTGCGCTGCTGAGGATCTCAATACAATACTAAAACCAGTCAGGAGCCATAACCTGGAGGTTCAGATGAGGTCTGGAGGCCCAGGAGCACTTAGATTGGTCTGGTGACGTCATCAGGACTCACTTGTTGCCATGGCCGGGAGCAGAAAACCAGGAAACGCTGGAAGGTGGCAGGAAATCAGGACTATTACTTTTATACGTAGGCCATATACACTGCGACATGAGGCATTCATTGGTTCTATATGACCAGACATGGCTGGATTGAACTTTATGCCAATGTGTGAAAGTAACATTCACACAAAGTTCAATCCTATGGAGAAAACAATGGTAAATACCAACGGAAAATAATGTATACCTCATTTTCTCACAGTCATCACAGGAGAGTGGATGCGACACAATGGTAATATCCATTAAACAGAGAGATAATAAAGACTATTTATTTTACCAGCCAGCCTAGAAATGTATCTATGAAGAATTTCACCGTTTTGCTGGATGTTAGCCAGGTTAGGATGGCTCGAGATCATCTGAGGTCACATAAGGCCCTGTTCACATCATGTCAGAGCCTTCCGTCAGAAGGCAGGCTCCAATGTATGCCACTTGTATAGGCCTACGTCGCCCATAGGGTATATGTGCGGTATACATTTTTTAACTGGATGCCAAAAAGAAAGGTCTGCCGACACATACTGGCCCGGGGTCTGCCAACAGGATAGAATGATTGATCAATTCTCCGATATTTTGTAGATAAAACACCTATCAGCCCAGACTGTACACAGGTAAAACAGGAGGCAACAAAACCTTGAGACTTCAGTGACCAGGACGCGCTTCCCACAAGCAGTTTATGTGTAAGAGAGTCTCTTATGAAGACAGAATAATAAGTTATCAAAATGAATGTCAAGAATGTCCTTATCAATTCACCTAGCAAAGAAAAGAGAACTGGAAAAATAGAGGTGAATAAACAGTCTTATCCGACTGTACCTGCCAGACTGTCTCGCTTTAACAAACATTGCTTGTTGCCATGCAGGGCAGGACTGTGTGTGCTCACAATGCCTGGCAGAGCCCCATGCCCCGAAACCCTGAACACCGCAGGATGGTTGACCTTGTGGAAGGGCAGTCGTGACTCAGGGTGATATCACACACAAGGTGTAGCTCTGAATTACACCACTTGCATGTGTTGGGGGAGTTTAGGCTTGGTTAAAAAGTAACCTGGTTTCATCATAGACTATATACATCCAAGTAGTATAGTTTCTGTACAGTTTCTGTATAGTTCAATGCTGGATGTGTGATGTGACGACCAGGTGACTTCACTGCATGACAACCATTAAATGACTAGTTGTATAAGATGTACTCAGTATTAAAATTGGCTACATTGTATTACGTATGGATCAATCAGATCATGGGAATGATGATAGCAGCAGAAGAGGAGTGTGCTGAACTTGTAGGAGGCAGTGACTAATTCACGCATGTTAGATAGTGTCAGACTGACCCACCAGAGGATCCAGGCTCTGACATAATAAGGCTTCGTTCACATCTGAGTAGGGACTGAGCTTTCCGTCAGGGGAACCTTTGAACGGAATACAAACAAACAAACGGAAACCACAGGTTTCCGTTTGCATCGCCATTGATTTCCGGTGCAAATGGTTTCCGTTTGTCACCGTTTTGTGACGGTTCTGTCGTTTTGACAGAATGAATAGCGCAGTCGACTACAGTATTGCTCCGAGTCAAAACGACGGAACCCTTACACAATGGGGACAAACGGAAACCATTTGCACCGGATCTCTCACCATTGAAATCAATGGTGATGAAACGGAGACCTATGGTTTTCGTTTGTTTCAGTTTGGATTCCGTTCATAGGTTCCCTTGACGGAAAGCTCTGACAAGACCCATGAACGGAGCCCTGACGCAGAAGTGAACGAAACAGAGTACATTTAGCCAAACTAGAGCTATATGGTTTGCTGACCAAAGACATAAGATATCTGGTTGATAACTCTTGTGTGGCTGCCAACCATCTTCCCCATCGTTAACATGCTAATTTAGTTCAGTTTACATGTTGATGGGGATAAGCGGCTGCCAGACACAACTGATGCGGCTTATCTGGAGGAAAGCATTATAATCAGTCGGATAAAATTCAACCTTTCTTTTCCATGTTCCCTCCAACGGGGCACGTCCGTAAAGACTTTATCTTGTTGGCGGATCAAAAATGGTGAGATCGACTTCTAAAAATCTCATGTCTATGGCCAGCTTGACACTGGCACTCCCTGGCATATGTCTAACTGCACCCCAGTGCTGACTCCGTAGCCCAATATTTAAGGAGCGGAGGAGGCTATGAATATCATGAGTATGCGCACAGCTCCACACTGACCTGGTCTATGTGATAACTCATATCCCTTATGTTTCGGCCCCTTTTAGGCTCTGCTTTCCTCACACTTCTGTCACCTGTTTGCAATCATTATAATGTCTTATGTAGTAAAGCTGTGAGCAGCTCTGCAGGAAGCGAGGCTCTATATACATCCATAATAGCGGCTGTGCACCTGCGAGGACTGGCATTCAGTATTACTGGGATGATGACAGAGAATGATTACTTACACAGAGGCTTCATTTCACCAATTTATCCCCAAATTGACACTCTCGGTCTACGTAAGATAAGTTCACACCTGCCATGTTTTCCGTATTCTGAGCATTGCAGTATTTTACAAAGCTCCTATATTTCTGGAGCAAATCTACTAATATTGGTGCGCTGCAGAGCGGTATGCCTGATGGGGGTTGTTCCTGGCATAGCTCACTCCACTTTTCTGCGCAGACTCGCTTTCTTTCTTCCGATACTTATGGAAAATGTGTGTTATTAGGCTCTGTTCACATCTGCATTATGGTTTCCAAAAAATGGAAAATAACGTTTTTTTTAAGCTTCAGTTGTTCTCAGTCCGGCTCCGTTCTGTCAGGTTTCCATCTTTTTGTTGGAATTTGTTCGAAACAACAGCGTAGTCTGCTGCGCCATCTTTTCGGTGCAGAGTGACGGAAACTTGATGGAAAGAAGCTTTCCGTTTTGTTTTTTAACATTGAAATCAATGAATGACGGATATGAACGGGATTTGTTTTTCCTACTTCACATTAATTCCTACATCCAAAAAAAAGAAAAGTAGATAAATACATGTCCTATCTTTTTGCGGTCCAGGCTCCCGGGCAATGCACATACCGTGGAAACCACGGTCGTGTGCATGGGCCCATTGAAATGAATTGCGGCCGCAAAAATACGTTCGTGTGCATGGCACCTAAATTTCACAGATCCATTAAAAACCGAAGGGCCAACACAGATGTGAACAGAGCCTTACATTGATAAGTTTTCCCCAGTGTTGTTTTCTCTTGTTCACATTTGTGTTCGGCAGTCCCTTGTTCTGCTCCATCAGAGGAGCAGAACAACGAAAATGCCGGAAGCGCAGGTTCTGTTGTGCAACGGAAGCAACTGGCTTCAGACGTACCCATTGACTTTAATGGGTTCCGTTGGGGTGTTGGAGGTTTTAGCGATATTGTTTCTGGTAATTTCAGCGGTATCTGCGACTGGGGCCCATAACGGAGCCTCCACTACAGATGTGAACAGGGTCTAACCTGCAGCACGCGCTATGCCTGAAGGTTTTTTTTTTTTACCATTAATCTCAGACATTTTTGACATATCCACAGAAGAAATCATAAACATCTTATAGGTGCAAGCCCCATATCTGGGACATAGACATATGTGGAGAACAGAGGTCCCACGAGCCCCATCTCACCTGATGAGGGGGCTGCCGCATCCAGGTAGAGAGTGAATGTGTACGGCACTCTCCATTCACTTCTATGGGCGTTACGGTACCAGCTGACCGCACTCTGAGTGTGCCTGTGGATATGCCATAAGTGTCTAACATGGAAATACCCCATAATGGGATAGAAAAACAACAACCTGCAGGGATAGAGCATGTTGCAGATTAGAGAAAATTCAAATAATAAATCATAAGACTAATAATAATAATAAAAAAAATTAAAATAATAAAAAAACAAAATTGCAGCAAAACTTTTCTTAAATGGAAACAAAAGTAAGTCTGCAATTAAGGCAAAGCTGAGGTCAGAACCTGCAGGTATTCACACACATTTATTGCTGTGGTTTTTGAGGCAGGATCGTGGTGCTGGTGCCAAGTGAGTACTTAGCAATGCCATGTACTGTACAGCAGCACAGAGGGATTTAGGTCTGTATCACGGGGTAAGCCATGTGTTATTTTATGGTGCATTTCTGTAGAACTGGAGGCACATGGAGGTACAGCATGGGCCTATAGTAGGCTATGGGCACTGTATTTGGGATATGTATAAGCACGAGTCCCATTTCATTCCATAACAAGAAACACAGGACCACTAAATAATTAAAGGTTGTCCCAATACCTTATACCTCACTAGGGCTCGGGATCCACCTCTAGTAACTACAGCAGGCCGCCCGGTGTGACATTGAATCCCATGGTCGCCCACCTCTACGAATTGGCGTCCTATAATATCACATTTCCTCGCTGCTTTGGAAATGTGTGGCCATCCGCATATATGTAGGGGACGTCCAGTTGGTCTAAGTTCACAATTTGGTTCAGATCTAGGAGTGGATATATGGATTGGAGGACATTGATTTATGGATTTGCAGCAGCCCCTCTTGACCTATCATAGTCAACATCAGTACAGATTTACAATGGACGTCAGCCGTCTTCAGACTTTGGACGTAGATGATGGGAAATCACAAGGATGTTTTGCAAGCCTCAGAGTCACTTTACCAGTACGACTTGGGACGTGGCAAGAGAAAAATAGTTTACCTTAGCAATTACAAACAGTGAGTGAAACCAGCGTGATTGCAGTACGGGAGGGAGCAGGCGGGCGGCCTGGTACTGCCAGTTACGAGAGGTGTTTACATACTCCACCTCAGGCCATAAACCGCAGTGTGACAACTTCTGTTAATTGCAGGCCACTGACACGCCGGCTTTAAGGAAACCTGAATTATGACTATGAGCAATGTTCTATGATGGCACAGACAGCCCCAAGGACTGTGGATTACTCTACAACTCGGTTATATACTGTAATGAGTAGCAGGGTAGCCCTAAATGTACCAACTGACAGGGACAGATTACTACTGTGTGTTTATATAGTTGTTGTAACATTGTCACATCATTACCCCGCACATATCCCATTATATATCTTTCCAACCTAATCCAGGGGCTGGATGAGGAACGTTTAGGGTATGTGCACGCGGCAACGCCAAATACGTCTGAAATTACGGAGCTATTTTCAGGTGAAAACAGCTCCTGAATTTCAGACGTTTTGACAAGTGCACGCGTTTTTCGCAGCGTCCATTACGGACGTAATTGGAGCTGTTTGTCTATGGAGTCAATGAAAAACGGCTCCAATTACATCCCAAGAAGTGTCCTGCACTTCTTTGAGGCGGCCGTCTTTTGACAGCGGCGCGTAAAAAAAACCGTTTGGAGCCGTTTTTTCAGCCGTAATTCCAGGCGTAAGAAGCCTGAATTACGTCCGTAAATAGGGCGTGTGAACATACCCGTACTGGAACATTTACCATATTCTTGAATGGCTTTTCTCCATACGTATCCAGCAACGCAACATCGGCGGCAAGTTACAGTAAAATTGTAATTGCACCGCAACGGTCGCAATGTTGTCAAAAATTTCCCAAGTCTCTTGAGAGTTTTTTTCCCATAGGAAACACTGAAGTTGAGAATTTTACCGCAACTTGCAATCCAACATCATGTCATTGTGTAAACCTGGTATTAATGTCTATCACTTAGGCCTTGTTCACACTAAGGAGAAATCCATTGTGGATTTGGCCCAGATTCCGTGGCAAAAATCTGCAGCAAAAACAGACGCGTTTCTAGACGCAGATTAGCCCCATTCGATGGGGTTAATCTGCGATGCTGCTTTCAGGTGGAATACGTGCCAAGAAGTGACACGTTCCCTTTATTTTCGCGGACGCACTTTTCAATTCTGCCTGCTGAACATTGATCAACGGGGCCGTTTCCGAATGAAAACAATAGGAGGCTTTTTACAAGCAGAATTTACACTGATTCTGCGTCAAAACCGCCGCTTATTTTACGCCGTGTGAACATATACTTATCAGGAATAGTACCGTTTCTTTTAATAACTCTGGTATTGTATTATAGTCTTATATTCCCAGAGGAACTTATTGATGGCTTCTCTCTGCTCAGGTTTCTGCCTTTATGAAATTCTACTTTATACGTGAACGCGATGCTGGATTATCAGTACGCCGGTCTTCTAGGCTAGACTTGTAGTCATGGGTTACCGCAATTGTTGCGTGTGAATCTTCCCTTAAAATAACAGATATAAGTACTGGGTGGAGTATAGGACATATAAGAGCCGTAAGGTGCCGGAACTCCCACATTATTTTATTGGGGTACGAACAGATCACATGATCCTTTTAGGACTTCACTTTTCTCTAGTATGTAGCTGTCAAACATAAAGGCATGATTTATATAAAGTTAAGAGCAAATCCAAATATTGTATCACAAATGGATCAGGAGTTGAAATAAAAGAATAAAAAGCAAAATGTCAATAATGGGCAAACTGGCAGCTATGGGCATCAGGCAAAATAGTCAAAACCATCTATAGACTGCCGTAATATAATCTAAATCCTGCTGGACCACTGGATTATCAGATATTCTGAATTATTGAACCTGTTTTCTGGGGTTGTGTTCACATTAATGGTCTTTGTGGGCCCAGTTCTGGAAATTTCAGACAATTGAGCGATGGTGGACTAAAATGGGACATTGGACTATTTATCTTTTTTCTATATATAGTCTAATATTCTGCCATAACAAGGCTCTGCTTACACCTCCCATTGTGGTGTCCGTTTATAATGCACAGCCAGATCCGTCACACGATGGATACCACTGGCGCCAGATGGCCCACATTGATGGAATTGGGGATAAAATGGGGTCTGTTATTAATCTGCGGTGACCCGCATTTTGATGGGAAGAATATACGGCACAGGACTAGCTGTATACATGGACTTGTACTAAAATGCTGGCAAATATTTCAGCGAGATCATCATTTCTATCCTGATAGGGAAACATTCTTGAATTTTTCGGCGAGTGCTGAGTGTTATATGTAGGTAAAGTTTCTTCATGGTCGACATAATTCAGGAGGTAGATGAGGGGAATAGTGAGATTTTAATAAAATATAAATGAAGTCTGAACCGTAATGAATCAGGCAAAGACACTTCGGCTCTATTCTCGGTGCAGAGTGTCGGATGATATAAACGCCCGTTTCGGTTACGGGCCATGTTTTCGTTTTTAACAAACATGTTTTCGTTTTTCGTTTTGCATCTGTTTTTTACCTGTCTGTTTTAAAAACAAATTATTTTAATGCCACAAACGGCCCTCTGTAGATAATTACACAGTGCCCCTGTATATAGAACTACATGGCCCCCCTGTATATAGCACTACATGCCCCCCCTGAATACAGCGATACGCAGCCCCCCTGAATAAAGTGCTACACAGCCCCCCTGAATAAAGTGATACACACCGCTGCAAGTCCGAAGTCAGAATGGCAACACTCGTCCTCCTCACATGTAATCTACGCTGTGGAGGAGGGGAGAGCGAGCGGCAGAAGACACGGCCGGCACTCAGAGTACATTCAAGTGACGGCCGTACTTTACATGGCTCCATAGACTTCTATGGGAGCCGTGCGGCCGGGAGAACGGCCCAAAATAGGGCACATTCCATTTTTTGACGGCCTGCTTTTCTTGCTCTTACTGCGGCCGTGTGACGGCAGTTAAATAAAAGTCTGCCACGCGGCCGAGTATCCCGGTCATGTGAATACGGCCTAAATGTGAGGGACCTGACGCTACTTAATAAAGGTCTTAAAGGGGTTGTACAGTGGATAATCCCATTTCGTTAGAACTGATCACAGAGTGTCCCCTTGATGAGGCCCCCAGCGATCAGCTGCAATCTGTAAGGCAAACTGACAGCAAGGGTTCGATTCCCCTACAGCGCCACCACAGGAGAAATGAAGCATTACACACTTCCTATTGTACTCAATGGGCTGTCCATGTACTGCAAGTAGCTGCTTCCTGCTCATAGATGAGAATCCTGAACTGGAGACCCCCCCCCCCCCCTTTATGCACTCATAATTTCCTAAAAGGTTATATGAAAATGAGTTTTCTAAACCAGGTAACCCTTAAAAAAAGAGGATTTCCAGCCAAAATGTAAAATTGGCCATATATTAGTGAAATAGAATTTAGAGCAGCAGCCAGATTTTATGTTTTCTTGACAGAGATATTGTCATTTTTGTGTATTGATGTGGCGGCCATTTTTGCGGGAAGCGCAGCCGTATTGGTTGTCACCTTTTGAATTAACTTCTTAGAAACTGCCGGTCGAATGTCGTTTTATTAGAACGTTCAATCGATAACAAAGTGACAATTTACTAAGAAATTAATTCAAAGATGACAACCAACATGGCTCTTAAGATAAAAAGGGGGATAAAAAAGAGAAAAAAACGGCGCTCCTCTAAGGTGATATCGTTCTGGTATTTGTAAGATAATGAGTAACTTAATGAATGGAGCTCACCTTGGTGAGTTGTGCAATGTCGCCAGCACAACGCTTGTACACGCTTGATCACACTGTGCTTGCCTCTGGAGCCATAACCGCATGGGGTGAATTCGTATCAGGAACTCCTCTCCTTGCGGTTTTGAAGTAATGCAGATTAGGAAGAAAAAGCTGCTCCTCTGAACGGGCGCTCAGGTGTGGATTGTACTGGTATCTTCACAAAATCGTCAGGGTGTATTTTCAACGATTTTATTATTAAAAAAAAACAATATAAAATTCGATTGCTGCAACGCGTTTCAACCACGCACTGTGGTCTTCATCAGGCATATAAATTTGGTTACAATACATCATCTTATATACTTGTATCATATGCTTCACTTCCAGGTTAAACTGGCAAGGTGAAGGTTCATCATCCGTTGAAACGCGTTGCAGCAATCAAATTTTATATTGTTCTTTTTTAATAATAAAATCGTTGAAAATACACCCTGACGATTTTGTGAAGATACCAGTACAATCCACACCTGAGCGCCCGTTCAGAGGAGCAGCTTTTTCTTCCTAACCAACATGGCTGCAATTCTTCTCCCAAAAAAGTCCGCTGCAAAAGGACAAAATAATTTCAGAACTTTGACCGATGCTGAGACTTCTGATTTACTAATACAGGGACAATTTTACATTTTGGGTGGAAATTTTTCTCTATACTGCAGCACAGTAAAAAAAATAGTGTATTACCGTGTTAGCCAGAGACAATATGTAAAATATGTTAAATACTTTTGTGTCAAAAAAGACAAAAGTATATTAGGTATGATACCTTTATAGGCTAACCATAAAACTTTATATATATATATATATATATATATATATATATATATATATATATATAGTTAGCCAGTAAAGGTATCATGACTACTATACTTTTGTCTTTTTTGACACAAAAGTATCTATACTGCAGCGAAATTGTTAACTTTCCAATGATGGTCACAAACTGCGGATAATTTACATTCTTAAACTCTTAGGCCTTGTTCACACGGTGTGTATTTGCCGCGTTTTCCGCACTGAAAAACACTTCAAAAACGCGTGCTTTAAGCTTCCCATTGACATCAATCGGAAAACGCATTGTAGTGCATACACCGCGTTTTTTTTACGCTCACGTGTTTAAAAAACGCGTTGTGTATAAAAAAAGAAGCATCAGGTCAATTCTTGGCGCGCCTAATTCCCATAGTCAATGGGAGTCCTGATTACGCGCCCAAAAAACGTGCCGAAAACGTGTCAAAAAACGCCTGTACTTTACAAAGCGCTTTGCGAAAACGCTAACGCTTTTGACGCGTTTACACGTCGGGTTTTTTAGCGCCGTGTGAACAAGCCCTTACCCAGTTTAAAAACAGGCCCACTGGAGTAAATGTGCTACAGGAGGCGCACGGCTCTTAATAAATTTGGTGCATCTTGGGCTGTCTGTGCGCCACAAACGAGCTGGTGTAGATTTATACTGCAATTTACACCAATTTCTGGTTATAGTCCACCTGTCAGGCTGTGGGTGGCCCCGCCTCGCTCACTAAGCCCCGCCCAGAAAAGTGGTAATAGCGGCATAAAATAAAAAAATAAAAACTTTTTTGCAAATGTTTGCCCAAAACAGGCATGTACCAACATTTTTGCCTTTCTCCTGCCAGAAGACTGGCGCAAATCAGAAAATAAATCTCTCCCGCTGTTCCTACTTGCCCGAGAGCAAATCATATAAGATGATGCAACTAGAAAATGACCTCATGTGACCTACGGGTAGGCAGCTACCCCCTGACCATAGTGAGACGTCTCATCTCCGGTAATAAATGGCTGTAATCCCAACATATAAAAATCGAAGAGCGAACAAAGCCTAATGGTCCTATTACAAGGCCCGACGTGGGCCACGTAAACAAGCGCCGATCAACTCATTGATCGGCGCTCGTTTGTTCCTTTCACACGGAGCAATGATTGCTCATGTATTGGGAAGAGCGATCGTTACTTCGATCGCTCGTCCCCATACATTTTCATTATGTCGGCAGCGCATCTCCCTGTTTACAATTATAACGATGATTTTTAATTCTGGATAAAAGAGGAGATCAGCCGATGAACGAGCATTTGATCATATGATCGCTCGTTTGCCCGATCATTGACCTGTGTAATAGGGCCTTTAGTCCTAATCTTCGAGACCTCTAAACAATTAGTACAGAAGAGAAGTGTAGATGATATAGAAACATTTATATTACTATTACAGGATTTTACCTGTCACCAGGAAATGGCGTTACCATTTTTACAAAAACATATGTTTATATATACATTCAACACTGCCATCTGCTGGCTAACTTATGATATTACATAGAGTATTGGTAAACCTTACTATTATTTAAAAATCTTTACTGTATAATAAATATATAATATACTGCCAGACGTCAACAGACTACAATACCCAATATATTACTACTATTATTCCCTAATTACTATGATACATAGACAATAAATACATAGACGGTAGATATATAGACAATAGACATATCGACAAAAAATAGACAATAGATAGATTGACAATAAATCGATAGGACCAATCAGATTCCACCTGTCATTTTTCCAATCCCCTTAGAAAACCTGACAAGTTGTTGTGGGTAAATAATCCACTTTCCATTTCCAGCACTTTTAAAAAATCTTCCCTATTAAAGGCTTTTGTAGCTCCAAAAAGATGTATTTCCCATTTTAGAATAATGTTATGCAGTGGTGGCCACACCTGACAGCCATGGTGGGAGGGGGTCCAGCACTGAACTGCTTTCCCTGATCCTGTAGTCATGAATTAAAAGGGTTGTCCAGGCCCAGGCAATTGATGACCTATCCACGGGATAGGTCATCAGTATATGATCGGTGGGGGTCCAACACCGGGACCCAGCACCGATCAGCTGCTCCAACTGCCTCCAGGCACCGGATGTCCGTGCCCGAAGCAAATGCCTCTGGTTACGAAATAGCGGCCGAGCTGCAGTACTGTTCAAGTGAATAAGAGCAGATTTGCTGTTATGCAGTATATGGAGCCATCTGTTTCTGTCTCTGAAAACGACATACCCTGCATAACACCTGGTTGCTGGAGGCAGCCGGAGCAGATGATCGGTGCAGGGTCCGGGTGTCGCACCCCCACTGATCATGTACTGATAACTTTTCCTATGGATAGGTAATCAGTTGTCCGTGCCTGGACAACCCCTTTAAGGGCCTTTTATACCTATCAAGTATCGGGCAAAGAAGCGTTTATATCATTCTTCTGTGTAAACAGGGCAGCGGTCAGGCGATGAACACGCAAGTGCTCGTTCATCGGTGATTGGTATCGTTTATGCAGCATGAAATATTATTGTAGTCAGCAGCACATCTCCCTGATTATCGCTGGTTCAAATCCCCTAGGGGGACTAATATGAAACGTTAACAAGAGGTAAATAAAGATTTTAGTAGCATAAAAAAAATAGTAGTTCAAAAAGCCTGCCTTTTCCCATTTTTTCTCTAAAGTAATGTAAGAAATAAAAAAATAAACAAAATTGGTATCGCCGAATAAGTAAAAGTTTGTGCTCTTACAAGATTATTTAACTTGCGCTGTGAACGGTGTAAAAAATTATGAAGTACGCCAGAATCGCTGTGTTTTGGTCACCTTAGCGCACAAAAAAATATGTAATAAAAAGTGATCAAATAGTCTTATGTGCCAATAAAAACTACAACTCGACCCGCATAAAAAATAAGACCTCACACCGCTCAATTGATGAAACAAATAAATAAGTTACGGCTTCCAGAATGTGGAGACATAAAACAATCTCTTCTTAACAAATAGTTTTTTCTTTGTAAAAGTAGCAAAACATTAAAAAAAACAATATAAAATTGAACTGCAGAAGAAAGTGAAGTTGTCTTTTTTACCGCATGGTGAAAGCTGTACAAACAAAACCCTAAAAACAATGGGAGGAATGAAAGTTTTTTCCAATTCCACCCCACAAATAACTTTTTTTCAGTACATCATATGGTACTTTACATAGTACCAATAGAAACTACAACTCCTCCCGCAAAAAATTAGCCTTACACCACTCCACTGACGGAAAAATCAAAAAGTTATGACCCTTGGGAGGCGTGGAGTGAAAAACGAAAACAATAAAAATGGCTGTGACGTCCGTCAAGGGGTTAAAGGAACATCTTAGGAAAAACGAATACATTGTGTTCTACCTAGTGTGGGGTCTGAGGGGGCGGAGCATGACACAGGGATTCTCTCTTTGATGTTCTCTCAATCCCTGTGTCATGCTCCGCCCCCTCATACTACGCGCTAGGCATAACACTAGGTTTGTGAGCTCATTTGGGCAGGACACCATTTTTTGGGGGGGTTTTTACTCCTATTTTATAGAAGATTATGGCACTATATGCATCGGAGCAAAAAATAATAATAAAAAATAACTTATTTGAACTTTACTCTTTACTGGTCATCTGGACTTTGGATACGCTGAATATGGAGGAAACACACAAAATGCAGTTCCTTACGGCCTCGTCGCTAAATCATTGTGGTAATTTTATGTGGCAGGACTTTGGGAAAATTCTTGCTCCCGGCATAGGCATCTGGAATATAAACATGCTCTCAGCTTAAAGGATTTTTACGCGTTTCGAGGTTCCTTACTTTTCCGTTCAAAGACCAGTTACATGAGATTTACAGCTGCTTTAAGACCACAGAATCTTAGAGAAGCTACCAATTATGTCACAGAGGGAGCCAGAAGCATCCCATTCAATGAAGTAGACCGCATATCTTTCCCTAGATCAAAGCCAATGCAGACGTGTGGTGGGAATGATGTCTATCAGACAGTCTTCTCCTGAATAATGTCATTACAGACACCAGCTTTGCATAAACTGGACCTGCCTTTGATTAGGCTTTTAAAGGCCCATTAAATAAAAAAGGACCAGATTGTTTGGTTTCTTGGAGAATGTATGAATTGGTATGGATGTGTCTCTAAACCCTTGCAGATTTTATAAACTGTTGTGAACTCTTGTGAAAAGTTAGAGGGATCGGAATAAGGCACTGTTCACATGGAGTATTTTGACAAGTTTTTTGGCGCGGAAACCGCTCAGCAAAACTCATCAAATACCGGCTGAAAATGCCTCCCATTGATTTCAATGGGAGGCGGAGGCGGTCTTCTTCCGCGAGCGGTAAAACCGCCTCACGGGAGAAAGAAGGGACATGCCCTATCTTCGCGCGGTTACGCCTCTGACATCAATGGGAGGCAGAGAAAGCGTATTTCGCTGAGTTTTTTTGCCCGTAGCACTCAATGGGCGCGAGCAAAAAACGCCGTGAAAATCGCGGAAAACGGCGTGCAGGAAGGTCAAAATCTGCCTCAAAATCCTGAACGGAATTTTTTAGGCAGAATTTTCCTCCTGCAAAAAAACTCTGTGTGAACACAGCCTAAGACGTTCAGCTTGGGATCCTCTAAAAATCAGAGCCTCGCTACGACACGTATTCCTGTATACATGCATCTGTAGAGTCCTTATCCCTGTGTGTCCTCTAATGTAATCAGCTGTAAGGAAGTCTAATAAGGAAGGTTGTTATAATATATTACAGGACGTGGCTAGTAGTTTCCACCTCGCTGTCAGGGACTGTAGGAACAGATAAGGGTCCTGGAGAGGCATCCTGACTCCAGCCTTGTGTTTCATCCCCTCCCCTCCCTCCTTTCTCTCATGCACCAAGTTTTGTGCCTGTCTTTTTTTTTTATCAGGGTACAGGCAGTCTGGAGCCAGAGTCTGACCTGGTGATGACAGACAGGCTGTGAGAATCTTTCTCCAGGTACTACGACCACCCTCTTTCCTCCAAGCATGCTCAGATAACAGCTGATGGCGCTGGGAAGTCTCCTCATCATTAGTGTAAGGAGGAGGTGACGCCTGGAGACCCCTGTCCATCAATATGCACCCTCCAATCCATAATACCTAATCTGTAATGCCCAGGCAGCACAATCAAACAATGGGGGCATATATTGTACAGATGTGCTGGGTGCTGAACAGGTCATTTATCACGTCTAGAACGCTAGGTTTATATACTGCCATGTAAGAGGATAGCTATACGATTTTAAGAATAAGGCCTCATGCACATTGTGGCCCTCACATGTTCCGTGTAAACCACGGGCCCATAGACATGAATGAATGAATAGGTGAAGTCATTTACCAATAAGTAATTGAAGGGTTATTCCCATCTCAGATATTTATGAGGGTCCCACCTATCAAGGAAACACCCTACTAGGGAATTGTATAAAGGTTATGTACACCTTTAAAATGTGTGTGTATATATATATATATATATATATATATATATATATATATATATATATATAAATGTCTATCAGTGTGCTTGGTGCAACTTTATAAATACTTTTTATTAAAAATTATTTTTACTTTCTGAGATACAGCTGATTTATATCCTGTATACAGAACAGCTGTATCTTGCACTGAGACCTAAATCCATCCGGTCGGCGGGACTGACGGGTTCAGTAACAGTGGGTCCTGCGTGTCTGTGTTCATAACTTAGATGTGATCGATAACAGGTGGATCCTTCATGTCAGAGACACGCTGGACCTGCTGTCACTGGACCCGTCAGTGAAGCTGACATGACAGATTCAGGTCTCAGCGCAAGATACAGCTGTTCTGTAAACAGGATATAAAGCAGCTGTATCTCAAAAAGTAGAAATCATTGTTAATAAATAGTATTTAGAAAGTTGCACCAAACACTCGGATACCCCCATCGTACTCTGTCCCTACCCCCACCACCACTTTATTCTCAGTTTAGCTGATATTTCATTGGCATAAACATATATCTCATCTTGATCTTATTATGGTTGTGAGACAAAGGTGAATCAGTGATCTGCAACCTGTGGCTTTTCAGCTGTTGAGAAATTACAACTCCCAGCATCATCTCCTGACAGCTGAATGTCCAAAAGCTGCAGATCACTGATCTGGAATATATTCAAGCTCACTTTCAAATGTGGCGAATCTTTAGATTTTGCTTGTATTGTTTTCAGATATAGTAATAAACCTTGTACATTTCTGGTTGGTGTTTGGGTCTTTTCTTAAATTCATTTTCTATGACATTATGCTGCATGGTATTTGAATGATGCAGTAGGCTTGGAGCTTTGCACTTAGTGGCCACTGTGTAACTTTGTATGTGGCCACTATATGTAACTATGTATGTGGCCACTATATGTAACTATGTATGTGGCCACTATGTAACTTTGTATGTGGCCACTATGTAACGTTGTATGTGGCCACTATGTAACGTTGTATGTGGCCACTATAACTTTGTATGTGGCCACTCTAACTATGTATGTGGCCACTATATGTAGCTATGTATGTGGCCACTGTGTAACTTTGTATGTGGCCACTATGTAGCTTTGTATGTGGCCACTATAAGTATGTATGTGGCCACTATAAGTATGTATGTGGCCACTATAACTATGTAAGTGGCCACTATAACTATGTAAGTGGCCACTTTGTATGTGGCCAATATAACTATGTATGTGGCCACTATGTAACTTTGCATGTGGCCACTATGTAACTTTGTATGTGGCCACTATAACTATGTATGCAGCCACTATATGTAACTATGTATGTGGCCACTATATGTAGCTATGTATATGGCCACTATATGTAACTATGTATGTGGCCACTATCTGTAACTATGTATGTGGCCACTATGTAACTTTGTTTTGTGGCCACTATATGTAACTATGTATGTGGCCACTATATGTAACTATGTATGTTGCGACTATGTAAGTATGTATGTGGCCACTATGTATGTGGCCAATGTGTAACTTTGTATGTGGCCACTATAACTATGTATGTGGCCACTATGTAACTTTGTATGTGGCCACTATGTAACTTTGCATGTAGTCACCATAACAATGTATGTGGCCACTATGCAACTATATGTAACTTTGTATGTCGCCACTATATGTAACTATGTATGTGGCCACTATGTAACGTTGTATGTGGCCACTATGTAACGTTGTATGTGGCCACTATAACTTTGTATGTGGCCACTCTAACTATGTATGTGGCCACTATATGTAGCTATGTATGTGGCCACTGTGTAACTTTGTATGTGGCCACTATGTAGCTTTGTATGTGGCCACTATAAGTATGTATGTGGCCACTATAACTATGTAAGTGGCCACTTTGTATGTGGCCAATATAACTATGTATGTGGCCACTATGTAACTTTGTATGTGGCCACTATGTAACTTTGCATGTAGTCACCATAACAATGTATGTGGCCACTATGCAACTATATGTAACTTTGTATGTCGCCACTATATGTAACTATGTATGTGGCCACTATGTAACGTTGTATGTGGCCACTATGTAACGTTGTATGTGGCCACTATAACTTTGTATGTGGCCACTCTAACTATGTATGTGGCCACTATATGTAGCTATGTATGTGGCCACTGTGTAACTTTGTATGTGGCCACTATGTAGCTTTGTATGTGGCCACTATAAGTATGTATGTGGCCACTATAACTATGTAAGTGGCCACTTTGTATGTGGCCAATATAACTATGTATGTGGCCACTATGTAACTTTGCATGTGGCCACTATGTAACTTTGTATGTGGCCACTATAACTATGTATGCAGCCACTATATGTAACTAGGTATGTGGCCACTATAAGTAGCTATGTATATGGCCACTATAACTATGTATGCAGCCACTATATGTAACTATGTATGTGGCCACTATATGTAGCTATGTATATGGCCTCTATATGTAACTATGTATGTGGCCACTATATGTAACTATGTATGTGGCCACTATGTAAGTATGTATGTGGCCACTATGTAACTATGTATGTGGCCACTATGTAACTTTGCATGTGGCCACTATGTAACTTTGTATGTAGTCACCATAACAATGTATGTGGCCACTATGCAACTATGTATGTGACCACTATAACTTTGTATGTGACCTCTATATGTAACGGTTTGTGGCTACTATATGTAACTATGAATGTGGCCACTATATGTAACTTTGTATGTGGCCACTATATGTAACTGTATGTGGCCACTATATGTAGCTATGTATGTGGCCACTATGTAACATTGTTGGCCACTATGTAACTTTGTATGTGGCCACTATGTAACATTGTATGTGGCCACTATATGTAGCTATGTATGTGGCAACTATATGTAACTTTGTATGTGGCCACTATATGTAGCTATGTATGTGGCCACTATATGTAGCTATGTATGTGGCTACTATGTAACGTTGTATGTGACCACTATAACTTTGTATGTGGCCACTATAACTATGTATTTGGCCACTATAACTATGTATGTGGCCACTATAACTATGTATGTGGCCACTATATGTAGCTATGTATGTGGCCACTATGTAACTTTATGTGATTTTATTATTTGGTGCAGTGTTTGTAAAATATCATATAAGTATTTGTCAACGCAAACCAACGTTTGTTTTTCTTATTGGGCAAAGTAGAAAATGCGCTGAGAAATTTTCTGCTACTTTTTAGTTGTTGTTTTCAATTATGGTCTTTGAAAGTTCTGTTGGACTACTATGAAAATAAAAGTAAAGTGCAGTACAGTCTCGAACATAAGTCATGCAGTGTTCTGAAGAAGTTTTTGCCCCTTCCAGACAGCAGGCTACAAATGCTTGCATTGCAGTCAGTATTCCAGTTAAACTGTCTAAACTGAAGGTATAATCTGCTGTCAGATATTCAGGAACGTCGGGAAAATCAAAATTCCTCCCAGGTGCTCTGTTGTATTTTAACTGCAGTTAATGATATTCTCATAAAATTGTATTAGAAAACTGCCAATGCCATCAAAATATTCCCTAATATTCTCTGAAAAATAGCTTCAAAGATAGAGTTTAAAGCGGTTGTACAGGATTAAAAAAAAAAATACATGGCTGCTCTCTTCCAGAAACAGCACTACACTTAATAATGGGTCGTGTCTGGCATTGCAGCTCAGCTCCATCGAAGTGAATGGAGCTGAGCTGCAATACCAGACACAACCCATAGACAGGTGTGGCGCTGTTTCTGGAAAAAGCAGTCATGTAAATGCCTTTAATGTGTATCTTCACTAAATAACAGTTTTGCCTTTTTTTTTTTTTTTTTTTTTTTAATAGAATTTAGTGTACAATTCTGCTGGTTGTCATTAAAAACGGTCAACAAGCTTCTTGTCAACACACTCCTAATATTTTAGCTGGGCTCCTATAAAACAGGGTCAGTTCGCTTTTATCAAATGAGATTACTGTACAGCGCCTGGTGTAAAGACAACACTTCCTAAAAATGCAAATCTCCAGAACAAGCTTTGTGCACTGAATCAACAGGGAATGCTGGGATATTTCAGCTCTGAAGACTGAAGAATAGTGAGTGCAGCTCTGGAGTATAATATAGGATGTAACTCAGGATCAGTACAGGATAAGTAATGTAATGTATGTACACAGTGACTCCACCAGCAGAACAGTGAGTGAATCTCTGGAGTATAATACAGGATGTAACTCAGGATCAGTACAGGATAAGTAATGTATGTACACAGTGACTCCACCAGCAGAATAGTGAGTGCAGCTCTGGAGTATAATACAAGATGTAACTCAGGATCAGTACAGGATAAGTAATGTATGTACACAGTGACTCCACCAGCAGAATAGTGAGTGCAGCTCTGGAGTATAATACAGGATGTAACTCAGGATCAGTACAGGATAAGTAATGTAATGTATGTACACAGTGACTCCACCAGCAGAATAGTGAGTGCAGCTCTGGAGTATAATACAGGATGTAACTCAGGATCAGTACAAGATAAGTAATGTAATGTATGTACACAGTGACCCCACTTTTTAGGTAGAATAATTCTACATGGAAACCATAAAATGGTGGAAACGGTCATCCTACTTTTTTTTTCTCCTTAGGACTAATATGATAACAACAGTTTTAAACGAATTCAAAATAATATCCTCCAACAGAATTAAAAAATAAATTTCCATTTCTTACTCTACTACGCTTAATTGTGTAATCTGTAGAACTGGTTTCCTGCGTGAACTCTGTAAGCAAATATGGACTTGTTCAATATAATGCTCTGTATTATTTTTAAATTTCTGAAAATTTCATAAAAACTTAAATTTAAAAGAGAAATATAGTTCTGTCCTTATAAGACAATTGTAGTACTACATGGATTGCTCGTGATGTCTACTTTCAAATTCAGTCGCTGAAGAGCTTACACTCCAATAATACAATACAAGGTGTGCTGAATCACCTGAGGGAATATTGAGATGAGAAAATGCTGTCGGCAGTTTCCTGTGGGAGGAGCAAGACGCGACGATCAATTGAAGGATGCATTGTAAAATCAATTCTCTGTATAATCAGGGCACTCCAAGGGTAAAGATGCAAAAAGGGAAAATAAATAAAAAATAAAACCTCCTCTTGCACGGCTGCTTGTAAGCAGAGTAGGTTCCGGGCTGGATGCAAACACAGCAGGATCTGGCCTCTCTGAGGCCAATATCCACCAGACATGGTTAGCATTTTGCAAACGCAGATGTTAACCCCGTCTGCTGCATGGGAGCCGACAATCCGTCTAGAAATCAATGAGTCCTTTCTTAACATCTTGCACATCCCTGACACGTGCTCGCTGGCACAAAATGAATACGGGTTTGCTCGCACTTTGCTGACAAACATATGGCTGTAAGCAAATTCTGCATTACCGATGAGAAGCCTATAATGAATATTTTATTCTTCCACATTTACACGCTAATAACAGCGTAAGTAAGAGCTAACCCCTTCACTGCCAGAGCAGGTCCTGTGTAGAGCGAAGCTCCGTTGAGTGGCCGGATGATGAAAACTAATTGAAATAGGAGAGGGATCCGTCAGAAGAACTGCAGGGAAAGCACCGGGGAAGATTTGTTGCTTATAGGCACTGATAGCTTCATCCGATTCATTGTTCCAGGATCTCACCAGAGGGCTAAATTAATTACGTTGTGCATCTGCATCTTAAAGACACAGTACCGTATAATATATGGAAGGCAGGGGTATATAGACGACGTAATAAAGGTATATAGGGACTATCATTATTATTTTAGTGTACATGTGCCATGCATCATAGTACGTTAAGCCTGCCTAAAAAAACATAGCATGCCGCATCGGATGTTATATAGTGCCCGAAATTCAAACTGACCGCAACGTAGGACTGTAGTTTAGTGCTGGTTTTGTGGACTATATATCTCAGCATGCCCCTCAGCAGGCACGTGGAGTGCCCACAATGGGCGACATGTAATTCCTACTTTCTCTTGTGGCTCTGTCCATGAGAATAGCTGATTACAAAGACTCCCACTAGTGGCCCCCCTCTACAATCAGCAGTTTGGGGCCAGCTATCCAAAGTGGACATTTCCTTTAAAGCCGCTTTCACACAGTGCAGATTTGGCAGGTATTTTGCATTTTGAGTGGAACCTAAACACAGAAAAAGTATAATAGAAAGATTTACTCTCTTTCAGCCGACCGCTATCCCACAACATCAGCTTGACCAACCAAGCCTGTTTATTTCAATGGGAAGATGGAGACGAGATGATGGCACTTCCGGCAGTGGCATATGTCCCGACACAACAAAGGATCGGGCATGGTAAACTGCAATGAGCCGAACCTGGATTGCCTGGCATCGGCCATCAGGAACCAGTCATGAGGCCTCATATACATTAGACTGGGAGCATCATAAGTGCCAACACCCTATAGAAAAATTCAGTCCTTTGTGACTACCATGGTTAATGGTTTCCTCAGACCCTCCAACTCAGATGTGAACAGAGCCATAGTTTGTAAAATTATAAAATGAGATAATTAAAGGGGTTTTCCCATGAGGTACATTTATGACATATCCACAGAATATGTCATAAATGTCAGATAGATTCTGGTCCAGCCTCTGGGACCCGCACCTTTCTCTAGAACACGCCCCCCTAAACCCTGTTCTAACTTTCTGTTCTCACGCTGCGTCCCGGCCACTTCCTGATTTCAAGGTCGGAAGTTACGGAAACCGCGTAAATCACTGAGCTGCGCTGTTTCCGTAACTCCCATAGTAGTGAATGGCAGTTCCGGAAGTAGCGTAGCATGCGAGCTATGCTGTTTCTGTAACTACTATTCAGTTCCACGGGAGTCACGGAAACAGCGCAGCTCAGTGATTTACGTGGTTTCCGTGACTTCCAAACTGGCCGGGACGCAGCGTGAGAACAAAAAGCTAGAACAGGGTTTAGGGGACCCTGTTCTAGAGAAAGGTGCGGGTCCCAGATGTGGGACCCGCATCTATCTGAAATTTATGACATATCCACAAGATATTTCATAAATGTCCTTCATGGGAAAATCCCTTTAAGCCCTCATGCACATAACCATGGCTTTGCGGCCGCATACTCAAACGTTACCGAAGTGTCGGAATTGTGAATAGACATCCCGTCCTGGTTGGTAGTGATGTCTATTCACTGTCAAGACACTTCAGTAACGTTAGTGTGTGTCTATGTGACAGCACATAGTGAACAACGCAGGATCACGATGTGCTGATTACATGAATGGAGAGAAGTGTATGACGCTGATTGGCCACTGATTGGTCAGCGTCATACACTTCTCTTTACAACTCGCACTTGGTCAAAAGTAAAAACACGGCCAGTTGGGCATTAAGAAAGTAATTAGCATAAAGCTAAAATCGCTCATAACTTGGTGAAAATAGATCGTTTTTCTAAATAATAAACACTGCTGTCACCTACATTACAGCGCCGATCATATTATGTAGGAGATAGGGCACTTATAATGTGGTGACAGAGCCTCTTTAAAGTCAATGCACATCTTTAGTGTGTACAGTCCGTGATTTTGGAAGGCCCATGGATGACACTCTGCGGCCTGTTCGTGCCGTAATCACGGATCGTGCACACCTAGGCCTCATGCACACGACCGTGTTTTTGCATTCACAAAAATGTGGATGAATTGCGGACCCATTCATTTCTATGGGCCCATGCACATGGCTGTGGTTTCCACGGTCCATGCTTTGGCCGGAGCCCGGACCGCAAAAAAATAGGACAAGTCATTATATGGTCTGGATTTGCGGTCATTGAAATCAATGTGTGCACGGTCCGTGAATTGCACACGGCCCGCGGATGACACTCCGCGGCCGTCCGTGCCTTAGTCATGGGCCGTGCACACGGCTACGGCCGTGTGCATGAGGCCTAAGATTTGCGTGGACTGTAATGCGAAGGTTATGATAGTCTAGCCTTGCGCATAGCAAATACTAAAACAACTTTAGTGATTTTTGCTAATCTGCTTTCCATGTAAACTTTGCTATCTCCAATTTACATATTATTGGTGCAGGTTCTGGCTGTTCGCCTCTTCGGCCTGTAGAGGGCATTGTCGGGTAGTGTAAACTGTGATATGGTGTCATTGGCTGGCAGCTCAATGATCTTTAGAGAATTAGAAAAGAGTCGGTTGGAGAGTCATTGAGTCCAGTGGAGCGGTGATGTGTCATTAGACCTCACAGAGGACCTGGCATCAGCACTTCACTGTTCTATGCATTGAAGGCTAATGAATACACTGCGGCCGCGATGATTTCTGCATCTGTATTCCTGAATGTTCACACATTTAATCGCCCTTCAAAATCGACAAGAAATAGAAGAAAAGCAGCCATTTAAATCACTGATAAAGTCCGCTGCAAAATGCAGTTCTCTTTCCGGACATATTGATAAAAACGCTCACAGTTTCCTGGAATAAATATATAGTTAAAAATGGCGCAAGCTCATGGACCACATGTTTCGAAGCAAGTAGCCGCTACGTTTTGCATCTTTTTTGACCGTTTTTGATATGTGCTGTGTCACGCCAGGCGTACGCCGTAGACCAGTTCTCTAAAGTACAGCACAAACTAAAGCTTCATACACACGAATATATTTTTCATCAGTAATTACGGACCTATTCATTTCAATTGGCCACATACACCTTTCGGCATTTTTACTGATGGGCGTCCGTGCTGAAAAAATGATAGAACCCGACCTATTCTTGTGAGTAATTACGGCACGGACTCTCCAATAGAAGCCGATGGGCGCTTCCGTAAATACGGGCGGCTACTGATGTGCATCCGTATACCGTCTGTATTTACTGAAGCATTGCTAGGCAACATATTGATGAGATCATTTGCAACCTCCCTCTTTTTGTAAGGATCCGTATATACGGACACCCTTTTGGGATAGATGAAAATACTGTTGTGTGCATGGGGCCTAACGCTATGTTCACACTGCATTTGCAGCATACGTTTGTAAAATGTGCAAGGAAAGCTCCCGATGCATATGCCAAATGAATCTATTGTTCCCTATTTAGCCGACCTATGCCAAAAGAGTGTACCAGAGACAGTACCACAAAGTGTATTTGACTGTATGAGTGTCCAGCCTGTATACGCATGCCTCCCAGCATTGAATCCCCATTCCCGAGACGTTATTTACGACCCGGCCCTGATCTGCCCAGGAACACCCACAAACCCTCACGGAACCGCCTACTTTGGGACAAATTTGCATAAACCACAACCCCTTTTACGTCCAAGACTAGGAAGATCAGGATGATCATTGTGCAGTTCCTGTACAGATAGAAGAGGCCATGTACATTACAAGAGGTAAAACTCAGGATAAATGATGGTAAATTACACAAAAAATTGCCGCATAACCGTGCAGATTTTTCTGCAACATGTGAATAGGGTTTTGTAAAATTCATGCCACGTAGAATCTGCAGCTATGTGTAGGAGTCCTAACACGTTTCATACATCTAAAATGACACTACAAATTTCTTTCAGGAATATTATACACTTACTGGGCATATAGTGCTTCAAAAAAGAGGGACAATATGCAAAGGGTTCCGGTAATAAACTAGTCCCGTGATGTTCTATCCAAAATAGTATTCATGAAAAAGGAACATTATGACTTTTATTACTGGAGCTGAATAACAATTTGATTACAAACGGACTTGTTTTCCACTAATTTCACTGCAGAGCTGAGGAAAGCAAATTCCCATACAGGATCCGAGGACAATTGAGGCATTAAACTGCTGACAGGGGAAAGACCAGCACAAAGATGCGGACACCTGGCGGCTTTGTTAAACAGTTACGGGAAGATGTAAGTGTAAGCGGCCGGTGAGAGCTTCTGCGTTTGGTGCCTCTGTCGCAGATTCCGTAATATTTGGAGTAAAAATTTGCGTTATTTTTTTAGTCAAAATGACAGACACATCGGTGGAACCCGACAGACCCCATTATAAGTTAATGCGGTTCGTCGTACGTCACTGATTCAACGGATCTGGCACGGCGTTCTAGTTTCCAGTATAGACGGGGGCCAGGACGCAGATGTGAACAGAGCAGAATTAAACCTCAGGCTCATTACTGCATTGGGATCTGTTCACACAGGTATCATGATTTACTTTATGCTCTGTCATGATCAGGTATAATTAGTTTTTCTTTTACTAAATAGAATAGTGCAGCCTGCTTTTCTGACCTTCAAAAAGCAACAGAACCTGGCGGAAAAGAACCAAGGCTCTGTTCACATCCGTGTCGTGGCTTTCATTAATAACGCTGCCAAACTGACCCCATTTACTTACAATGCGGTCCCTTGGGTTCTTCCGGGGTACAAGTTGTTTTGATATCAAATTTGACAGAATCTGCAACGGAGGCTCCGACAATGAGAGAGCACTTGCCACTTTGCGCCAGCCCCATTTAGTCCATTTTTTTTTTTTAAAACGGGCTCCCTGATCGGCCAGTTTAGTCTCTTCTGCTGCTGGTGGGATAATTGGTACGAACAATCCCATGGACGATTGATCGGCCGAAATTGAAGCAGATCATTGTCTGAAGGCCCTATTACATCGGCCAATTTTGGCCGGTGCAACGAGCGCCGATCAACGAGAACGCTCGTTGATCGGCGCTCATATGCTCCTCTCACAAGGAGCTGTGGATAGGGACGAGTGGTCGTTACTCTGATCGCTCGTCCCCATCCATTATCATGTCGGCAGCGCGTCTCCCTGTTTACACACCGAGATGAGCTGCCGACAACGATAATATTTTACGTTTTTTAAACGATATGATCAACAGATGAACGAGCGTTATGCTCGTTCATCTGCTGATCGCTGCCCTTTTCAGACAGGGCAATTATCGGGAACGAGTGTTATATGAACCCTTGTCTGCCCAATAATTGCCCAGTGTAAAAAGGGCCTTTACGTGCATGGCCGGCTTTACGCAAGCGTAAACACAGCCTGCAGAACTCTACCAAGTGCATAAGGCCTGAGGTTCCTTTTACATGGACAGATATTCTACCCGTTAAAAAAGTGCTGATCAAAAACACAGCATGTCGATCGGCGCTCGTTTGCTCTGTTCAAACGGAGCAATGATCGCAAGTATGCGGATGAACAATGGTTAATACAATCGCTCGTCCCCATACATTATGCATCTTGTCGGCAGCGCATCGTCTGTTTACACGGTGAGATGTGCTGCCGACAAGCAACCAGTTTTCTGGTCGCATTAAGGATACGATCAGCCGACGGATGATTGTTTTTTTTTTCTTTTGTCGGCTGATCGCTTTCCGTTTACACGGGGTAATGATCAGGAACCAGCATTCGTACGAGCGCTCGTTCACCCGATCATTGGGCCGTGTAAAAGGCCCTTAAGGCTAATGATTGGGTTATGTAATTACCAGCACTTACCTGCCACTTAGCACGCCTATGAGGTTTTATAGGACTTGGGATACTATTGGGGTATCAATACATTCATTACCAGTGTCTGCAGTCGTCGTGCACTGTCCAGACCCGAATGCCACATGTTGAGCTATAATAAGCCTATGCACTGGATGTATCACTACACACGGAAACTTCCCTGACGGTTATGCACACACTTATTGGCAGTATATTTCTATTCCTGCCTGGTAAATGTTATCTATAGACTGAGAAATGCAAACCTGGTGATGATAGTCTGAGAACTATTGGTATAATTGTAGTTCATTACTACAGAAATAAAGAGAAGAGGGTGATGGGGAGCGTTGAAAGTATGATGAAAAGGAAGGATTCACACATTAAAAGGGGTCATCATTTATTGTTAGAAGGGACCCCCAGCAATCGGCTGTAATTTGTGGAAGAAGACAGCAGCAAGTGTTCAATTCTCCTGTAACGCCACTGCAGGGGGGGATGAAGCATTACACTGTTCCTATTGAAATCAATGGGTTGTCTATTTAATTCATGGATGTGCCGGGTCCTCCAGTTTGAGAGATTTTTTTTCAGTGGCTGCTATATCCTCTGGCTAAGAGATGAGGATCCCAAATGGGAGTGCTCCCCCCAATCACGCACGCACGCACGCACGCACACACACACACGCTATTTACTCAGAAAGAAAAAGGGGTTGGACATGTGGGGTATTCTTTGATGTTACATAGAAGTATTTACGGTTTATGGGGCTGTCTACTGGATTCACTTGTGGGCATGGCATCATATAAAAATATAAATCATATAGCTTTGATGGACAATGCATTTGAGAATGTTGATGAGAGTGTCGGCTATCCTCCTCACCGTACGCAGCTTCTAGGCTCCCTCTAGTGGTGGCTGCAGGCAGGCGGCATGTTATCCTTTAAAGGGGTTATGTAGGGACCGAAAAGCATTAGAAGTATACTCACAGCAGTATGTAATTACACTCGCTAATATACATTCCGGTCCCCCGTCGCGCTGATTATGAGATTTTCATAGATCTTTTATAGCGCTGCCGGGGGACCGGAAATCTAGTTACACAGCCTCCTTTGAGGACGATACCACTGTTCGTCATGTGACTGGCCCCGCTGTACTCTATGTACTACTGCTACTGCTTGTACATGGCGTATAGCGGGGCCAGTCACATGACGAAAAGTCGTGTTGTCATGAAGGAAGACTGTGCAACTAGGCTTCTGGTCCCCCGGCAGCGCTATATAAACCAGAATATATATTAGCGGATGTGTACCCACATACTGCAGTGACTACACTGCTAATCAATTTTAGGTCCCCTCATAACCCCCTTTAAATCTATGGCTACACAGGCGATTTAGATCTCGCTATCAGAAAGACGCAGCTCCGACCGCTATAAATATATATAAAAATATTTATCAGCACAGAATTTTGGACTTAAAAATGACATAATGATAACAGGTAGAGCTTCACTTAAAGGCAATATAACATTATTTCCCAACTAGTCACAGATTCCAGTGCACAGGTAAAGAGGGCAGGTAATAATTTTTGGTTTTCTTGTCATTATGTAAGTCAAGAGTCAAAGCTACACCTGAAAACTGGATGGCACTGCCATGTTTTATGACCTCCATGCCCTCTACATTCCTTAAATCTTTCTAAGATAATGAGAGACTTCTGCATGGTCAATACTATATTCCTATGTCATAATTGTAATAGTAGGGCACAGTTGTACAGGGACTATTAGGAGGTGTCTCAATGTGGGCACTATTATTTATAAGTCATTTGTCATTCGTATGGTCTCCATCTTACCCAACTGTATGGCCTCTACTGTGTGAAACCTATATATATATAGTACTACGTCACACCGCTATAGGCATTACACTATGGACACTACTATCTGTAGTCAGAGATGGACATAAAACCCATTATACGCCCAGAGGAGGTACATGACAACCATTTATTTCACATATACTTGCCGCGCGGCCAAAAACGACTAGCAAACTATGGCAATTTGCTTTAAACCGTATGCGATTTATACCGCGCGGTTCCCGACTGCACGCCACAATCTGCTACGTGTACGGGCATCCTTAATGGCATTCGATTATTTCTCTGGATCAATTACCCACATGTTGTTCGGTACTAATTATATCTACAGATAACATTTCTAATCTATTTTTACATTCAGTTAGTGATTATACTATTAGCATTCCAATAGTAAGGGGATTCCACAACTAAAAATAACCCTTCCTTTGCCGATGTTTCCTGTATTTCCTGAGTCCAGATAATGCCTCTCACCATTCATATACGAGATGGGAAACTATGCTTTACATTTTCTTTATGCAAGGTGAATTAAAGGTTAATACTTCAAAGATTCTCGGCTGTAGGCAGTCCCTTTTAGTTAGAAAGTTCAGGTTGATCACAGTGATCGACTAATCTGTGGACCAACCTTGCCGAAAATGTTCAATTTCCCTGCAGTGCCACCACAGGGGAAATTAAGCATTACACAATTCCCATTGACATTGAGCAGTTCAGGTAATTCATGGGAATGCAGGTCCACCAGAGTAAGAGATACTCTTTTTAGCTTCATTCCATCCTAAGGCTGGGTTCGTTTTTCTGTTCTTTTCTTTTTAAATAATTTTTATTGAAATTTTATAACAATACAATAAAGAAAGCAAACACAGTTTGTCAAATCAGTCATGTGTAAAGGATCTGCCAGGCACAGCTTCTGTGTCAACGCCCATAGGTAATCAGTCTGCACCTGCTTCTATGTCTGTGAGACTGACTCCATCTTCCACCACTCAGGATGGCAGGCTTAGGAGTGGGAGAGCCTATCACAGCCTGGCCAGACGGAGCTAGCTCCCGCCCTCTGTCTATTTATACCTGCCTTTCCTGTTCCTCCTTGCTTGTGATTCTTCTCGTTTGGTTTCCTGGCCCTGCTGCAGCTTCTGTACTGTTTGACCCTGCTTCATATTGACCCCGGCTTACTGACTACTCTCCTGCTCTGCGTTTGGTACCTCGTACTCTCCTGGTTTGACTCTGCTCATTCACCACTCTTGTTGCTCACGGAGTTTTCCGTGGGCAACTGCCCCATTTCCCTTAGCTTCTGTGTACCCTTGTCTGTTTGTCTGTCGTGCACTTACTGAGCGTAGGGACCGTCGCCCAGTCGTACCCCGTTGCCAAGGGCGGGTCGTTGCAAGTAGGCAGGGACTGAGTGGCGGGTAGATTAGGGCTCACTTGTCTGTTTCCCCACCCCCATCTCTACATCATGATTCTCATTGGAAGACACACATACAATGTAGTAAGACACCATAAGGTAAATACATGGGATTGTAATAGTGTGTTTGGAACAATGCAGTAATGAAGTCCTCAGACAAAAAAATAAGTATATGGCTGGGTTCGTTATTCTTTAATACCTGCACGTTTTTACAAATTGTACGGGCTGTAAGTATATGATCATTAAATTCAAAGCCAGATTAGAGCTGAAAGATTTAAAAAAAAAAAACGCGTTTTTTAATGGCAGCGTTTGAGAACGCAACGAAGACGCAAAATATGAACCCAGCCGGATAGATGAGGTTCCCAAATTGAGACCCTCATGTATTAACGTAGAAATCCCTAATAGGGTATTAGGAAATAAATAGGGTTTCCAAACCAATACAGCTGTAGTCCCAAAGCTCGACTTTTAGCATATAAGCATTTTCGAGAATTAGATGTGTTCAGTTAACAGAGCAATACTCATTTCATTGAATCCCCTGTATCCTTAAAGAATAGAGAATAGGAATAATTCAAATGCTGTATGAAGACTGCTTGCTCACTTTTCTAAAAGCAGTGAGAGGGTTAACAGAATGGGCATTGAGCTGTTAATCATTCTATAATGCCGGCCCAGTATGCATAGAGTTGGGCTGTACCTCCGCCTGACATATTGTTCTTAGCATTTTATTTTACACTGCAGCAAAGTAATGTCGTCCAACACTAGAGCTGAAGTCATATCACACCAGTATTGCCAAATGCTGTAACCGTGTTCCTTTATTTCTGAAGGACTTTGGCACAAGTTAAATAACACACCCGGGACATTGCGTTTTGAACAAGGGGATCTATAGAGCCTGGCATCATTCTGCTGTCCTGACAAAGTCATATGGATACGTGTGAATGGAAATTAAGGATGTGTACTCCCTTGGTCTAGGTTGAAAGGGTTAACCAAAAAAACGTATGGCAAATGCAATAATACATTACGCTATATTTATCTCATACATGATGTAGGTATATGATAGTACAGTGGTGCAGATGGATTGTTTGTCGTACTTTATAGTTGTTCTGGTCTCCTGGGTATGTAGTAGTAATACTATGGCTATCGTTATTAATAAGTCATAAGATATTGTAGGTTATGTTAAATGCACAACTAGTGGACATGCTGTAAAAATGGGTTCAATGTGCAATGAATATTGGAAGTGTAATAAATGATCATAATACTGTAAATCTGAACATTATCTATAAATATTAGTAATATAAAGTTTAGATCAGTAATAACTCTAGGTGAATGGTAATGCATAGGCTATAACAGTAACGCAGTCAGGCAGTAATGCTGCAAATCTGGGTACAAGGAGGACGGTAGTGTTAATTCATTGATTCTAATAATAGAAGATAATACATCAGCTGCAATGAGGGCAGTAATATTTATGTACAGTGTGATGGTGATAGTAATGCAGTAATACTAAAAAAGTGGAGAATAGAAATGCATTTATTAAGGGCAATACAATAAAATAGTATTACAGTCATAATAGTAGTAGTAATACATTAATAATTCTGTACAGGTTAATGCCAGTAATGCAGTAATGGGAGGCAGTAATAATGTACAGGTAGAGGGTAGTAATGTAATAATAAGAGGCAGTAATACTGTACAGGTAGAGGGTAGTAATGTAATAATAAGAGGCAGTAATACTGTACAGGTAGAGGGTAGTAATGTAATAATAAGAGGCAGTAATACTCTACAGGTAGAGGGTAGTAATGTAATAATAAGAGGCAGTAATACTCTACAGGTAGAGGGTAGTAATGTAATAATAAGAGGCAGTAATACTGTACAGGTAGAGGGTAGTAATGTAATAATAAGAGGCAGTAATACTGTACAGGTAGAGGGTAGTAATGTAATAATAAGAGGCAGTAATACTGTACAGGTAGAGTGTAGTAATGTAATAATAAGAGGCAGTAATACTGTACAGGTAGAGGGTAGTAATGTAATAATAAGAGGCAGTAATACTGTAGAGGTAGAGGGTAGTAATGTAATAATAAGAGGCAGTAATACTGTAGAGGTAGAGGGTAGTAATGTAATAATAAGAGGCAGTAATACTGTAGAGGTAGAGGGTAGTAATGTAATAATAAGAGGCAGTAATACTGTAGAGGTAGAGGGTAGTAATGTAATAATAAGAGGCAGTAATACTCTACAGGTAGAGGGTAGTAATGTAATAATAAGAGGCAGTAATACTGTATAGGTAGAGGGTAGTAATGTAATAATAAGAGGCAGTAATACTGTACAGGTAGAGGGTAGTAATGTAATAATAAGAGGCAGTAATACTGTACAGGTAGAGGGTAGTAATGTAATAATAAGAGGCAGTAATACTCTACAGGTAGAGGGTAGTAATGTAATAATAAGAGGCAGTAATACTCTACAGGTAGAGGGTAGTAATGTAATAATAAGAGGCAGTAATACTCTACAGGTAGAGGGTAGTAATGTAATAATAAGAGGCAGTAATACTGTACAGGTAGAGGGTAGTAATGTAATAATAAGAGGCAGTAATACTGTACAGGTAGAGGGTAGTAATGTAATAATAAGAGGCAGTAATACTGTACAGGTAGAGTGTAGTAATGTAATAATAAGAGGCAGTAATACTGTACAGGTAGAGGGTAGTAATGTAATAATAAGAGGCAGTAATACTCTACAGGTAGAGGGTAGTAATGTAATAATAAGAGGCAGTAATACTCTACAGGTAGAGGGTAGTAATGTAATAATAAGAGGCAGTAATACTGTAGAGGTAGAGGGTAGTAATGTAATAATAAGAGGCAGTAATACTGTAGAGGTAGAGGGTAGTAATGTAATAATAAGAGGCAGTAATACTCTACAGGTAGAGGGTAGTAATGTAATAATAAGAGGCAGTAATACTGTACAGGTAGAGGGTAGTAATGTAATAATAAGAGGCAGTAATTCTGTACAGGTAGAGGATAGTAATGTAATAATAAGAGGCAGTAATACTGTATAGGTAGAGGGTAGTAATGTAATAATAAGAGGCAGTAATACTGTACAGGTAGAGGGTAGTAATGTAATAATAAGAGGCAGTAATACTGTACAGGTAGAGGGTAGTAATGTAATAATAAGAGGCAGTAATACTCTACAGGTAGAGGGTAGTAATGTAATAATAAGAGGCAGTAATACTGTACAGGTAGAGAGTAGTAATGTAATAATAAGAGGCAGTAATACTGTACAGGTAGAGGGTAGTAATGTAATAATAAGAGGCAGTAATACTGTACAGGTAGAGGGTAGTAATGTAATAATAAGAGGCAGTAATACTGTAGAGGTAGAGGGTAGTAATGTAATAATGAGAGGCAGTAATACTGTACAGGTAGAGGGTAGTAATATAATAATGAGGCAGTAATACTGTACAGGTAGAGGGTAGTAATGTAATAATGAGAGGAAGTAATACTGTACAGGTAGAGGGTAGTAATGTAATAATAAGAGGCAGTAATACTGTAGAGGTAGAGGGTAGTAATGTAATAATAAGAGGCAGTAATACTCTACAGGTAGAGGGTAGTAATGTAATAATAAGAGGCAGTAATACTGTAGAGGTAGAGGGTAGTAATGTAATAATAAGAGGCAGTAATACTGTACAGGTAGAGGGTAGTAATGTAATAATAAGAGGCAGTAATACTGTACAGGTAGAGGGTAGTAATGTAATAATAAGAGGCAGTAATACTGTACAGGTAGAGTGTAGTAATGTAATAATGAGAGGCAGTAATACTGTACAGGTAGAGGATAGTAATGTAATAATAAGAGGCAGTAATACTGTACAGGTAGAGGGTAGTAATGTAATAATAAGAGACAGTAATACTGTACAGGTAGAGGGTAGTAATGTAATAATAAGAGGCAGTAATACTGTACAGGTAGAGGGTAGTAATGTAATAATAAGAGGCAGTAATACTGTACAGGTAGAGGGTAGTAATGTAATAATAAGAGGCAGTAATACTGTACAGGTAGAGGGTAGTAATGTAATAATAAGAGGCAGTAATACTGTACAGGTAGAGGGTAGTAATGTAATAATAAGAGACAGTAATACTGTACAGGTAGAGAGTAGTAATGTTATAATAAGAGGCAGTAATACTGTACAGGTAGAGGGTTGTAATGTAATAATAAGAGGCAGTAATACTGTACAGGTAGAGGGTAGTAATGTAATAATAAGAGGCAGTAATACTGTACAGGTAGAGGGTAGTAATGTAATAATAAGAGGCAGTAATACTGTACAGGTAGAGGGTAGTAATGTAATAATAAGAGGCAGTAATACTGTACAGGTAGAGGGTAGTAATGTAATAATAAGAGGCAGTAATACTGTACAGGTAGAGGGTAGTAATGTAATAATAAGAGGCAGTAATACTGTACAGGTAGAGGGTAGTAATGTAATAATAAGAGGCAGTAATTATGTACAGGTAGAGGATAGTAATGTAATAATAAGAGGCAGTAATACTGTACAGGTAGAGGGTAGTAATGTAATAATAAGAGGCAGTAATACTGTACAGGTAGAGGGTAGTAATGTAATAATAAGAGGCAGTAATACTGTACAGGTAGAGGGTAGTAATGTAATAATAAGAGGCAGTAATACTGTACAGGTAGAGGGTAGTAATGTAATAATGAGAGGAAGTAATACTGTACAGGTAGAGGGTAGTAATGTAATAATGAAAGGCAGTAATACTGTACAGGTAGAGGGTAGTAATGTAATAATAAGAGGCAGTAATACTGTACAGGTAGAGGGTAGTAATGTAATAATGAGAGGAAGTAATACTGTACAGGTAGAGGGTAGTAATGTAATAATGAAAGGCAGTAATACTGTACAGGTAGAGGGTAGTAATGTAATAATAAGAGGCAGTAATACTGTACAGGTAGAGGGTAGTAATGTAATAATGAGAGGAAGTAATACTGTACAGGTAGAGGGTAGTAATGTAATAATGAAAGGCAGTAATACTGTACAGGTAGAGGGTAGTAATGTAATAATAAGAGGCAGTAATACTGTAGAGGTAGAGGGTAGTAATGTAATAATAAGAGGCAGTAATACTCTACAGGTAGAGGGTAGTAATGTAATAATAAGAGGCAGTAATACTGTAGAGGTAGAGGGTAGTAATGTAATAATAAGAGGCAGTAATACTGTACAGGTAGAGGGTAGTAATGTAATAATAAGAGGCAGTAATACTGTACAGGTAGAGGGTAGTAATGTAATAATAAGAGGCAGTAATACTGTACAGGTAGAGTGTAGTAATGTAATAATGAGAGGCAGTAATACTGTACAGGTAGAGGATAGTAATGTAATAATAAGAGGCAGTAATACTGTACAGGTAGAGGGTAGTAATGTAATAATAAGAGACAGTAATACTGTACAGGTAGAGGGTAGTAATGTAATAATAAGAGGCAGTAATACTGTACAGGTAGAGGGTAGTAATGTAATAATAAGAGGCAGTAATACTGTACAGGTAGAGGGTAGTAATGTAATAATAAGAGACAGTAATACTGTACAGGTAGAGGGTAGTAATGTAATAATAACAGGCAGTAATACTGTACAGCTAGAGTGTAGTAATGTAATAATAAGAGGCAGTAATACTGTACAGGTAGAGGGTAGCAATATAATAATAAGAGGCAGTAATACTGTACAGGTAGAGGGTAGCAATGTAATAATAAGAGGCAGTAATTCTGTACAGGTAGAGGGTAGTAATGTAATAATAAGAGGCAGTAATACTGTACAGGTAGAGGGTAGTAATGTAATAATAAGAGCCAGTAATTCTGTACAGGTAGAGGGTAGCAATGTAATAATAAGAGGCAGTAATACTGTACAGGTAGAGGGTAGCAATGTAATAATAAGAGGCAGTAATACTGTACAGGTAGAGGGTAGTAATGTAATAATGAGAGGCAGTAATACTGTACAGGTAGAGGGTAGTAATGTAATAATGAGAGGCAGTAATACTGTACAGGTAGAGGGTAGTAATGTAATAATGAGAGGAAGTAATACTGTACAGGTAGAGGGTAGTAATGTAATAATGAGAGGCAGTAATACTGTACAGTTAGAGGGTAGTAATGTAATAATAAGAGGCAGTAATACTGTATAGGTAGAGGGTAGTAATGTAATAATAAGAGGCAGTAATACTGTACAGGTAGAGGGTAGTAATGTAATAATAAGAGGCAGTAATTCTGTACAGGTAGAGAGTAGTAATGTAATAATAAGAGGCAGTAATACTGTACAGCTAGAGTGTAGTAATGTAATAATAAGAGGCAGTAATACTGTACAGGTAGAGGGTAGTAATATAATAATAAGAGGCAGTAATACTGTACAGGTAGAGGATAGTAATGTAATAATAAGAGGCAGTAATACTGTACAGGTAGAGGGTAGTAATATAATAATAAGAGGCAGTAATACTGTACAGGTAGAGGGTAGTAATGTAATAATAAGAGGCAGTAATACTGTATAGGTAGAGGGTAGTAATGTAATAATAAGAGGCAGTAATTCTGTACAGGTAGAGGGTAGTAATGTAATAATAAGAGGCAGTAATTCTGTACAGGTAGAGGATAGCAATGTAATAATAAGAGGCAGTAATACTCTACAGGTAGAGGGTAGTAATGTAATAATAAGAGGCAGTAATACTGTACAGGTAGAGGGTAGTAATGTAATAATAAGAGGCAGTAATACTTTACAGGTAGAGGGTAGTAATGTAATAATAAGAGGCAGTAATACTGTACAGGTAGAGGGTAGTAATGTAATAATAAGAGGCAGTAATTCTGTACAGGTAGAGGGTAGTAATGTAATAAGAGGCAGTAATACTTTACAGGTAGTGGGTAGTAATGTAATAATGAGAGGCAGTATTACCGTACAGGTAGAGGGTAGTAATGTAATAATAAGAGGCAGTAATACCGTACAGGTAGAGGGTAGTAATGTAATAATAAGAGGCAGTAATTCCGTACAGGTAGAGGGTAGTAATGTAATAATAAGCGTCAGTAATACTGTACTGGTAGAGGGTAGTAATGTAATAATGAGAGGCAGTAATACTGTACAGGTAGAGGGTAGTAATGTAATAATAACAGGCAGTAATACTGTACAGCTAGAGTGTAGTAATGTAATAATAACAGGCAGTAATACTGTACAGGTAGAGGGTAGTAATATAATAATAAGAGGCAGTAATACTGTACAGGTAGAGGGTAGCAATGTAATAATAAGAGGCAGTAATACTGTACAGGTAGAGGGTAGTAATGTAATAATAAGAGGCAGTAATACTGTACAGGTAGAGGGTAGTAATGTAATAATAAGAGGCAGTAATACTGTACAGGTAGAGGGTAGTAATGTAATAATAAGAGGCAGTAATACTGTACAGGTAGAGGGTAGTAATGTAATAATAAGAGGCAGTAATACTGTACAGGTAGAGGGTAGTAATGTAATAATAAGAGGCAGTAATACTGTACAGGTAGAGAGTAGTAATGTAATAATAAGCGGCAGTAATACTGTACAGGTAGAGAGTAGTAATGTTATAATAAGAGGCAGTAATACTCTACAGGTAGAGGGTAGTAATGTAATAATAAGAGGCAGTAATACTGTACAGGTAGAGTGTAGTAATGTAATAATAAGAGGCAGTAATACTGTACAGGTAGAGGGTAGTAATATAATAATAAGAGGCAGTAATACTCTACAGGTAGAGGGTAGTAATGTAATAATAAGAGGCAGTAATACTGTACAGGTAGAGGGTAGTAATGTAATAATAAGAGGCAGTAATACTGTACAGGTAGAGGGTAGTAATGTAATAATAAGAGGCAGTAATACTGTACAGTAAGGGGGTAGTAATATAATAAGAGGCAGTAATACTGTACAGGTAGAGGGTAGTAATGTAATAATAAGAGGCAATAATTCTGTACTGGTAGAGGGTAGTAATATAATAATAAGAGGCAGTAATACTGTACAGGTAGAGTGTAGTAATGTAATAATAAGAGGCAGTAATACTGTACAGGTAGAGTGTAGTAATGTAATAATAAGAGGCAGTAATACTGTACAGGTAGAGGGTAGTAATGTAATAATGAGAGGCAGTAATACTGTACAGGTAGAGGGTAGTAATGTAATAATGAGAGGCAGTAATACTGTACAGGTAGAGGGTAGTAATGTAATAATGAGAGGCAGTAATACTGTACAGGTAGAGGGTAGTAATGTAATAATGAGAGGCAGTAATACTGTACAGGTAGAGGGTAGTAATGTAATAATAAGCGGCAGTAATACTGTACAGGTAGAGGGTAGTAATGTAATAATAAGAGGCAGTAATACTGTACAGTTAGAGGGTAGTAATGTAATAATAAGCGGCAGTAATACTGTACAGGTAGAGGGTAGTAATGTAATAATAAGCGGCAGTAATACTGTACAGGTAGAGGGTAGTAATGTAATAATAAGAGGCAGTAATACTGTACAGGTAGAGGGTAGTAATGTAATAATAAGAGGCAGTAATACTGTACAGGTAGAGGGTAGTAATGTAATAATAAGAGGCAGTAATTCTGTACAGGTAGAGGGTAGTAATGTAATAATAAGAGGCAGTAATACTGTACAGGTAGAGGGTAGTAATGTAATAATAAGAGGCAGTAATACTGTACAGTTAGAGGGTAGTAATGTAATAATAAGCGTCAGTAATACTGTACAGGTAGGGGATAGTAATGTAATAATGAGAGGCAGTAATACTGTACAGGTAGAGGGTAGTAATGTAATAATGAGAGGCAGTAATACTGTACAGGTAGAGGGTAGTAATATAATAATAATAGGCAGTAATACTGTACAGGTAGAGGATAGTAATGTAATAATAAGAGGCAGTAATACTGTACTGGTAGAGGGTAGTAATGTAATAATAAGAGGCAGTAATACTGTACAGGTAGAGAGTAATAATGTAATAATAAGAGGCAGTAATACTGTACAGCTAGAGTGTAGTAATGTAATAATAAGAGGCAGTAATACTGTACAGGTAGAGAGTAGTAATATAATAATAAGAGGCAGTAATACTGTACAGGTAGAGGATAGTAATGTAATAATAAGAGGCAGTAATACTGTACAGGTAGAGGGTAGTAATGTAATAATAAGAGGCAGTAATACTTTACAGGTAGAGGGTAGTAATGTAATAATAAGAGGCAGTAATACTGTACAGGTAGAGGGTAGTAATGTTATAATAAGAGGCAGTAATTCTGTACAGGTAGAGGGTAGTAATGTAATAAGAGGCAGTAATACTTTACAGGTAGTGGGTAGTAATGTAATAATGAGAGGCAGTATTACCGTACAGGTAGAGGGTAGTAATGTAATAATAAGAGGCAGTAATACCGTACAGGTAGAGGGTAGTAATGTAATAATAAGAGGCAGTAATTCTGTACAGGTAGAGGGTAGTAATGTAATAATAAGAGGCAGTAATACTGTAGAGGTAGAGGGTAGTAATGTAATAATAGGCAGTAATACTGTACAGTTAGAGGGTAGTAATGTAATAATAAGCGTCAGTAATACTGTACTGGTAGAGGGTAGTAATGTAATAATGAGAGGCAGTAATACTGTACAGGTAGAGGGTAGTAATGTAATAATGAGAGGCAGTAATACTGTACAGGTAGAGGGTAGTAATGTAATAATAAGAGGCAGTAATACTGTACAGGTAGAGGGTAGTAATGTAATAATAAGAGGCAGTAATACTGTACAGGTAGAGGGTAGTAATGTAATAATAAGAGGCAGTAATACTGTACAGGTAGAGGGTAGTAATGTAATAATAAGAGGCAGTAATACTGTACAGGTAGAGGGTAGTAATGTAATAATAAGCGTCAGTAATACTGTACAGGTAGGGGATAGTAATGTAATAATGAGAGGCAGTAATACTGTACAGGTAGAGGGTAGTAATGTAATAATGAGAGGCAGTAATACTGTACAGGTAGAGGGTAGTAATATAATAATAATAGGCAGTAATACTGTACAGGTAGAGGATAGTAATGTAATAATAAGAGGCAGTAATACTGTACAGGTAGAGGGTAGTAATGTAATAATAAGCGGCAGTAATGCTGTACAGGTAGAGGGTAGTAATGTAATAATAAGAGGCAGTAATGCTCTACAGGTAGAGGGTAGTAATGTAATAATAAGAGGCATTACTACTGTACAGGTAGAGGGTAGTAATGTAATAATAAGAGGCAGTAATACTGTACAGGTAGAGAGTAGTAATGTAATAATAAGAGGCAGTAATACTGTACAGGTAGAGGGTAGTAATGTAATAATAAGAGGCAGTAATACTGTACAGGTAGAGGGTAGTAATATAATAATAAGAGGCAGTAATACTCTACAGGTAGAGGGTAGTAATGTAATAATAAGAGGCAGTAATACTGTACAGGTAGAGGGTAGTAATGTAATAATAAGAGGCAGTAATTCTGTACAGGTAGAGGGTAGTAATGTAATAATAAGAGGCAGTAATACTGTACAGGTAGAGGGTAGTAATGTAATAATAAGAGGCATTACTACTGTACAGGTAGAGGGTAGTAATGTAATAATAAGAGGCAGTAATACAGTACTGGTAGAGGGTAGTAATGTAATAATAAGAGGCAGTAATTCTGTACAGGTAGAGGGTAGTAATGTAATAATAAGAGGCAGTAATACTGTACAGTAAGGGGGTAGTAATATAATAAGAGGCAGTAATACTGTACAGGTAGAGGGTAGTAATGTAATAATAAGAGGCAGTAATTCTGTACTGGTAGAGGGTAGTAATATAATAATAAGAGGCAGTAATACTGTACAGGTAGAGTGTAGTAATGTAATAATAAGAGGCAGTAATACTGTACAGGTAGAGTGTAGTAATGTAATAATAAGAGGCAGTAATACTGTACAGGTAGAGAGTAGTAATGTAATAATAAGAGGCAGTAATACTGTACAGGTAGAGGGTAGTAATGTTATAATAAGAGGCAGTAATTCTGTACTGGTAGAGGGTAGTAATATAATAATAAGAGGCAGTAATACTGTACAGGTAGAGTGTAGTAATGTAATAATAAGAGGCAGTAATACTGTACAGGTAGAGTGTAGTAATGTAATAATAAGAGGCAGTAATACTGTACAGGTAGAGAGTAGTAATGTAATAATAAGAGGCAGTAATACTGTACAGGTAGAAGGTAGTAATGTAATAATAAGAGGCAGTAATACTGTACAGGTAGAGGGTAGTAATATAATAATAAGAGGCAGTAATATTTTACAGGTAGAGGGTAGTAATGTAATAATAAGAGGCAGTAATTCTGTACAGGTAGAGGGTAGTAATGTAATAATAAGAGGCAGTAATACTGTACAGGTAGAGGGTAGTAATGTAATAATAAGAGGCAGTAATACTGTACAGTAAGGGGGTAGTAATATAATAAGAGGCAGTAATACTGTACAGGTAGAGGGTAGTAATGTAATAATAAGAGGCAGTAATTCTGTACTGGTAGAGGGTAGTAATATAATAATAAGAGGCAGTAATACTGTACAGGTAGAGTGTAGTAATGTAATAATAAGAGGCAGTAATACTGTACAGGTAGAGGGTAGTAATGTAATAATAAGAGGCAGTAATACTGTACAGGTAGAGGGTAGTAATGTAATAATGAGAGGCAGTAATACTGTACAGGTAGAGGGTAGTAATGTAATAATGAGAGGCAGTAATATTGTACAGGTAGAGGGTAGTAATGTAATAATGAGAGGCAGTAATACTGTACAGGTAGAGGGTAGTAATGTAATAATAAGCGGCAGTAATACTGTACAGGTAGAGGGTAGTAATGTAATAATAAGAGGCAGTAATACTGTACAGTTAGAGGGTAGTAATGTAATAATAAGCGGCAGTAATACTGTACAGGTAGAGGGTAGTAATGTAATAATAAGCGGCAGTAATACTGTACAGGTAGAGGGTAGTAATGTAATAATAAGAGGCAGTAATACTGTACAGCTAGAGTGTAGTAATGTAATAATAAGAGGCAGTAATACTGTACAGGTAGAGGGTAGTAATGTAATAATAAGAGGCAGTAATACTGTACAGGTAGAGGGTAGTAATGTAATAATAAGAGGCAGTAATACTGTACAGGTAGAGGGTAGTAATGTAATAATAAGAGGCAGTAATACTGTACAGGTAGAGGGTAGTAATGTAATAATAAGAGGCAGTAATTCTGTACAGGTAGAGGGTAGTAATGTAATAATAAGAGGCAGTAATACTGTACAGGTAGAGGGTAGTAATGTAATAATAAGAGGCATTACTACTGTACAGGTAGAGGGTAGTAATGTAATAATAAGAGGCAGTAATACAGTACTGGTAGAGGGTAGTAATGTAATAATAAGAGGCAGTAATTCTGTACAGGTAGAGGGTAGTAATGTAATAATAAGAGGCAGTAATACTGTACAGTAAGGGGGTAGTAATATAATAAGAGGCAGTAATACTGTACAGGTAGAGGGTAGTAATGTAATAATAAGAGGCAGTAATTCTGTACTGGTAGAGGGTAGTAATATAATAATAAGAGGCAGTAATACTGTACAGGTAGAGTGTAGTAATGTAATAATAAGAGGCAGTAATACTGTACAGGTAGAGTGTAGTAATGTAATAATAAGAGGCAGTAATACTGTACAGGTAGAGAGTAGTAATGTAATAATAAGAGGCAGTAATACTGTACAGGTAGAGGGTAGTAATGTTATAATAAGAGGCAGTAATTCTGTACTGGTAGAGGGTAGTAATATAATAATAAGAGGCAGTAATACTGTACAGGTAGAGTGTAGTAATGTAATAATAAGAGGCAGTAATACTGTACAGGTAGAGTGTAGTAATGTAATAATAAGAGGCAGTAATACTGTACAGGTAGAGAGTAGTAATGTAATAATAAGAGGCAGTAATACTGTACAGGTAGAAGGTAGTAATGTAATAATAAGAGGCAGTAATACTGTACAGGTAGAGGGTAGTAATATAATAATAAGAGGCAGTAATATTTTACAGGTAGAGGGTAGTAATGTAATAATAAGAGGCAGTAATTCTGTACAGGTAGAGGGTAGTAATGTAATAATAAGAGGCAGTAATACTGTACAGGTAGAGGGTAGTAATGTAATAATAAGAGGCAGTAATACTGTACAGTAAGGGGGTAGTAATATAATAAGAGGCAGTAATACTGTACAGGTAGAGGGTAGTAATGTAATAATAAGAGGCAGTAATTCTGTACTGGTAGAGGGTAGTAATATAATAATAAGAGGCAGTAATACTGTACAGGTAGAGTGTAGTAATGTAATAATAAGAGGCAGTAATACTGTACAGGTAGAGGGTAGTAATGTAATAATAAGAGGCAGTAATACTGTACAGGTAGAGGGTAGTAATGTAATAATGAGAGGCAGTAATACTGTACAGGTAGAGGGTAGTAATGTAATAATGAGAGGCAGTAATATTGTACAGGTAGAGGGTAGTAATGTAATAATGAGAGGCAGTAATACTGTACAGGTAGAGGGTAGTAATGTAATAATAAGCGGCAGTAATACTGTACAGGTAGAGGGTAGTAATGTAATAATAAGAGGCAGTAATACTGTACAGTTAGAGGGTAGTAATGTAATAATAAGCGGCAGTAATACTGTACAGGTAGAGGGTAGTAATGTAATAATAAGCGGCAGTAATACTGTACAGGTAGAGGGTAGTAATGTAATAATAAGAGGCAGTAATACTGTACAGCTAGAGTGTAGTAATGTAATAATAAGAGGCAGTAATACTGTACAGGTAGAGGGTAGTAATGTAATAATAAGAGGCAGTAATACTGTACAGGTAGAGGGTAGTAATGTAATAATAAGAGGCAGTAATACTGTACAGGTAGAGGGTAGTAATGTAATAATAAGAGGCAGTAATACTGTACAGGTAGAGGGTAGTAATGTAATAATAAGAGGCAGTAATACTGTACAGGTAGAGGGTAGTAATGTAATAATAAGAGGCAGTAATACTGTACAGGTAGAGGGTAGTAATGTAATAATAAGAGGCAGTAATACTGTACAGGTAGAGGGTAGTAATGTAATAATAAGTGGCAGTAATACTGTACAGGTAGAGGGTAGTAATGTAATAAGAGACAGTAATACTGTACAGGTAGAGGGTAGTAATGTAATAATGAGAGGCAGTAATACTGTACAGGTAGAGGGTAGTAATGTAATAATGAGAGGCAGTAATACTGTACAGGTAGAGGGTAGTAATGTAATAAGAGGCAGTAATACTGTACAGGTAGAGGGTAGTAATGTAATAATGAGAGGCAGTAATACTGTACAGGTAGAGGGTAGTAATGTAATAATAAGAGGCAGTAATACTGTACAGGTAGAGGGTAGTAATGTAATAATGAGAGGCAGTAATACTGTACAGGTAGAGGGTAGTAATGTAATAATGAGAGGCAGTAATATTGTACAGGTAGAGGGTAGTAATGTAATAATGAGAGGCAGTAATACTGTACAGGTAGAGGGTAGTAATGTAATGAGAGGCAGTAATACTGTACAGGTAGAGTGTAGTAATGTAATAATAGGCAGTAATACTGTACAGGTAGAGGGTAGTAATGTAATAATAAGAGGCAGTAATACTGTACAGGTAGAGGGTAGTAATGTAATAATAAGAGGCAGTAATACTGTACAGGTAGAGGGTAGTAATGTAATAATAAGAGGCAGTAATACTGTACAGGTAGAGGGTAGTAATGTAATAATAAGAGGCAGTAATACTGTACAGGTAGAGGGTAGTAATGTAATAATAAGAGGCAGTAATACTGTATAGGTAGAGGGTAGTAATGTAATAATAAGAGGCAGTAATACTGTACAGGTAGAGGGTAGTAATGTAATAATAAGAGGCAGTAATTCTGTACAGGTAGAGAGTAGTAATGTAATAATAAGAGGCAGTAATACTGTACAGCTAGAGTGTAGTAATGTAATAATAAGAGGCAGTAATACTGTACAGGTAGAGGGTAGTAATGTAATAATAAGAGGCAGTAATTCTGTACAGGTAGAGGGTAGTAATGTAATAATAAGAGGCAGTAATACTGTACAGGTAGAGGGTAGTAATGTAATAATAAGTGGCAGTAATACTGTACAGTTAGAGGGTAGTAATGTAATAATAAGAGGCAGTAATACTGTACAGCTAGAGTGTAGTAATGTAATAATAAGAGGCAGTAATACTGTACAGGTAGAGGGTAGTAATATAATAATAATAGGCAGTAATACTGTACAGGTAGAGGATAGTAATGTAATAATAAGAGGCAGTAATACTGTACTGGTAGAGGGTAGTAATGTAATAATAAGAGGCAGTAATACTGTACAGGTAGAGAGTAATAATGTAATAATAAGAGGCAGTAATACTGTACAGCTAGAGTGTAGTAATATAATAATAAGAGGCAGTAATACTGTACAGGTAGAGGATAGTAATGTAATAATAAGAGGCAGTAATACTGTACTGGTAGAGGGTAGTAATGTAATAATAAGAGGCAGTAATTCTGTACAGGTAGAGGGTAGTAATGTAATAATAAGAGGCAGTAATTCTGTACAGGTAGAGGGTAGTAATGTAATAATAAGAGGCAGTAATTCTGTACAGGTAGAGGGTAGCAATGTAATAATAAGAGGCAGTAATACTCTACAGGTAGAGGGTAGTAATGTAATAATAATAGGCAGTAATACTGTACAGGTAGAGGGTAGTAATGTAATAATAAGAGGCAGTAATACTTTACAGGTAGAGGGTAGTAATGTAATAATAAGAGGCAGTAATACTGTACAGGTAGAGGGTAGTAATGTAATAATAAGAGGCAGTAATTCTGTACAGGTAGAGGGTAGTAATGTAATAAGAGGCAGTAATACTTTACAGGTAGTGGGTAGTAATGTAATAATGAGAGGCAGTATTACCGTACAGGTAGAGGGTAGTAATGTAATAATAAGAGGCAGTAATACCGTACAGGTAGCGGGTAGTAATGTAATAATAAGAGGCAGTAATTCTGTACAGGTAGAGGGTAGTAATGTAATAATAAGAGGCAGTAATACCGTACAGGTAGAGGGTAGTAATGTAATAATAAGAGGCAGTAATTCTGTACAGGTAGAGGGTAGCAATATAATAATAAGAGGCAGTAATACTGTACAGGTAGAGGGTAGTAATGTAATAATGAGAGGCAGTAATACTGTACAGGTAGAGGGTAGTAATGTAATAAGAGGCAGTAATACTGTACAGGTAGAGGGTAGTAATGTAATAATAAGAGGCAGTAATACTGTACAGGTAGAGGGTAGTAATGTAATAATAAGTGGCAGTAATACTGTACAGCTAGAGGGTAGTAATGTAATAATAAGAGGCAGTAATACTGTACAAGTAGAGGGTAGTAATGTAATAATAAGAGGCAGTAATACTGTACAGGTAGAGGGTAGTAATGTAATAATAAGAGGCAGTAATACTGTACAGGTAGAGAGTAGTAATGTTATAATAAGAGGCAGTAATACTCTACAGGTAGAGGGTAGTAATGTAATAATAAGAGGCATTACTACTGTACAGGTAGAGGGTAGTAATGTAATAATAAGAGGCAGTAATACTCTACAGGTAGAGGGTAGTAATGTAATAATAAGAGGCAGTAATACTGTACAGGTAGAGGATAGTAATGTAATAATAAGAGGCAGTAATACTGTACTGGTAGAGGGTAGTAATGTAATAATAAGAGGCAGTAATACTGTACAGGTAGAGAGTAGTAATGTAATAATAAGAGGCAGTAATACTGTACAGGTAGAGGGTAGTAATGTAATAATAAGAGGCAGTAATACTGTACAGGTAGAGGGTAGTAATATAATAATAAGAGGCAGTAATATTTTACAGGTAGAGGGTAGTAATGTAATAATAAGAGGCAGTAATTCTGTACAGGTAGAGGGTAGTAATGTAATAACAAGAGGCAGTAATACTGTACAGGTAGAGGGTAGTAATGTAATAATAAGAGGCAGTAATACTGTACAGTAAGGGGGTAGTAATATAATAAGAGGCAGTAATACTGTACAGGTAGAGGGTAGTAATGTAATAATAAGAGGCAGTAATACTGTATAGGTAGAGGGTAGTAATGTAATAATAAGAGGCAGTAATACTGTACAAGTAGAGGGTAGTAATGTAATAATAAGAGGCAGTAATACTGTACAGGTAGAGGGTAGTAATGTAATAATGAGAGGCAGTAATACTGTACAGGTAGAGGGTAGTAATGTAATAATAAGAGGCAGTAATACTGTACAGGTAGAGGGTAGTAATGTAATAATAAGAGGCAGTAATACTGTACAGGTAGAGGGTAGTAATGTAATAATAAGAGGCAGTAATACTGTACAGTTAGAGGGTAGTAATGTAATAATAAGCGGCAGTAATACTGTACAGGTAGAGGGTAGTAATGTAAAAATAAGCGGCAGTAATACTGTACAGGTAGAGGGTAGTAATGTAAAAATAAGCGGCAGTAATACTGTACAGGTAGAGGGTAGTAATGTAATAATAAGAGGCAGTAATACTGTACAGGTAGAGGGTAGTAATGTAATAATAAGAGGCAGTAATACTGTACAGCTAGAGTGTAGTAATGTAATAATAAGAGGCAGTAATACTGTACAGGTAGAGGGTAGTAATGTAATAATAAGAGGCAGTAATACCGTACAGGTAGAGGGTAGTAATGTAATAATAAGAGGCAGTAATTCTGTACAGGTAGAGGGTAGTAATGTAATAATAAGAGGCAGTAATACTGTACAGCTAGAGTGTAGTAATGTAATAATAAGAGGCAGTAATACTGTACAGGTAGAGGGTAGTAATGTAATAATAAGAGGCAGTAATACCGTACAGGTAGAGGGTAGTAATGTAATAATAAGAGGCAGTAATACTGTACAGGTAGAGGGTAGTAATGTTATAATAAGAGGCAGTAATTCTGTACTGGTAGAGGGTAGTAATATAATAATAAGAGGCAGTAATACTGTACAGGTAGAGTGTAGTAATGTAATAATAAGAGGCAGTAATACTGTACAGGTAGAGTGTAGTAATGTAATAATAAGAGGCAGTAATACTGTACAGGTAGAGAGTAGTAATGTAATAATAAGAGGCAGTAATACTGTACAGGTAGAAGGTAGTAATGTAATAATAAGAGGCAGTAATACTGTACAGGTAGAGGGTAGTAATGTAATAATAAGAGGCAGTAATATTTTACAGGTAGAGGGTAGTAATGTAATAATAAGAGGCAGTAATTCTGTACAGGTAGAGGGTAGTAATGTAATAATAAGAGGCAGTAATACTGTACAGGTAGAGGGTAGTAATGTAATAATAAGAGGCAGTAATACTGTACAGTAAGGGGGTAGTAATATAATAAGAGGCAGTAATACTGTACAGGTAGAGGGTAGTAATGTAATAATAAGAGGCAGTAATTCTGTACTGGTAGAGGGTAGTAATATAATAATAAGAGGCAGTAATACTGTACAGGTAGAGTGTAGTAATGTAATAATAAGAGGCAGTAATACTGTACAGGTAGAGGGTAGTAATGTAATAATAAGAGGCAGTAATACTGTACAGGTAGAGGGTAGTAATGTAATAATGAGAGGCAGTAATACTGTACAGGTAGAGGGTAGTAATGTAATAATGAGAGGCAGTAATATTGTACAGGTAGAGGGTAGTAATGTAATAATGAGAGGCAGTAATACTGTACAGGTAGAGGGTAGTAATGTAATAATAAGCGGCAGTAATACTGTACAGGTAGAGGGTAGTAATGTAATAATAAGAGGCAGTAATACTGTACAGTTAGAGGGTAGTAATGTAATAATAAGCGGCAGTAATACTGTACAGGTAGAGGGTAGTAATGTAATAATAAGCGGCAGTAATACTGTACAGGTAGAGGGTAGTAATGTAATAATAAGAGGCAGTAATACTGTACAGCTAGAGTGTAGTAATGTAATAATAAGAGGCAGTAATACTGTACAGGTAGAGGGTAGTAATGTAATAATAAGAGGCAGTAATACTGTACAGGTAGAGGGTAGTAATGTAATAATAAGAGGCAGTAATACTGTACAGGTAGAGGGTAGTAATGTAATAATAAGAGGCAGTAATACTGTACAGGTAGAGGGTAGTAATGTAATAATAAGAGGCAGTAATACTGTACAGGTAGAGGGTAGTAATGTAATAATAAGAGGCAGTAATACTGTACAGGTAGAGGGTAGTAATGTAATAATAAGTGGCAGTAATACTGTACAGGTAGAGGGTAGTAATGTAATAAGAGACAGTAATACTGTACAGGTAGAGGGTAGTAATGTAATAATGAGAGGCAGTAATACTGTACAGGTAGAGGGTAGTAATGTAATAATGAGAGGCAGTAATACTGTACAGGTAGAGGGTAGTAATGTAATAAGAGGCAGTAATACTGTACAGGTAGAGGGTAGTAATGTAATAATGAGAGGCAGTAATACTGTACAGGTAGAGGGTAGTAATGTAATAATAAGAGGCAGTAATACTGTACAGGTAGAGGGTAGTAATGTAATAATGAGAGGCAGTAATACTGTACAGGTAGAGGGTAGTAATGTAATAATGAGAGGCAGTAATATTGTACAGGTAGAGGGTAGTAATGTAATAATGAGAGGCAGTAATACTGTACAGGTAGAGGGTAGTAATGTAATGAGAGGCAGTAATACTGTACAGGTAGAGTGTAGTAATGTAATAATAGGCAGTAATACTGTACAGGTAGAGGGTAGTAATGTAATAATAAGAGGCAGTAATACTGTACAGGTAGAGGGTAGTAATGTAATAATAAGAGGCAGTAATACTGTACAGGTAGAGGGTAGTAATGTAATAATAAGAGGCAGTAATACTGTACAGGTAGAGGGTAGTAATGTAATAATAAGAGGCAGTAATACTGTACAGGTAGAGGGTAGTAATGTAATAATAAGAGGCAGTAATACTGTATAGGTAGAGGGTAGTAATGTAATAATAAGAGGCAGTAATACTGTACAGGTAGAGGGTAGTAATGTAATAATAAGAGGCAGTAATTCTGTACAGGTAGAGAGTAGTAATGTAATAATAAGAGGCAGTAATACTGTACAGCTAGAGTGTAGTAATGTAATAATAAGAGGCAGTAATACTGTACAGGTAGAGGGTAGTAATGTAATAATAAGAGGCAGTAATTCTGTACAGGTAGAGGGTAGTAATGTAATAATAAGAGGCAGTAATACTGTACAGGTAGAGGGTAGTAATGTAATAATAAGTGGCAGTAATACTGTACAGTTAGAGGGTAGTAATGTAATAATAAGAGGCAGTAATACTGTACAGCTAGAGTGTAGTAATGTAATAATAAGAGGCAGTAATACTGTACAGGTAGAGGGTAGTAATATAATAATAATAGGCAGTAATACTGTACAGGTAGAGGATAGTAATGTAATAATAAGAGGCAGTAATACTGTACTGGTAGAGGGTAGTAATGTAATAATAAGAGGCAGTAATACTGTACAGGTAGAGAGTAATAATGTAATAATAAGAGGCAGTAATACTGTACAGCTAGAGTGTAGTAATATAATAATAAGAGGCAGTAATACTGTACAGGTAGAGGATAGTAATGTAATAATAAGAGGCAGTAATACTGTACTGGTAGAGGGTAGTAATGTAATAATAAGAGGCAGTAATTCTGTACAGGTAGAGGGTAGTAATGTAATAATAAGAGGCAGTAATTCTGTACAGGTAGAGGGTAGTAATGTAATAATAAGAGGCAGTAATTCTGTACAGGTAGAGGGTAGCAATGTAATAATAAGAGGCAGTAATACTCTACAGGTAGAGGGTAGTAATGTAATAATAATAGGCAGTAATACTGTACAGGTAGAGGGTAGTAATGTAATAATAAGAGGCAGTAATACTTTACAGGTAGAGGGTAGTAATGTAATAATAAGAGGCAGTAATACTGTACAGGTAGAGGGTAGTAATGTAATAATAAGAGGCAGTAATTCTGTACAGGTAGAGGGTAGTAATGTAATAAGAGGCAGTAATACTTTACAGGTAGTGGGTAGTAATGTAATAATGAGAGGCAGTATTACCGTACAGGTAGAGGGTAGTAATGTAATAATAAGAGGCAGTAATACCGTACAGGTAGCGGGTAGTAATGTAATAATAAGAGGCAGTAATTCTGTACAGGTAGAGGGTAGTAATGTAATAATAAGAGGCAGTAATACCGTACAGGTAGAGGGTAGTAATGTAATAATAAGAGGCAGTAATTCTGTACAGGTAGAGGGTAGCAATATAATAATAAGAGGCAGTAATACTGTACAGGTAGAGGGTAGTAATGTAATAATGAGAGGCAGTAATACTGTACAGGTAGAGGGTAGTAATGTAATAAGAGGCAGTAATACTGTACAGGTAGAGGGTAGTAATGTAATAATAAGAGGCAGTAATACTGTACAGGTAGAGGGTAGTAATGTAATAATAAGTGGCAGTAATACTGTACAGCTAGAGGGTAGTAATGTAATAATAAGAGGCAGTAATACTGTACAAGTAGAGGGTAGTAATGTAATAATAAGAGGCAGTAATACTGTACAGGTAGAGGGTAGTAATGTAATAATAAGAGGCAGTAATACTGTACAGGTAGAGAGTAGTAATGTTATAATAAGAGGCAGTAATACTCTACAGGTAGAGGGTAGTAATGTAATAATAAGAGGCATTACTACTGTACAGGTAGAGGGTAGTAATGTAATAATAAGAGGCAGTAATACTCTACAGGTAGAGGGTAGTAATGTAATAATAAGAGGCAGTAATACTGTACAGGTAGAGGATAGTAATGTAATAATAAGAGGCAGTAATACTGTACTGGTAGAGGGTAGTAATGTAATAATAAGAGGCAGTAATACTGTACAGGTAGAGAGTAGTAATGTAATAATAAGAGGCAGTAATACTGTACAGGTAGAGGGTAGTAATGTAATAATAAGAGGCAGTAATACTGTACAGGTAGAGGGTAGTAATATAATAATAAGAGGCAGTAATATTTTACAGGTAGAGGGTAGTAATGTAATAATAAGAGGCAGTAATTCTGTACAGGTAGAGGGTAGTAATGTAATAACAAGAGGCAGTAATACTGTACAGGTAGAGGGTAGTAATGTAATAATAAGAGGCAGTAATACTGTACAGTAAGGGGGTAGTAATATAATAAGAGGCAGTAATACTGTACAGGTAGAGGGTAGTAATGTAATAATAAGAGGCAGTAATACTGTATAGGTAGAGGGTAGTAATGTAATAATAAGAGGCAGTAATACTGTACAAGTAGAGGGTAGTAATGTAATAATAAGAGGCAGTAATACTGTACAGGTAGAGGGTAGTAATGTAATAATGAGAGGCAGTAATACTGTACAGGTAGAGGGTAGTAATGTAATAATAAGAGGCAGTAATACTGTACAGGTAGAGGGTAGTAATGTAATAATAAGAGGCAGTAATACTGTACAGGTAGAGGGTAGTAATGTAATAATAAGAGGCAGTAATACTGTACAGTTAGAGGGTAGTAATGTAATAATAAGCGGCAGTAATACTGTACAGGTAGAGGGTAGTAATGTAAAAATAAGCGGCAGTAATACTGTACAGGTAGAGGGTAGTAATGTAAAAATAAGCGGCAGTAATACTGTACAGGTAGAGGGTAGTAATGTAATAATAAGAGGCAGTAATACTGTACAGGTAGAGGGTAGTAATGTAATAATAAGAGGCAGTAATACTGTACAGCTAGAGTGTAGTAATGTAATAATAAGAGGCAGTAATACTGTACAGGTAGAGGGTAGTAATGTAATAATAAGAGGCAGTAATACCGTACAGGTAGAGGGTAGTAATGTAATAATAAGAGGCAGTAATTCTGTACAGGTAGAGGGTAGCAATATAATAATAAGAGGCAGTAATACTGTACAGGTAGAGGGTAGTAATGTAATAATGAGAGGCAGTAATACTGTACAGGTAGAGGGTAGTAATGTAATAAGAGGCAGTAATACTGTACAGGTAGAGGGTAGTAATGTAATAATAAGAGGCAGTAATACTGTACAGGTAGAGGGTAGTAATGTAATAATAAGTGGCAGTAATACTGTACAGGTAGAGGGTAGTAATGTAATAATAAGAGGCAGTAATACTGTACAAGTAGAGGGTAGTAATGTAATAATAAGAGGCAGTAATACTGTACAGGTAGAGGGTAGTAATGTAATAATAAGAGGCAGTAATACTGTACAGGTAGAGAGTAGTAATGTTATAATAAGAGGCAGTAATACTCTACAGGTAGAGGGTAGTAATGTAATAATAAGAGGCATTACTACTGTACAGGTAGAGGGTAGTAATGTAATAATAAGAGGCAGTAATACTCTACAGGTAGAGGGTAGTAATGTAATAATAAGAGGCAGTAATACTGTACAGGTAGAGGGTAGTAATGTAATAATAAGAGGCAGTAATACTGTACAGGTAGAGAGTAGTAATGTAATAATAAGCGGCAGTAATACTGTACAGGTAGAGGGTAGTAATGTAATAATAAGAGGCAGTAATACTGTACAGGTAGAGGGTAGTAATATAATAATAAGAGGCAGTAATATTTTACAGGTAGAGGGTAGTAATGTAATAATAAGAGGCAGTAATTCTGTACAGGTAGAGGGTAGTAATGTAATAATAAGAGGCAGTAATACTGTACAGGTAGAGGGTAGTAATGTAATAATAAGAGGCAGTAATACTGTACAGTAAGGGGGTAGTAATATAATAAGAGGCAGTAATACTGTACAGGTAGAGGGTAGTAATGTAATAATAAGAGGCAGTAATACTGTATAGGTAGAGGGTAGTAATGTAATAATAAGAGGCAGTAATACTGTACAAGTAGAGGGTAGTAATGTAATAATAAGAGGCAGTAATACTGTACAGGTAGAGGGTAGTAATGTAATAATGAGAGGCAGTAATACTGTACAGGTAGAGGGTAGTAATGTAATAATAAGAGGCAGTAATACTGTACAGGTAGAGGGTAGTAATGTAATAATAAGAGGCAGTAATACTGTACAGGTAGAGGGTAGTAATGTAATAATAAGAGGCAGTAATACTGTACAGTTAGAGGGTAGTAATGTAATAATAAGCGGCAGTAATACTGTACAGGTAGAGGGTAGTAATGTAAAAATAAGCGGCAGTAATACTGTACAGGTAGAGGGTAGTAATGTAAAAATAAGCGGCAGTAATACTGTACAGGTAGAGGGTAGTAATGTAATAATAAGAGGCAGTAATACTGTACAGGTAGAGGGTAGTAATGTAATAATAAGAGGCAGTAATACTGTACAGCTAGAGTGTAGTAATGTAATAATAAGAGGCAGTAATACTGTACAGGTAGAGGGTAGTAATGTAATAATAAGAGGCAGTAATACTGTACAGGTAGAGGGTAGTAATGTAATAATAAGAGGCAGTAATACTGTACAGGTAGAGGGTAGTAATGTAATAATAAGAGGCAGTAATACTGTACAGGTAGAGGGTAGTAATGTAATAATAAGAGGCAGTAATACTGTACAGGTAGAGGGTAGCAATGTAATAATAAGAGGCAGTACTACTGTACAGGTAGAGGGTAGCAATGTAATAATAAGAGGCAGTAATACTGTACAGGTAGAGGGTAGTAATGTAATAATGAGAGGCAGTAATACTGTACAGGTAGAGGGTAGTAATGTAATAATAAGAGGCAGTAATACTGTACAGGTAGAGGGTAGTAATGTAATAATAAGAGGCAGTAATACTGTACAGGTAGAGGGTAGTAATGTAATAATAAGAGGCAGTAATACTGTACAGGTAGAGGGTAGTAATGTAATAATAAGAGGCAGTAATACTGTACAGGTAGAGGGTAATAATAAGAGGCAGTAATACTGTACAGGTAGAGGGTAGTAATGTAATAATAAGAGGCAGTAATACTGTACAGGTAGAGGGTAGTAATGTAATAATAAGTGGCAGTAATACTGTACAGGTAGAGGGTAGTAATGTAATAAGAGACAGTAATACTGTACAGGTAGAGGGTAGTAATGTAATAATAAGAGGCAGTAATACTGTACAGGTAGAGGGTAGTAATGTAATAATAAGAGGCAGTAATACTGTACAGGTAGAGGGTAGTAATGTAATAATAAGTGGCAGTAATACTGTACAGGTAGAGGGTAGTAATGTAATAAGAGACAGTAATACTGTACAGGTAGAGGGTAGTAATGTAATAATAAGAGGCAGTAATACTGTACAGGTAGAGGGTAGTAATGTAATAATGAGAGGCAGTAATACTGTACAGGTAGAGGGTAGTAATGTAATAATGAGAGGCAGTAATACTGTACAGGTAGAGGGTAGTAATGTAATAATAAGAGGCAGTAATACTGTACAGGTAGAGGGTAGTAATGTAATAATAAGAGGCAGTAATACTGTACTGGTAGAGGGTAGTAATGTAATAATGAGAGGCAGTAATTCTGTATAGGTAGAGGGTAGTAATATAATAATAAGAGGCAGTAATACTGTACAGGTAGAGGGTAGTAATGTAATAATAAGAGGCAGTAATACTGTACAGGTAGAGAGTAGTAATGTAATAATAAGAGGCAGTAATACTGTACAGGTAGAGGGTAGTAATGTAATAATAAGAGACAGTAATACTGTACAGGTAGAGGGTAGTAATGTAATAATAAGAGGCAGTAATACTGTACAGGTAGAGGGTAGTAATGTAATAATAAGAGACAGTAATACTGTACAGGTAGAGGGTAGTAATATAATAATAAGAGGCAGTAATACTGTACAGGTAGAGGATAGTAATGTAATAATAAGAGGCAGTAATACTGTACAGGTAGAGGGTAGTAATGTAATAATAAGAGGCAGTAATACTGTACAGGTAGAGGGTAGTAATGTAATAATAAGAGGCAGTAATACTGTACAGGTAGAGGGTAGTAATGTAATAATAAGAGGCAGTAATACTGTACAGGTAGAGGGTAGTAATATAATAATAAGAGGCAGTAATACTGTACAGGTAGAGGGTAGTAATGTAATAATAAGAGGCAGTAATACTGTACAGGTAGAGGGTAGTAATGTAATAATAAGAGGCAGTAATACTGTACAGGTAGAGGGTAGTAATGTAATAATAAGAGGCAGTAATACTGTACAGGTAGAGGGTAGTAATGTAATAATAAGAGGCAGTAATACTGTACAGGTAGAGGGTAGTAATGTAATAATAAGAGGCAGTAATACTGTACTGGTAGAGGGTAGTAATGTAATAATAAGAGGCAGTAATACTGTACTGGTAGAGGGTAGTAATGTAATAATAAGAGGCAGTAATACTGTACAGGTAGAGGGTAGTAATGTAATAATAAGAGGCAGTAATACTGTACAGGTAGAGTGTAGTAATGTAATAATAAGAGGCAGTAATACTGTACAGGTAGAGTGTAGTAATGTAATAATAAGAGGCAGTAATACTGTACAGGTAGAGGGTAGTAATGTAATAATAAGAGGCAGTAATTCTGTACAGGTAGAGAGTAGTAATGTAATAATAAGAGGCAGTAATACTGTACAGGTAGAGGGTAGTAATGTAATAAGAGGCAGTAATACTGTATAGGTAGAGGGTAGTAATGTAATAATAAGAGGCAGTAATACTGTACTGGTAGAGGGTAGTAATGTAATAATAAGAGGCAGTAATACTGTACAGGTAGAGGGTAGTAATGTAATAATAAGAGGCAGTAATACTGTACAGGTAGAGGGTAGTAATGTAATAATAAGAGGCAGTAATACTGTACAGGTAGAGGGTAGTAATGTAATAATAAGAGGCAGTAATACTGTACAGGTAGAGTGTAGTAATGTAATAATAAGAGGCAGTAATACTGTACAGGTAGAGTGTAGTAATGTAATAATAAGAGGCAGTAATACTGTACAGGTAGAGGGTAGTAATGTAATAATAAGAGGCAGTAATACTGTACAGGTAGAGGGTAGTAATGTAATAATAAGAGGCAGTAATACTGTACAGGTAGAGGGTAGTAATGTAATAATAAGAGGCAGTAATACTGTACAGGTAGAGTGTAGTAATGTAATAATAAGAGGCAGTAATACTGTACAGGTAGAGTGTAGTAATGTAATAATAAGAGGCAGTAATACTGTACAGGTAGAGGGTAGTAATGTAATAATGAGAGGAAGTAATACTGTACAGGTAGAGGGTAGTAATGTAATAATAAGAGGCAGTAATACTCTACAGGTAGAGTGTAGTAATGTAATAATAAGAGGCAGTAATACTGTACAGGTAGAGTGTAGTAATGTAATAATAAGAGGCAGTAATACTGTACAGGTAGAGGGTAGTAATGTAATAATAAGAGGCAGTAATACTGTACAGGTAGAGGGTAGTAATGTAATAATAAGAGGCAGTAATACTGTACAGGTAGAGGGTAGTAATGTAATAATAAGAGGCAGTAATACTGTACAGGTAGAGGGTAGTAATGTAATAATGAGAGGCAGTAATACTGTATAGGTGGGAAGTAGTAATTCTTTACAGGAGGATGATAGTATTGCAGTAACAAGGTCAATAATAATTCTGTACAGGTGGATGGCAATAGTAATGTAATGATACTGTAAAGGCAGCGGATACTATTGCAGTAATATGAGGGAGTCATGATTTAGTAGAATTTCTGATCAGGTGGACAGTAGAGACGCTTTCTTTAAATGCAGTAATAATTGACATACATGGATGGTTTGCGCTGGTAAGCATATATAGGGCCCATGGCAGAAATCTGAGCTAGACATTCATGTATACATTGTATAGCATATAATAGCTGAGAACTACAATTGTACGAATAAAATAAAATAAGGACACATGGGGAATAGGGAGGAGTTTATGGAGTTAACCCTGAAATCAGAAGAGGTTATAATGCGGAGTTGACAGAAAGTTGTACTGTACTCCGGGCTCCTCTTTCACTAGTCCTGAGAGATTCTGCTGGAAGATGTCCAGGGAACATGATTTATCTCACTGCAGAAATCCCAGCAGGCGGCTCCTTTTATTTCTCCCTTCTCTCTCCAGAAGGAACTTGAGGGCAGCACGTCAGGAGGCTGGGCTGTGGAAATGCAGAGGGATCACTCTCAGCCTCCCCCATACACACTGCACTGCAGGTCTGAGTTTGCTGTGAAATGCGTAAGTGGTGGTGACTAGTGGAGAACATGTGTGAGCTGCATGTTATCTCCAATACTGGGATTCTTCAGAGCCTATACATTACAATACTACAAATATGTATCCACTGACTGCAAATATGATTCTATACCTATTTACAGTGAGGTATTCTGAATATTAGTCACATTCGTCACATTCATCTGGAAACAAAGCTACATGTGTATGTGTATAAATACCAATAAGGAAGAAACAATAATAATATTATCCCTATAGACGCATAGATCCTCCACGTAGGTCTTCTCCATCGCTATATAGTATTGCAGCTCAATGATACAGGGCGATGTATGTGATACAAGAGCAGCAATACCAGTCACGTGGCCACGGGGATACTCAGAGCTGCTGGGTCAGGATCTGATAGGTTTACATTGTTTGATCATTAGGCCTTGTTCACACAATGCAGTTTTGATGCTTCTTTTCTTTCAATTAAAAAAAATCAATTGGAACCAAACATAAAGTAGTAGAGTAGTAAAAGTCTTTCCCTTATCGTCTCTCTATGAAACACTGATGGTTTTGGCAAAAAAAAAAATGGATCCAAAAAATGCAAGGACTGTAAAATTGGCCTTTTACCAAATATCCAAATACCCATTAGAAAAGTCTGAATTTATAGAGAGGTGGGTACGGGGGGGGGGGGACTTAACCGTTCAGGACCCTCATTTATTAGCCAATGCAGAAAGCCGTTATAAAGAGTGTCTCCTACTATGGAGGACCGAGCACGTCTGTGAATTATACAGACAATCTATTGATCTCAACTGGAGCTGTTATGCCTCATTCCTCCTGTGGTGGTGCTGTAGAGGAATTAAAGACTTGCTGCAAAATTTCCCTTACAAGTTACGGCAGATTGCGGGGGTCCCAGCAGCAGGACACCCTGTCATCAGTTTATCATCAAGGGCCAAAAATAAATTGTGGACAGCAGATAACCTTGTTACCCCTCTTGCACACAACCGAGTTTGGGCCGTGAAAAAACGGTCAGAGTGTCGGCTGGATTTCTCGGCCTGACCGCGGTACAGCTGAACGGGACTCCTGGCATCATAGACATTTTATGATGTTGGGAGTTTCTGCCTCCCCGCGGTACTGCTGTTCTGTACTGTATCATTTTGTTCAGGACGGAACAGCAGTTCCGGAGGGAGTCAGAGACTCCCAGCAACATAAAATATCTATGACGCCAGGAGTCCCGTTTCCCTCTACCGTGGTTGGGCTGGGAAATCCAGCCGACACTTGGACCATTTTTTACAGATCGATCTCGGTTGTGTGCAAGAACATAGAGAAGGGAGGAAACCTCCAGCTCACCGGTTCTGCGTCTCCAGACACCTCGCTCGGATCCCCGCGACGGCCCGCGGTAGGTAATGCAGGAAGGAAGAAAAGATGATCCAGCGCTGTGTAGAGTTAAAAGGGAAGTACTATTCCCACTTTTATTAGCAAAAATTTTTTGGGATTAAAAATGAAAGAGAGAGGCAGTCTCAAGGCAAAGAGTAGTGCGGGTTGTTACCCGAGCCTACGCGTTTCGAGCACGTGCAGTGCTCTTAGTCATGGCAGAGAATATGAGAGCCCTATGTGTCTGTCTCATTTATAAGCATCGCTGGTAATTGGAAAGTGTTGGTGATTGGACATCGGTAATTAGTAAATATCGCTACCGAGGGAGTAGTCCAGAATGATTTAAACGTAAGTAAAGTTTATTGGTATTGTCCCATATGTAAAGATTTTTGATAGTGACAATTTGTCAAAAAATATGGAGAATTTATGTGTACAATGAATATTAGGGCTGTCCATGAAGAATTCATGTTTAGAACAAATGAAATGTTCAATTATATGTTATTTAACCAGCGAGGCAGACACAAAACACTAGAGCATATAAACATGAAAACACTCTTAACCCCTTAAGGACACAGCCTGTTTTGGCCTTAAGGACACAGCCTATTTTTTCAAATCTGACATGTGTTACTTTATGTTGTAATAACTCCGGAATGCTTTTACCTAGCCAAGCGATTCTGAGATTGTTTTCTCGTGACACATTGGACTTTATGATACTGAAAAAATTTTGTCGTTAAATTCAATATTTATTTGTAAAAAACACCAAATTTAGAGAAAATTTGCAAAAATCTGCATTTTTCTAAATTGTAATGTATCTGCTTGTAAAACAGATAGTTATACCACACAAAATAGTTACTAGTTAACATTTCCTATATGTCTACTTTATGTTTGCATTGTTTTTTGAACGTGCTTTTATTTTTCTAGGACGTTACAAGGCTTATAACTTTAGCAGCAATTTATCATATTTTCAAGAAAATTTCAAAAGGCTATTTTTTCAGGGACCAGTTCAGTTCTGAAGTGGCTTTGAGGGCCTTATATATTAGAAACCCCCTATAAAACACCCCATTTTAAAAACTGCACCCCTTAAAGTACTCAAAACAGCATTCAGAAATTATTTGAACCCTTTAGGCATTTCACAAGAAATAAAGCAAAGTAGAGGTGAAATTTACAAATTTCAATTTTTTTTTACTAAATTCATTTGTAATACAGTTTTTTCTGTAACACAGAAGGTTTTACCCGAGAAATGTAACTCAATATTTATTGCCCAGATTCTGCAATTTTTAGAAATATCCCACATGTGGTCCTAGTGCGGTAAAGGACCGAAACACCGGCCTCAGAAGCAAAGGAGCACCTGGTGGATTTTGGGGCCTCTATTTTATTAGAATATATTTTAGGCACCATGTCAGGTTTGAAGAGGTCTTGTGGTGCCAAAACAACGGAAACCCCCCAAAAGTGACCCGATTTTGGAAACTACACCCCTGAAGGAATTTTTCTAGGGGTATAGTTAGCATTTTTAGCCCACAGGTTTTTTGCTAAATTTATTGGAACTTGTCTGTGAAAATGAAAATCTACTTTTTTTCTGAAAAAACATACGATGTTTTCGTTTTTACAAGGAATAAAGGAGAAAAAGCACCCCAACATTTGTAAAGCAATGTCTCCCGATTACGGCAATACCCCATATGTGGTAATAAACTGCTGTTTGGACCCACGGCAGGGCTCAGAAGGGAACTAGGGCCATTTGGATTTTGGAGCGCAGATTTTGCTGGAATGGTTTTCGGTGCCATGTCGTGTTTGCAAAGCCCTGGAGGGACCATAACAGTGGAAACTCCCCAAAAGTGACCCCATTTTGGAAACTACACCCCTCAAGGATTTTTTCAAGAGGTATATTTAGCATTTTTAGCCCACAGATTTTTTGCTAAATTTATTGGAACTGGTCTGTGAAAATGAAAATCTACTTTTTTTCTGGAAAAACATACAATGTTTTAGATTTTACAAGGAATAAAGGAGAAAAAGCACCCCAACATTTGTAAAGCAATGTCTCCCGATTACGGCAATACCCCATATGTGGTAATAAACTGCTGTTTGAACCCACAGCGGGGCTCAGAAGGGAAGGAGGGCCATTTGGATTTTGGAGCGCAGATTTTGCTGGAATGGTTTTCGGTGCCATGCCGTGTTTGCAAAGCCCTGAAGGGACCATAACAGTGGAAACTCCCCAAAAGTGACCCCATTTTGGAAACTACACCCCTCAAGGAATTTTTCTTGGGGTATAGTTAGCATTTTGACCCTACACGGTTTTTGCTGAATCTATGGGAATTATGCCGTGAAATTGAAAATTGAAATGTTTTCTAATAAAATGTAGTTTTAGCTCAGATTTTTTCATTTTTACAACAGATAAAGGAGAAAAAACACCCCAATATTTGTAAAGCAAACTCTTCTGAGCACAGCAATACCCCATATGTGGTAATAAACTGCTGTTTGGACACATGGCGGAAGTTAGAAAGGACGGATTGCCATTTGACTTTTGGAGCTCAAGTTTTGCTGGAATGGTTTGCGGCCCCATGTCACATTTGAAAAGCCACTGAGGGGCCAAAATACTGCAAACCCGGCAAAAGTGACCCCATTTGGTAAACTACACCCCTCAAGGCATTTATCATTTGCCTGGACATATGACGGCTTAGGAGTGAAAGGCGCATGTGAGACCAATTTTGGTGATTTTCGCAGCATTAGCCCACAACGGCAGGGCTCTGGGGTCAAATAGTAAAACAAACCCCCAAGTAGTGACCCCCATTTTGGAAACTGCACCCCTGAAGGCATTTTATTAACGGGTGTAGTGAGCATTTTGACCACACAGGTTTGTTTTTTTTCTATTAGAAATGAATGCTCAGTGGATGGTGCAAAGTGAAAATTGCAAATTTCCACAGGTATGTGCCATTTTAGTGCACAATATTTTGTGCCCAGTTCGTGCCACTGAAGACAAATACCTCAAACTGTTAAGCGGGTTCTCCCGGGTATGGCGATGCCATATATGTGGACGTACACTGCTGCTTGGGCACGCTGCAGGGCGCACCATTTGGCTTTTGGAGCGTGGATTTTGCTCGCTAGTTGTTTTGTTTGGGGTATTGCTGGTATTTCAGTTTATGATGTGGGGGCATATGTAAGCTGTGTGGAGAACATCAGGGGTATAATAAGAGAGTATAATAATTCGGTAAATAAATAATAATCCGCAGACGTGGCCGGTGTCGCACTGATAAATGGCGCCCGATATTATCCGCTTTTGGACACTCTGCACATTTTGCATCGCCATATTCTGAGAGCCAAAACGTCTTTATTTTTTTTCACTGGAGCTGGGTGAGGGCTTATTTGTTGCGGGACAATCTGTAGATCTCATTGGCACCATTTTGGGGTACATGCGATTTTTTGATCACTTTGTATTAAATTTTTTTGGCAAGCAAGGTGACCAAAAACCTGCAATTCTGATGATTTTTATTATTATTTTTTTTACGGCGTTCGCCATGCGCTATGAATGACAATTTTACGTTATTCTGCGGGTCGGTACGATTACGGCGATACCATATATATATAGTTTTTCTTAAGTTTTGCAGCGTCTGCACGATAAAATCACTTTTGTTTCAAATAATTTATTTTTGGTGTCACCAGATTCTGAGAGCCATAACATTTTTATTTTTCCGTCAAAAAAGCTGCGGGAGGGCTTGTTTTTTGCGGGACGGGCTGCGTTTTTTAATGGTATAATTTTGGGGTACATGCAATTTTTAGATCCCTTTTTTTATTCTGTTTTGCAAGGGGTAGTGACTAACAAAAAGCGATTCTGGAATAGTTTTTTATTTAATTTTTTTACGGTGTTCACCGTACGGGTAAAATAGCGTGATATTTTTATAGTTTGGGTCGTTACGGACGCGGGGATACCACATATGTGTACTTTTATTTATGTTTTTTGGTTTTTCCTATAATAAAAGACTTATTATAGGAAAAAAGGCTGTTATAGTGTTTTTTAACATGAAACTTATTTTTTTTTTACTTTTTTACAACATTTTTATTAACTTGTTTTAACTTTTACTTTTGTCCCACTAGGGAACTTGAAGGCATGAAGCCCTGATCGCTATTCTAATACACTGCACTACCTACATAGTGCAGTGTATTAGAGCTGTCAGCTATTCACTGACAGCAAGCCTATTAGGCTTCGCCTCCCGGCGGGGCCTAATAGGCTTCCGTACTAGGAAGCGATTGTTAGGCTATGGTTGCCATAGCAACCATCAGAACACTCGCGGGTGCCGATGGTTGTTATTAGCAACCATAGGGTACGATCTAATCACTTAGATGCAGCGATAGCTGCATCTAAGGGGTTAATCGGCCGGATCGGAGCCTTGCTCCGGTCCTGGCCGTTAGGGCACGATGTCAGCTGTGACAAACAGCTGACACCCGCGCCCGTGGCAACCATCGTGGTTGCCGACAGGGCTACAAGCCACTTCGATGCATCGATCACGTTTATCGATGCATCGAAGGGGTTAATCGGCCGGATCGGAGCCTAGCTCCGGTCCTGGCCGTTGCAGAGGGGCGTCGGGCAGCTGATTCCCGGCGGTGATAACGCTGGCTCAGCTTCTGAGCCAGCGTCATCACATACACACGTCATAGAGCTGTGATTGGTCAGTCTGCTTTGACTGACCAATCACAGCGATCGCCGGCAGGAGACCGCTGTGAATGGTCCCCTGCCGTCTTACTGTGCCGATCAACTGTCATAAACAGTTGACGGCACAGTTCTGTCACCTTGTCCTTTGACAGGGTGACAGTTTTTAGCCAGGACGCACCGGTACGTCCCTGTGCCTTAAAGCACTTCAATGCAGGACGTACCGGTACGTCCTGGTGCGCTAAGGGGTTAAAATACAACAAACAATAATAATAAACAGAAAAACATAGAAGTGAAGACAATACAGAATGTAATGCAATAATTTGTTACATATATCCAATATGAAATTGAAAGATTATATGATATATTGATTTATATATGTAACGTTGAAGTAAATTGCATTATCTGTGTGCAAGAACACTTAGGGTATGTTCACACGGCGGGGGTCCGTAACGGCTGAAATTACGGGGATGTTTCAGCCTGAAAACATCCCCGTAATTTCAGCCGTACCGGCATGTGCAGGCGCTTGAACGCCGCGTCAATTACGGCCGTAATTAGCGCTGCTATTCATTGGAGTCAATGAATAGCGGCTCCAATTACGGCCAAAGAAGTGACAGGTCACTTCTTCTACGCGGGCGTCTATTTACGCGCCGTCATTTGACAGCGGCGCGTAAATATACGCCTCGTGTGAACAGACAAACGTCTGCCCATTGCTTTCAATGGGCAGATGTTTGTCAGCGCTATTGAGGCGCTATTTTCGGGCGTAATTCGGGGCAAAAACGCCCGATTTACGTCCGTAAATAGGCCGTGTGTACATACCCTTAGGGTTAGTTCAGCCTTAATGACCGCTGCATGACTGAAAATCGCGCCGGCATGCATTTCAAATGGTTTGTTAATGGCGTGTAGTAACTGATGTTTACCTGCAAAAAACCGTGCTGCTATTAAGGGTATGTTCACACGCAAACTCAAAAACGTCTGAAAATACGGAGCTGTTTAAGGGAAAACAGCTTCTGATTTTCAGACGTTTTTGAAGCCACTCGCGATTTTCGCTGCGTTTTTTACGGATGTTTTTGGAGCTTTTTTCAATAGAGTCTATGAAAAACAGCTCCAAAAATGTCCCAAGAAGTGTCCTGCACTTCTTTTTTGCGCCCGTTTTAAAAAACGGCCGCGTAAAAGAACAGCCCATCGGAACAGAACGCAGTTTTTCCCATTGATTTCAATGGGCAGATGTTTGGAGGCATTCTGCTTCTGATTTTTCGGCCGTTTTCGGCCCGAAAACACTCTGTGTGAACATACCCTAACAGTCAATTTGAAAACCACACCGATTTTAGATAAAACCATAGCCTGTTTTTTTGGCTGCTTTGTGTGAACTCACCCTTGAAGTCAAACATTCTCTAGTCATTAAGGGGTTAAAATGTTGTCCAAAAAATCTAAATCTTAAACTACATAAAAAAACAAACACTGCAATGTCTGGATAATGATACAAATGGGATTATTAAGGCGCTCCCCCTCCAGAAATCTGTTTAGATTGAGATGGGGAAAGGCATGAAGGGACTCATCCCCTTATTTATTGTCAGCAGTCATGTCTGACAGACTGGTTGTTAGGGGAAACACTTCCTAACAACCACAGTAATTTCCTTGAGGTTGTTAGGCACTGAGTCCTTAGCAATTAGTCTGTCTCAGATTACTCAGGTCTTCAAGTCAACACTTCATGCTTTCAGGTGACTTTTCAGAATAGGCTGTAATATGTGTCTACATGAGGAATTACACTATTTCTAACCATTATATAACGTGGGTTTTTTTGTGTTCTTTTCAGATTTCCTATTTGAAGGCTCTATCTCTAATTTTTGCTTTTCCCTGGACTATGTCTCTCATACACAGCACACATAGAGAAGAGAACATCCTGCTCCCCGATCTCTTTGCAGCACTTACTCAGAAACAGCAGCAACATGAAGGACATCATACAGCAGTAATGAGCAGTGTAGCTGTTAATCCAGCACTGGGGTGTGATAGAAGACTTACTAGAAGCTGCAGCAGCATCTGCCTCTCTCACTCTGCTATTGCCTCTTCCTCCACCTCCCCCCCCTCTATAGACTTCTATGGGAAGTTGTTCTCGTCTCTCTCAAGACAGATTTTAGCAGTCAATTGAGAGTGAAGGATCAGTGCAGGAAGAAGGGGGAGGGGTAGAAGTGGATGATAAGTGGAGAAAGAGGCATCTTTATCTAATAAGTTATATTACAAAGCTTATTATATTCACTTGTACTATTGATTTATGTAAAGTTTGTTGAAAGTTTAGTGACCAATTAACTGAGGATAGAATATAAAACATATCTTTCGGTATCACTAGCTACTGTATTAACCATATATTTGAAATAATCCCCACCATATATATTGTAAATTCTAAAAGCCAGCACAGAGATGGAGGCTTTCAGAGTGTCCTGTCATTCGCGTGTGCATCCATGATACCAGAGTGACGGTGCGAGCGTACTCAAGGGCAAGAGATTGGAATACAAGGGCGTTCACAAGTACTATGAGGTACATGGTATTTCACTTTTATCACAGCTGACATCTTTATTGTGCTGACTGGCTGAGCATATGTGGTTTGATGAATCTTCTCAAAATTCTGGAAATCATACATGCAACTATGGTGTGTAGAAGCTATATAGATTTAACTCGAGTTACTGAGGATGAGTGATGCTTATCCAACATAAAAACATATATGTCTGTATAAGTCTGTACAAGTGTTACGATGCTCACTGACAGTGGAATTTCTAGTACTGCCCCTGCTTTGCCGCTGACTAACCAGAAGGCAGACTCTAAGGGGATCTCCTGTCCATTACACTAAACCACCTCCCGAGGGTATGGACTTTCCCAGGCAAATCCTTAGGTCGGGGTCCGTAAAGTAGTCACCAATTGGCAGCAGTTGTACTGCTGTAGATGTCAGGTAAGGGCATGGTCATAAATACAGTTGCGTAGGTCACAGGATAGCAAAGGATCAATAACTAAGTCACTGCCGAGCAGAAGTAGCAGGGAAGATCCAAGATGTAGCCAGAAGACGGAACCAAGAACAATAACTGTGAGTCTAAGGAAGGGACCAGGCATAAATCCGAAGGAACAAAGGTCAAGATGTAGTAAATATTGTAAGTAGAAATAAGGAAATTCAATAAAATAGGAATTCTGTTAGCAGCCAAAGAAGTTATCCGGAGTTTAAGGCTTGGTCTGGGGGAGCAGGGTAATGTCACCGGGCCGCACCGGCGTTTGGCAACCCCGCATGACTGTGAGCAGCCACCATGGAGAACACCTTATAGCTTTGTAGGACCCTGCAATTAACTTGTTGACGATGGTTTTAGATTCTCAGTGTCAGATCATTTCCCTTGCCCTGCTATACAAGGACCAATGAACTGGATATAAACATCAGCCTTTGGACAGATCAATCACCCCTGATATCGTATGTAAGTTCATACTTGGGGCCTGATCTATGGTTGAATCAAGATCCCGTTACAAATTTGTAAAGAAGTGGGCAGTAATAGAGGCAGGAATGGTGTGATATGTAACTATAAAAACATATGAGGTGACCGATATTCTTTAACAGGGACAGGGACATCTAAATGTGCTCTATAAAGGGTTAAACTGGTGGGTGCCAAGTTGTGCCAACTATAATACAGTTCGGTGGGGGGCTGGGGGGGGGTTCTACTCTGCTAAGACCTAATTGCTTTATTGTTGCAGGGGATCCCTGCCTGTCTAATCTCTTGGCAAATCAGCCCTTGGCGATTGCAGTTAGCGCCCACTAATTTAACCCTTTTTGGACATCTTACAAAGATGTGTTTCGTAAGACGCACACAAGATTTGGGTAATCGAAAAGCTTCTAGAACATTGCAACGGAGCAAAGTCATCACAGCTCACTGACAGCTGCAACTCACTGGTACATTTACAGGGATCCCATTACAAGATGAGACGTTCTCTTCTCAATCAGGACTGTGTAATGTAACCTTTAAACAAACCAGGAAAAAAAAAAAAAAGAAAGTGAATTAGAGGACATGACTGAACTAAAAGGAGACGCAGAGGTGAAAATGAACTTCTGAAACGGTTCCGTTCTCCACATTACGTTCTAGAAATCCAAGGAACAAAAGGGATGTCCAGATCTGCATTGTGCGGAAAGCCGACATTGGAAATCAAGTGTCACGTCAGCAGGATCATCACACACAGGAAATGTGTTTTACCAAATACACTTGCAAGGCAAAGCCTCTTCTTTATTATAAATTAGTCTAGTAAGTCCTGGTGTCCCGGGAAGTCTCTGTCAAGTCCACAACCGCTCACCCGTATCACAATGGGCACACAATGGCAGCACCTATGCTAAGCAAACAGCTTTTATATGACGGGCATCTGCAGCGGAAGTGTTCAGAAAGCCTCAGTTTAGTGACGTCGCTTAGAATTCCAGCTAAAATAACAAACTTTTTTACTAATCGCACTAAAATAATAACGACCCAGTGAATAAACCGGCGCAGACAATACATAATGCTACAAAGAATTAAAGTAAAGCTCCACATTGGAGTCACTAAATAATATATAGGTTCTCCCGGCTTCACGTTAGCCATCATACACACGACCGGTTCCATTTTGCTGACCGCAAAACACGGAATTTAGTGACTTCCGTGTGCTGTCCGTGTTTTTTGCATGACCCGTAGACTAGAATGGGTGAGACGGACCGCAAATACGGACGAGAATAGGACCTGCTCTATAATTTGTGGAACGGACACACGGAAAAACAGATGTGTGCGTGGCCGCATAGAAATGAATTATTCGGTATGCTATCCACCAAAAAAAACCGGATAAGACACTGATGAAAACAATATTCATGTGCTAAGCCCTTAGGTACGCTGCTCCCTAACTTCAGCCAGGGTGGGAAATATGGCAGCAACTCAGGCTTCACGTTGACTGCTGGAAAATTTCCTGGAAATACAAAATTTAGACTCATATTATTCAGTGCCGGACTATCAAGAATTCTGAGTCACTGGGTTCAAGATTATTTCAACTCGGTAAAGCATGTCCAATGTATAATTGAAAAGTTCTTTATCTATCTTATGTACTTTGTGCTTCAATTCTTCGTCATTTTCAAGATATATCTGCTAGCTGTCAGTGAATGGAAGCATTATTTTCTTTACATCCAGAGACTTAAAACCCTGTACAGGCCTGAGGCTCCATAAACACGGCAGAGCAGTACAGCAGCGCACAGAGGCCGTATGGCTCTCTAGTACATGCCGAACAGCCTCCATATGCTGCTATAAAGGCTCCTTCGGGTGCTGTATTTACAGAGATATTCTCATCAAAAAGCAATGCTTCTTGGGGAAAATGGCTTCGTACATATGGCATGCAATGAATGGAGAATATGACATTGGAGGTATTCGTAGTTACAGTAGGAGTCCCCATGCATTAGAATGGGGGCCCTATTACGGCATCACACAAAACAGAGAAAAAATAATGGTGGGGGGGGGAGGCCTAATACTAAGAGTTTTTCTACAATTGTATCCAGTCTAGAGAATCCTCTGTGAACCTGGACTGCAGACTGCTATATTTTACGTGCACTGATACATTGTAGCAAATTATTACAAAAGAAGAGAGATGTGTGCTCCTAAGATGTTTACTTCACAGAGGATTGTCTAGACTTGATACAACTGTAGCAAACCCTTAGCTGTGAGAAGTATTAGGTCTGTATAGGTTTCAAGTCTCCGGATGTAAAGATGATTGTTCCCATTCACTGACAGCTAAATGGTAAAAAGATGATTGAAATGGACAGAAATTAAGGCTATGTTCACACGGAGTATTTTGGGGGGGGAATATCTGCCTCAAAATTCCGTTTGGAACTTTGAGGCAGATATTCCTCTCCCTGCACGCCGATTTTCGCGGCAATTATCGCGCCGTTTTTCGCCCGCGGCCATTGAGCGCCGCGGGCATAAAACAGCGAGAAATACGCTTTCTCCTGCCTCCCATTGAAGTCAATGGGAGGTCAGAGGCGGAAGCGCCCGAAGATAGGGCATGTCGCTTCTTTTTCCCGCGAGGCAGTTTTACTGCTCGCGGGAAAAAGACGCCGACGCCTCCCATTGAAATCAATGGGAGGCGTTCTCGGGCCGTTTTTGCCGAGTTTTGCGACGCGGTTTCCGCGTCAAAAAACTCGGCAAAATACCCCGTGTGAACATAGCCTAACAGGGATTTCAAATATTGAATTGACCTTTAAAAGATTTTCCAGGACTTTGATATTGATGTCCTATGCTTAGGATAGGCCATCAATACTCGATCAGTTGAAGCACGACTTCCGGGATCCCAGCAAATCAGCCTAATGAAGGAGCACTGTCACATTCAGGCTGGGTTCACATGAGCACATTAACGTCCGTAATGGACGGACGTATTTCGGCCGGAAGTCCCGGACCGAACACAGTCCAGGGAGCCGGGCTCCTAGCATCATAGTTATGTACGATGCTAAGAGTCCCTGCCCCTCCGTGGAACTACTGTCCCGTACTGAAAACATGATTACAGTACGGGACAGTTGTCCTGCAGCGAGGCAGGGACTCCTAGCGTCGTACATAAGTATGATGCTAGGAGCCCGGCTCCCTGCACTGTGTTCGGTCCGGCACTTGCGGCCGAAATACGTCCGTCAATTACGGACGTAATGTGGTCGTGTGAACATACCCTCATAGTTCACCCGGGCACAGCACCATACATATGGTTGTTGCTGTGCCTGGTACTGCAGCTCACTTGAATGGGTCTGAGTTGCAGTACCAGGCACCGCCACAACTTTAAGTATAGCGCTGTGCCCGGGTGAACTATGAAGGACCTGCAGTTAGGTGAAGCACTGTGGCTCTTTATCCAGCTGATCGGTGAAGGTGTCAGGTCAGACACCATCAATCAAATACTGATCGCCGATCCAAAATAAAAGCCATTAACACTAAAGTTCCGGAATACCCCCTTCAAAATGACCCGTCAGTCTCTTTCTTTCAGTGCCGATCTGTTGCTGATGTTAGTTATGTATAAGAACAAGCTGAAACAACGAAAAAGTTGATTTAGCAAATGGCATGAAGCTCACAGGAAGAACTCACATTTGCTAAAAATGTTTTCAGGATCTGCAGCGACTTAACATCCATTCATAACAAGTGCTCAGTAGAGCAAGCACAATTTGTACAAACATTTCATCAATCGCTATCCCTCCCCCCCACCATCAGAGCCTAGAAGCTGCTGACGGTATGTCAAAGAAAAGACCAATACATCTAAATAATGCATTCACCCTAAAAAAAAACCCTTACGCTTTCCTTACTGTACAATGTCATCCGCAGAAGAGACACGTATGACTGAGGAGAAGACACGACACGTATTTATTAGTGCAGTTTAAAGAGGCTCTGTCACCACATTATAAGTGTTATATCTTGTACATGATGTGAACGGGGCTGTAATGTAGATTACAACAGTGTTTTTTATTTAGAAAAACGATCATTTTTGATGGAGTTTCTCAATGGACAACTGGGTGTGTTTTACTATATGACCAAGTGGGCGTTGTACAGAGGAGTGTATGACGCTGACCAATCAGTAACCAATCAGCGTCATACACTTATCTCCATTCATTTACACAGCACATAGTGTTCTTACTAGATCACTATGTGTAGCCACTTACTCACATATTAACGTTACTCAAGTGTCCTGACAATGAATAGAGATCACTACCAGCCAGGACGTGATGTCTATTCAGAATCCTGACACTTCGCTACACATCCATGTCAGTCTGAGAGAGGGAGCAGGCAGAGATGTGGTCATGAGGGAACGGGCAGAGATGTGGTCATGAGGGAGCGGGCAGAGATGTGATCATGAGGGAGCGGGCAGACATGTGATCATGAGGGAACGGGCAGAGATGTGATCATGAGGGAACGGGCAGAGATGTGATCATGAGGGAACGGGCAAAGATGTGATCATGAGGGAACGAGCAGAGATGTGATCATGAGGGAACGGGCAGAGATGTGATCATGAGGGAACGGGCAGAGATGTGATCATGAGGGAACGGGCAGAGATGTGATCATGAGGGAATGGGCAGAGATGTGATCATGAGGGAACGGGCAGAGATGTGATCATGAGGGAACGGGTAGAGATGTGATCATGAGGGAACGGGCAGAGATGTGATCATGGGGGAACGGGCAGAGATGTGATCATGAGGGAACGGGCAGAGATGTGATCATGAGGGAACGGGCAGAGATGTGATAATGAGGGAACGGGCAGAGATGTGATCATGAGGGAACGGGCAGGGATGTGTTCATGAGGGAACGGGCAGAGAAGTGTTCATGAGGGAACGAGCAGAGATGTGATCATGAGGGAACGGGCAGAGATGTGATCATGAGGGAACGGGCAGAGATGTGATCATGAGGGAGCGGGCAGAGATGTGATCATGAGGGAGCGGGCAGAGATGTGATCATGAGGGAACGGGCAGAGATGTGATCATGAGGGAACGGGCAGAGATGTGATCATGAGGGAACGGGCAGAGATGTGATCATGAGGGAGCAGGCAGAGATGTGATCATGAGGGAGCGGGCAGAGATGTGGTCATGAGGGAGCGGGCAGAGATGTGGTCATGAGGGAACGGGCAGAGATGTGGTCATGAGGGAATGGGCAGAGATGTGATCATGAGGGAATGGGCAGAGATGTGATCATGAGGGAACGGGAAGATGTGATCATGAGGGAACGGCAGAGATGTGATCGTGAAGGAGCGGGCAGAGATGTGATCGTAAGGGAGCGGGCGGAGATGTGATCGTAAGGGAGCGGGCGGAGATGTGATCGTAAGGGAGCGGGCAGAGATGTGATCGTAAGGGAGCGGGCAGAGATGTGATCGTAAGGGAGCGGGCAGAGATGTGATCGTAAGGGAGCGGGCAGAGATGTGATCGTAAGGGAGCGGGCAGAGATGTGATCGTAAGGGAGCCGGCGGAGATGTGATCGTAAGGGAGCCGGCGGAGATGTTATCGTAAAGGAAGCGGGCGGAGATGTGATTGTAAGGGAGCGGGCAAAGATGTGATTGTAAGGGAGCGGCGGACATGTGATTGTAAAGGGATCGGGCGGAGACGTGATCGCGAGGGTGGAGATGTGATCGAGAGGGAGCGGCCAGATATGTGATCATAAGGGAGCGGGCAGAGATGTGATCATAAGGGAGCGGGCAGAGATGTGATCGTAAGGGAGCCGGCGGAGATGTTATCGTAAAGGAAGCGGGCGGAGATGTGATTGTAAGGGAGCGGGCAAAGATGTGATTGTAAGGGAGTGGCGGACATGTGATTGTAAAGGGATCGGGCGGAGACGTGATCGCGAGGGTGGAGATGTGATCGAGAGGGAGCGGCCAGATATGTGATCATAAGGGAGCGGGCAGAGATGTGATCATAAGGGAGCGGGCAGAGATGTGATCGTAAGGGAGCGAGCAGAGATGTGACCGTAAGGGAGTCGGTCGGAGATGTGATTGTGACGGAAGGGAAACACCAACTAAACTCTGAACTTGCAGCTCCATAAGCAGGAATTTTAGTGAATGCAGATCTTGAAGAGTGAAGAAGCAGTGTAAAATTTGAAGTGTCAGAAGTGCAACTTACAATTCTTCAGGTTCACAGATAGAAAACATTATTTGTAGTTTTGTATGATAAAGGGGTACATAGTCTATATGCTGTGTCAGTGTTTTTTAAACTATATTTTCTTGCATTACACATCCACAAATATTGAAGTGTAGACATGACGGATCAAAAAAAGGATTTTGCATATAGTTTTAGAGAATAAAGGCAAACAGAACAGAGATGCTCCATCCCATAACAAATACGGGGCACATGCACCCCACACCCATCCCAGCCCTTGTAGAGTAGTGCAGCATGACCCTCAAGCCAGTTCCAGACCCCCGTATTTGCTAATATTACAATGCCCACAGAGAGCAGAAGCCTTGCTTAGGTTCTTACCATTAAGAACAAGGATGGGGCTCAGTTTCCATGAGGCCTTTCTACGTGGCCTCATGGAACAGGAATGCACTGCCTCTATGGTATGTATGCCATTAATAGCGAAAATATCGTACGAATCGTAGTGCATGCTGGTTATTTAATATATGTAAGTTAAAATCTGAATTTGTTAATAGCTGCTTACAATATCAATAGCTCTGTTTTCATCTTTGAATTGTGGAATGTATGACCATAAAATACCCATGTGAGTCCACATGAGTCGGACAGTCAGAAGAAGAGAGATTCATCCTATAATATACTTGTATTTTTTTTTGGATGGGGGCATATGAATGATATATATATATTAATATAGGTGAACGCATAACTATGAGGCTGGCAAAATTATACCTTTGGGATCCGGTAAGTAATATATAGGGCAAACTTTATAGGAGAGAGGGAAAATGTGCATCCATTGTCCTCGGTAAAAAAGTGTCCCAATAATGAGGCTGAGGAGAAATTATTCACACAGCCAGCTGGTACTCTTTACCACTGTGGATGGCAGATATTTCATGCAATGACCGGCTGCGGCACCTGTTCCTTCAGGAGCTGCGCTCACAGGCTTATGTAGCAAGGCTCATTGTAAGAGATATATGTCACATTACTACCACACATTCCTGTGAGAAGCAGCAAGTCATGGCAAGGGTAATGGCAGTAATCTTCTGTATAATATCCCCACTTCATTGTAATATAATGGCGCTAAAATAAATCAGGGATCGATGGGGATGTGTACAGATTTTTTGAACTTTTGCATGAGAAGCCAGAACTATGTGTCATAGAACTATTAAGGGTGCTTAACAACAAGGTAAAGACAGACATGAAAAAAGAGATTTTCCAATAAAGCTAAGTCAATATTCCACCATTTAAATCTACATGAAAAGTTGAATATCTGTAAATACTGTTCTTCTTGTACGGATTTTTATTTATATAATGTTTTATTCTTAATTAAGAAAGAACGCCAATTTTAAAATCATTTACAGGGAGAGACAGGTAGGCAGTACTATCTGTGTCTACATCATTTACATAGAGAGACAGGGAGGTAGCAGTACTATCTGTGTCTACATAATTTACATAGAGAGACAGGGAGGCAGTCCAATCTCTACCAACACCATTTACAGGGAGAGACAGGGAACCAGTACTATCTGTGTCTACATCATCACAGGGTGAGACAGGGAGGCAGTACTATCTGTACCAACATAATTTACAGGGAGAGACAGGGAGGCAGAACTATATGTACCTACATAATTTACACGGAGAAAAAGAAAGGCAGTACTATCGGTCTCTACATCAGTCACAGGTAGGCCTCGTGCACACTTCCGACACACTTTTCACTGCCGTTTGTGACGGATCCGTGTGACCATTTTAGCGGCCGTGTGCACTCCTTGTTTCCGTGCGCTGAATATGGTACTGTCCAGGGTGCTGAAAAAGTTAATGGGCTGCACTGATCGGCGGTAACTCTTTCAGCACCCTGGACAGTACCATGCTCGGCGCTCGGAAAATACAATTTTAATGTATTAAATTTTTTTTTTTTTTTAAATGTCATACTTACTTTCCTCCTGTCCAGCCTCCAGCGATGACGTTTCATCCATGTCGCTGCTGCAGCCAATCACAGGGTGTAGTGGTGGTCACGCACGTCAGGATGATGTCAGAAGGCCGGCCTCCAGGGATGACACTTCATCCCACGTGACCGCCTCTGCAGCCAATCACAGGCTGCCGTGCCATACACGGACTGGAGGAAGAAGAGGTACTCGTCACCAAGACAACGACCGGGTACGTATGAACTTATTTTTATTTTTAATCAGCAGCCTCTTTTCTCTATGGGTATGTTCACACGACAGCGTCCGTAACGGCTGAAATTACGGGGATGTTTTCAGGAGGAAACATCCCCGTAATTTCAGCCGTAACGGCATGTGCAGGCGCTTGAACGCCGCGTCCATTACGGACGTAATTGGCGCTGCTTTTCATTGGAGTCAATGAATAACGGCTCCAATTACGCCCAAAGAAGTGACAGGTCACTTCTTTGACGCGGGCGTCTATTTACGCGCCGTGATTTGACAGCGGCGCGTAAATATACGCCTCGTGTGAACAGACAAACGTCTGCCCATTGCTTTCAATGGGCAGATGTTTGTCAATGCTATCGAGGCGCATTTTTTGGACGTAATTCGGGGCAAAAACGCCCGAATTACGTCCGTAATTAGTGCGTGTGAACATACCCTAAGGGTATGTTTACACGACAGCGTCGGTAACAGCTGAAATTACGGGGATGTTTCCGCCTGAAAACATCCCCGTAATTTCAGCCGTAACGGCATGTGCAGGCGCTTGAACGCCGCGTCCATTACGGACGTAAATGGCGCTGCTATTCATTGGAGTCAATGAATAACGGCTCCAATTACGGCCAAAGAAGTGAGAGGTCACTGCCATTCACTACTATGGGAGTTACAGAAAAAGTATAGCTCAGTGAGTTACGCTGTTTCCCTAACTCCCGACCATGTAATATGGAAGTGTCCGGGAGTCAGCGTAAGCACAAAAAGCTAGAATGGGTATTAGGGGACCTGTTCTAGAGATAGGTGTTGGGACCCGCATCTATCTGACATTTATGACATATCCTGTGCTTGAGAAAGACCCTCCACTTGTCACGGGTCGAAACGTTGCCATTTTTTACTGGATGTTTGACCAATAAAAGAACATATTGATTGAAATTTGGGAGACGTGTGCTGCTGTTCAACCACGCTTTTTCTAAGGATATCCTGTGGATGTGTCATAAATGTCCCTAGTAGGAAAACCCCTTTTAAAAAAAAAAAAGATCTGTGTCGCTATATTCTGAGACCTTTTTTTTTTTCTGTCGATAGAGATGTATGATGTACATACAACTTTTTGATCACTTTTTATTTTTTCAAGTGATGTGACCAAAAAACAGAACGTCTGTCATTTTCCAAAATATTTTATGCCGTTTCACGTGTGGGATAAATAACGTTATATTTTATCAGTTCAGATCGTTACGGACGTGGTGATACCAATATGTTTAATTTTTTATTATTTACATTCATTTACGTAAAAAATATGGTGATAGAGTGAGACGGGCCCCCCCCCCCAGGTCTAACCGCTTACATGCTGTGGTCGCTCTCGTCCATGCCATCTAAGAGGTTAAACTGTCGGGATTTCAATTATCTCCGATCCCAGCCGTTAGGGCAGACTGGCAGCTGTAATATACAGCCGACTCCCGCTTCGTATGGAGCCGTCTCAGCTCCTAAGCCCGCCCCATACTTCCGCTTCTGATTTTATCTGCACATATATCTCTATTAGCCATAGTAGAGAGCTGCTGCAAACAGCAGCTCTCAGTCTGGCGGACCCAGCCCATTCATAAATTACACGGACAGTCATTCATGGACAGGTTTCTGAAGACGGACCCATGGCAAACCGCTGATCACCGGGATAGCTTCAATCTGAGAAGGGGTGATCTTCATTAACCAACTCCTTGATTTTGATTACAACTCTGCTACTGTTTAAGAGTAATCAGATCATTTATTATATGAGACATCGATTTAGTTGTATTGTTCTCCTGGTAAAAAGTTGGCAACAATGAACATACATGTCTTGCTTTAGCGGACAGTGCTAGCATGGTTAATGCCAGTATCCCCCCTCATTTCCCCTCCACCATTTGTCAACTTTGACTTGCATCCAGCTCAGCAGTGTTTTATGGTGCATTATCGTACATGATCCCCCCACTGTGGTCTGTGTCAGGGGTTTGTTCTCGATAGTGTTATTAAATAACACAATGTAATCCTAGAGGAGTTATAGTATTGTGTTCTTAGTTCCCCTCCCTCTATAATTAAAACCCCATCAATCCTAGGTGAGACCCGTGCTGGAGAATGGCACAGCATGGCAAAGTCTTTACAGCTGGCATGCGAATTTCTAATCCAATCATTTTTGGAAGACAATATTACTGCCATTGTGACCTCTCATAAAAGTTACCCATCCATTCATTCCAATTAATGGCGCTACAGTGTTACTGTTAACGCTGGCTGTAACTCTTTACTAATGGATGGCTTTCTGCAATGCTGAAATTAATGTGAATTGAGATGGCATTGTCACCAACCTAACCCTTTCTCTGCTGGACTGCAGCCGCTGTGCCCAGCAGCAAGAACAATCACTGCCGTACTATAAACCATGGACCCAGCCTTGCAGACAGTATTGTAGAAAACATATTTGATGTAAGTTTTGTTCATATTTACCAACCATGACATTATAACATTATTGTACATCCGAACACGCGGTGCATGACCCCAGCAGGACATAGAGTTACACCCTGGTGCTTCATATAGGCTCCACTTGTACAAGGACCACAAACACCCCTATTTTCAGAGGAACGTGAGACATGTTATGCCAGAACTGGAGCCCAAAATTGTTAAGATAATAATAATAGTGATGCATTCCACCAAGCATGGACTGCTCATTGAAGTCTGTATTATGCCTCATGCACACGACCGTTGTGCCACTCGGGCTGTTTTTGACGGCATCCGAGTGGCACCCGATAGTCTTCACGGACCCATTCACTTTAGCGGGTGAATCGTTTCCATGAAAAATGGTCCGAGTCTCCGATCCGAGGAAAGATAGAACATGTCCTATCTTTGTTCGGATAACTGACAGAACTTGGACGGCGCATACGGTCATGTGCATGAGGCGTTATAGTTCAAGTATTTTTCAATTTCGAAGAGTAGAGGCAAAACTTGAAGCTCCTGGACCCCATAGAAAAATTTGCAATAGGTCCCCGAGCTAGCATGTGCCATTTATAATACTGGTGTCCTCCTATGTGTTAGGCCTCATGCACACGTCCGTAGCCGTGGGCACGATCCATGAATACAGCATGGATGGCCTGAAGAGTGTCATCCATGGGCCATCTGCAATCAATCACTTAAACGAGCCCGGATCGCGGTCCGTAAAATGACTTGTCCTATTTTTTTTTTTTTAAGTCCAGGCTCCCGGACAATGCACAGACCACGGAATCCACAGTAGTGTGCATTGGCCCATAGGATAGAACATGTCCTACACTATAGTGTAGGATAGTATACGGCCGCAAAACTACGGTCGTGTGCATGAGGCTTATTGTGCCCCGCGGTTGTGGACCGCCAGCCCAACCTACTTAACCCCGGCAGCCGAGACCGCGGGACACACTCTTCTTGCCGGCGTCTCCCTTCCTGGAGATGCCAGCATATGCGACTGCATTTCCCCACTGCCGCCCGTAGGGTGCGCACGCGCTCCTCCCGCCCTTAAAGGGCCAGCGCGTGCACCAAAGTAAATGTTCCCTAGTCAATCCCTTTGCATCCTGGACTATATAAAGGACTCTGCCCTTTCCCTCCTTAGCTGAGCGTTGTTGTTGCATTCCCATGTTCGTCTAAGGAAATGGTCCCTTAGTTGTATCCTGCTCCCAGTGTTCCCGTATCCGGTATCCTGTTGCTGTGTTTCTTCCTAAGCCAAAGTTTATTGTTGGAGTCATGTGTGTCTCATCTGCCACGTCCGATGTCATCTGCCACGTCCGGTGTCATCTGCCACGCCAAGCATCATCTGTGCCAAGTGTCTGCTACTCCGAGTATCTGCCAGATTATCTCCCAGGTACTCTTGCCCTAGAGACTGCTATAGACTGTCGTTTGGCCAGCTGCTTCTCCGCTACAGTGGAGCGGCCTCGTGGGTCCACATACCCCACAACCGTGATAAGGCCTAAGAGGATTCTTTGGCCCCCCTCAGGCACCAGGGCCCAGGTGCACCTATTATTGCTGCAGCCCCTATAGCTACACCCATGTGGGAGAGTGTTGTCATTTGCAGTTATTACATTTAGAGCTGCTTAGATTGGGTATGATCCACAGTAAATGTATCGTGTACATTGCAAATTACCTATGGAGGATTCCACATGTCGCTGTTGTCACAGCTCTTTTTAAAGGGAAGGTTCTAGGAAAACGTTTCTAGAACTGTCTCTGTGGAAAGCTGCATTGATCACAGGGACTAATACAAAAATACTGGAGCCATTAGGGTCAAGTGTTTTCACAGGAACGAATAGCAGAGCACGCTAGTAACCAATTCTAATAAAGGTTGCTAAAATAAACTGGTATCTGGATCAAACAATGCAGTGATATTTAATTATTAAATAGTTTATTATTTTTTATTTAGACATGAATGTATTTAAAAAGGTCATAAGTGCCGTCCATATATAAAAACAAATGCTTAGGCTGTGTTCACACCTGTGTTCTGCTGTTGCGTTGTTCTGCTCCATTAGTAGAGCACAACCAATGGTTCAGTTGCACAACAGACAACGCAGTTTGCCGACTGAACCCATTGATTTTAATAGGTTCCGTCGGCTTTTCGTCGGGGTGTCCGTGATTTTACCAGACACAATAGCGCAATATTTTAGGATTTTTCCCATTTCTAAAGATCTAGGGATCTTGAAAATTTCATTAGGGCACTATTTTACTAAACTCTATATTCCCCACCTAAAAAGTGGAATCCACTACCCCAAACATTCCTTATAGAATCATTTGAAATGATATCTTCACTGCATGTCATGATAGATAGATAGATAGATAGATAGATAGATAGATAGATAGATAGATAGATAGATAGATAGATCTGAAATGAAACAACTGAGATGCAATTGAAGTTTAGACTTTCAGGTTTAATTCAAGGGTTCGAACAAAAATATCCTGTGAAACGTTTCGGAATTGCCGCCATTTTTCTACACAGCCTCCTCATTTCAGAGGCTCAAAAGTAAATTGGACAAATTAACATTACCATAAATAAAATGTGTTTTTTATTAATACTTTTCAGAGAATCCTTTGCAGGCAATGACTTCCTGAAGTCTGGAACCCATGGACATCACCACACGCCGGGTTTCCTCCTTTGTGACACTTTGCTCGGCCTTTACTGCCTCTGTCTTCAGTTGTTGCTTGTTTGTGGGTCTTTCTGCCTTAAGTTTTGTCTTAAGCAAGTGAAATGCAGCTCGATCGGGTTGAGATCCGGTGACTCGGCCATTGTAGAATAATCCACTTCTTTGCCTTAAACTCCTGGGTTGATTTCATAGTATGTTTTGGGTCATTGTCCATCTGTCCTGTGAAGTGACGTCCGATCAACCTTGCTGCATTTGGTTTAATCTGAGCAGAAAGTAAATCCCTGAACACTTCACAATTCATCCGGCTGCTTCTGTTTACAGTCCCATCATCAATAAACACTTAGTGACTCAGTGCCCATGCCATCACACTGCCTCCACCATGCCATCACACTGCCTCCACCATGCCATCACACTGCCCCCACCATGCCATCACACTGCCTCCACCATGCCATCACACTGCCTCCACCATGCCATCACACTGCCCCCACCATGCCATCACACTGCCTCCACCATGCCATCACACTGCCTCCACCATGCCATCACACTGCCCCCACCATGCCATCACACTGCCTCCACCATGCCATCACACTGCCTCCACCATGCCATCACACTGCCTCCACCATGTCATCACACTGCCCCCACCATGCCATCACACTGCCTCCACCATGCCATCACACTGCCTCCACCATGCCATCACACTGCCTCCACCATGCCATCACACTGCCCCCACCATGCCATCACACTGCCCCCACCATGCCATCACACTGCCTCCACCATGCCATCACACTGCCTCCACCATGCCATCACACTGCCTCCACCATGCCATCACACTGCCTCCACCATGCCATCACACTGCCTCCACCATGCCATCACACTGCCCCCACCATGCCATCACACTGCCCCCACCATGCCATCACACTGCCCCCACCATGCCATCACACTGCCTCCACCATGCCATCACACTGCCTCCACCATGCCATCACACTGCCTCCACCATGCCATCACACTGCCCCCACCATGCCATCACACTGCCCCCACCATGCCATCACACTGCCCCCACCATGCCATCACACTGCCCCCACCATGCCATCACACTGCCCCCACCATGCCATCACACTGCCTCCACCATGCCATCACACTGCCTCCACCATGCCATCACACTGCCTCCACCATGCCATCACACTGCCCCCACCATGCCATCACACTGCCTCCCCCATGTGTTACAGAGGATGTGGTGGATTTGGATCATGAGCCGTTCCAAGCCCTCTCCATGCTTTCTTCCACCCATCATTCTGGTACAGGTTGATCTTAGTTTCATGCTGTTCCAGAACTGGGCGGCTTCTTTACTTGTTGTTTGGCAAAGTCTAATCCTGCCTTTCTACTTTTGAGGCTGATTAATGGTTTGCACCTTGTGATGACCCCTCTGTATTTGCTCTCATGAAGTCTTCTCTTTATGGTAGACTTAGATACTGATACAACTACTTCCAGGAGAGTCTTCACTTGGGTAGATGTTGTGGAGGGTTTTTCTTCACCATGGAAAGGATTCTGTGATCATCCACCACTGTTGTCTTCCATGGATGTCCAGGCCTTTTGTAGTTCACGAGATCACCAGTGCGCTCTTTTTTTAAAAAAATGTACCAAGCTGTTGATTTGGCCACTCCTAACATTTGAGCTTCTCTCTGATGATTTCTTCATTTTTTCTCAGCCTAACGATTGTTGGTTTTACTTGCATTGAGCGCTCCTTTGACCTCATGTTGTGGATTCACAGCAACAGATTCCAAATGCAAATGCCAGACCTGGAATCAACTACGGACCTTTTACCTGCTCAATTAATGATGGATTAACGAGGGAATAGCCCATGCAGCCCATTAAATAGCTTTTGAGATAATTGTCCAATTACCTTTGGTCCCTTGAAAAAGAGGCAGCTACATAGTAAAGAGCTGTAATTCCCATACCTTCCTCAAATTAGGATGTGAATACCCTCAAATTAAAGCTGAGAGTCCGCATTTAAAGCCCATATAACTGTAGATAGATAACATTTTGCCAATGATTCTTCATGACAATAAGCAATGAACAAAGTTCAGAATGAAATTTCCCCCATTCTCCTGTCACCTGCACTCAGCATTTTTATAAACCTGAGCAATATTCATGATTCTGTATCTTATCAACTGACCATAACTTCTGACATGTCTGGAATTGATCAATGATATCCCGAGTCCTCTGTGAACTAACGGGCTGTATTCTCATGAATATTGATTCCTGCCACATAATGCCACTTCCGCTGTGTGTAGGTGACATCTGCATCTTAAAGCATCAGAGAATAACAACCAAAAGAATATTAAAGGAACTCGGACAAATCTCTAGATCTATGACTCGTCATCTTAAGGACAGCTACTGTACTCCCTTAGCTTCTCCATAGGATGACAGCAAAGAATGATTATCCCTGTATTGTGTGAATGTATAATGGAACAAAGAAACAGCAGCCAATAGTCTTGCAGCCTGTGCACACTCCAGGATGGCCTCAAACCCATCATTCCCTCCCTTGCCAATAAAAAAGTGTTCTGATCCTGGCAATGATATAATCAGCAGAGTTTATTGTTAGGATGCTATAAAACTGCATTGAGCAGTGAAGCCAGGACATTTAAAGGACTTCTATTGTCTATCAGGGGGTGCTATGTGCAGATAAAGGGGTCTCCAGATTGAGGTGCTACAATTAATAATAGAATATGTGTTTCAATTCCACTCCATTTTCACAATATACATTTTCTGTCTATGAAGGAGAATATTCTTGTTCACATTCACAGGCCCCGTACGCTCTGTTGAGGTCCCGCTCCTGGTTTTTAGCTTATAAACTATGATACATAATACTGACTGAAGTGGTCGAATACAGTGGAGCATAGTCCTTAACTCAGTCCTAAATTTACACAGGCTAAAACTAGACCAGGCAGGCAGAACACAGCGCCAGATTTATCACAATGGCGCATTGTTGTATGAGAAATGTTAGACATTTTTCTTGGCTGACGCACCTCACGTCTATATTTTGCGCGCTGTTTTTAAATCTGGGGTATTTTACCACTCCTGTTAATAATTTGTAGAAAAAGGGGCATGGTTAATACTGTGAATGTGCAAAAAAAACCTTCTAAAACACAATAAATTTGGCACATGCCAGGTACTCCACGTTTTTGGTGCTGTTTGTGCCCGAATGCTTGCGCACTTTGCTCTGTAAGGCCCTGTTCACATAGTGCAGATTTGATGCAGATTTTGCATGCATTTTTTTAAGCCAGCAGAGCAGACCAACAAGACCTTCCTTTACATATTTCTTCTGTTTAGGTTCCGTTCTAGGTTTTGGCTTATAAAGCACAAAAATCTGCAGCAAACTTGCCCTGTGTGATCAAGGCCTAAACCTCCTAGTTTCCACCTCACAAAAAAACGCAACATCTGCTATTTTTTTGCAGGTTTTAACACCCCTTTGAATTCAATGGGAAAAATCCGCAACCAGCGATTCCGCAACATACATTGACGTGCTACAAATTAATAAAACGCACCGCAGGTCAATTTATAAACGTTTTTTCGGCTGTTTTTTTATGCGCTGTGTGTGGATGAGATTTGTTCAAATATCATCCACTGTGCTGCTACTGTATCACGCTGCGGATTTTCCGCAATGAGATCCGTTGCAGAAAATCTGCAGTATTTCTGGTGTGTGGACTTACCCTTACAAGTTATGTCTTGAGTATTTTCCTAATGTTGCACATTGAACCAATAATTACTTGTGTTTTCTGGGAAATCCTCAAGACATGTCCTGTTGGGGTTCTCTGAGAATAGGTTTAATAAACACTGCCCTACGGTTGCCCATACACAATGTGGCCGAGCTGTGGTAAATGCCGCATGGCTGGGAACAGCGTGGCAAAAAACACAATTTGATTGTGTCAATAGATAGAAGTTTACCCACAAACATAATTTTTCACCTATGCACAGGATAGGTGTTAAATGTCTGATCAGTGAAGGGTCCGATCACTGGGACCCCCACCAATCATGAGCACGAGCATCTTTGAGTCCACTATGTGAATGGAGCGGTACTGCGCATGCTCGGCCACCCCACCATTCACTATCTATGGGACAGCCGGGCACTATACTTGGTAATCTCCAGCAGTCCCATAGAAAGCGAATGGAGCGGTGGCCGAGAATGCGCAGTACTGCTCCATTCACATGGGGGACCCGGGTACGCACGTTCTCCTGATTGTTGGGGTTTCTAGCGGTCGAACCCTCACCGATCAGCCGGGGTTCACACTTGCCTATTTTTTGTTGCAGTTTTTTAATCATGTTTTTTAGCCAATACCAGGAATAGAGTCAAAAGGAATAAAATGTATAATGCAAGGATCTCCGATTTTTCAGCTCAAAAACTGCATGTGTGATTCCAGCCTCATACACCCAAATTTCCAGTGGACCAATTAAAAGTGAAGGAAATCTGCTCCTTTTCCAGGCACCGCACAACATCCTTTCCTTTGTAACTTTACTAACGTTTCCACTTTTGCAGTTCAGCTTTTCTTGGATGGATCTCTTTTCCCAGCGCGTTTCGGAAGAGTTGCGAGCACCCTGACATCTGTAGTGCCCCTGGTAAAAGCAGCCAAAGTACTTGAGTGAACAGTTCGAAATATCAAACCCAGAATAAATTCTCCTTTTTACCTAACTCATCTCTTCCAGGGTCGCTGCTAGGCACCGGAAGAAACAGAGTGCTTCCCTGGGACCAGACGATCACATCTGGGTTATTCCATTGGAGTTGTCAGAAGACAGAGGAGACTCGAGAGATGAGCTAGAATAGCTGCCCGGGAATCATTGCAAGAAAACATCACTTCCATCGTCTTCTTACACTATACTCCATAGAAACCATTGAATAGATACAATCCATTAATGTAGCAGCAGAGCGGGAACGTTTCTTCATCTCCGTGTAACTGGACCAGTGAAATGTGCAACTATCTTCAGTGCCGGCAACGAGAACGTAAAGTGAAACGCCGGCTTTAGGATTTGTAGAGTGTTAGAAAAACATGTCGGCTTTATTCCAGAAAGAGCACCACACCTGTGCAGAGGTTGTGTCTGGTATTGCAGCTCAGCACCATTGAAGTGAATAAAGTTGAGCTACAATACCACACACCAACTGTGGATAAATATGACACTGTTTTTGAAGAAAGTAGGCCATTTACAATTTATTACAGCAGTTAAATAAACATAAATAAAAAAATATATATAAAAAAAAAATTGTGGCAAAACACTGTTCCTTTTACAGTAATCGCAGCAATAAACAGCACCATGTGAATAAACCCTAAATATTAACCCCCGAAATACACCTGAAAACACAGCGTGTGAACATACCCTTAGATGTTGCGGTCAATAGAAACTGCAGCATCTAAGGGGTTTTGGAGGCAGTTGGCTCCCTCTGTCACCCCCATCGGCATCCCAGTGAATGGGTTTCCATGGCAGCCAAGGGCCCAATGCCCCCAGGTCTGATATTTTGTATTTCCAAAGCTTCTAATAGCATGCCTGTCAGATTTTCACTGACAGACCTAATACACTGCAATACAGAATTAGTGCAGTCTATTATGTAAACGATCAAACAATCGCAAGTCGAAGTCCCCGTGTTTGACTAATAAATGTTGGAAACAACATTTTAATAAAGTGTTATGAAAAAAGAAATTCCCAAGTAAACAAATATAAATCCATGTTTTTCCCCTAACTAAATGGATTTTTTTTATTTTTTCTAACCCACACATAATTGGTGTCACAGCATTCATAACGACCCAAATTATAAAATGATCATGTCATTTATCACAAACCGTGAATAAAGTAGTAGTTAAAAAAAAAAAAAAGACAGAATTGCATTTTTGGGGATAATTTATATCCCAAAAAATGGAAAAAAAAGTGATCAAAAACTTGCACGTCCTTCAAAATTGTACCAAGAAAAACTACAAGTCATTCCTCAAAAAACACGCCCCACTTATCTCTGTACTGAAAAATATGATATGGGTCTTGACATGCAAGTTGCTTTTAGAAAAAAGTATATTTATTGTGCGAAAGTACTAAAACAAAATGTCAATTTGGTATTGCCATAATCGTATTGACCCAAAGAATATTTTTATCATGTTACTGAATTGCTGTTTTTTTTTGTAAGCTTTCCAAATTTTTTTATAAAATTTAAAAACTACAAGTCATGCCACAAAAAACAAGCCCTCACGCGGCTGTCGAAGGAAAAATAAAAACCTTACGGCTCTTGGATTGTGATGAAAACAAAATAGGCTGGTCACTAAGGGGTTAAAAAAAAATGCTGCATGCTCTGTCCCTAGTATTTGTGGAACAATAGTTTTCAACAGATGAAAAAGAAATGCACAAATGCACCTAGGAAGAGCCGCCCTCTATAGAGAGTGTTAGGGCAGGTTCACACACGGCAATCTGGTGCAGCATTTAATGCTTTTTAAAGGGTAACTAAACGTTTGACAAACTTCTGACGTGTCATAGTGACACGTCAGAAGTTTTGATTGACGGGGGTCCGAGCACTGAGACCCCCACCAATCACAAAAACGAAGCAGTGGAAGTGCCCGTGTGAGCGCTTAGCCTCTTGGTGTCTGTTCAGCTTTTTCCGAAAAGCCGATGTATCGGAGTTCGGGCGCATAGACTTTCTATTGAGTCCATACACAGACACGAAGCGGCTGAGCGCTCACACGAACACTTCTACTGCTTAGTTCTAGCAATTGGTGGGGGGGGGGGTCTCAGTGCTCGGACTGCCACCGATCAAAACTTCTGACATGTCACTATGACATGTCAGAAGTTTGTTGAACGTTTAGATACACTTTATAGACTATGTAAACCATTGAAAGTGATTTGATTTTATAAACAGGTCAGTCAGTGTGTTTGGTGCAAATTTAAAACTAGTTTTTATTAAAAAAAAATAATTTTACTTTTTGAGGTACAGCTGCTTTGTATCCTGTATACAGAGCAGCTGTATCTTACGCTGAGACCTGAATCTGTTTTTAATAAAAACTAGTTTTAAATTTGCACCAAACACACTGACTGACCTGTTTATAAAAAAATAATAATATAAAAATCGCTTTAGGTTTGCATAGCCTTTAAATCACAAAGCCCATTGAGTAATAGGTGCTTGTCGGTGATATATCGCGAGATGTGAACCGGCATGTGATATGCGACCTGCGATAGACTGTATCTAACTGTATCCACATTTTAGCTGAGAGCAGGACTAGGTATGTACCAGGTTTCCAGCCTCTAAATGTAAACAAGTGTTCTCATTCACTTACAGCAAACACATATCTTGAAAATAATGAGGAATTGAATGACAAAATATATTAGAAAGTGAATACATTTATAAACATGAAACACCCATACACCGAACACATGGGAATCACCTACATGAACTAATAACCTCACTGATATCAGGATGACTATTTTGCACGGTTCAGTGTATATGTCTGTATTTATTTACAGGCATGGCGTTCTCTGTCCTGTCACTTTTCTTCCCATACAGAGCAAAAGGCCAGGAACGCAATAAGGGAGGAGTAGGAGAGGATCCAAGAGAAGACATCACTTAATTTGGATGGTCTAAAAATAGCACCAAAAAGTCAAGGAAACGCCAGGTCTGGAACTTGAATGCCTAGTAGTCAATGCATGGAGAGGAGGGGTAGATGGACAGCTCATCCGGCCGGCCATGGTGCTCTCCAGCTGGCAGGTTATTTTTACCATGACTGACTAAATATGGTCAGAGAGGGACTGGCAGGAGACGAGACCACTTGCTGGTTGCAGAATGATCTAAAAGCTTATCTGGGTACATAAATCCTTAAAATGTGGATGCCCTTTCTGGCCACTATTCTTGTAATCCCAGTCCTTGTTTTCTAAATGCCTATCCATATGTTCCCAGTCTCCCCAATATCATGACCTGCTCTCCTGCTGACTCTGAAGGGTTATCTCGCTTGTTTTTCTACCCACATTGACACTTGGAGATCCACTAAAACCATTTATTTGAGATTTGTATTATCGAGAGGCAACTCGCACATGACTATTGGCTTATTACATTGGAAGGTTATTTAAAGGACAGTGTCAGGATTCGCAGGTGTGAGGCGGCCCACCATCTGTTTGACATCTCGCATTTATGGAGTGTGGCGAGCCAGCAATGTATCATAAAGCTGACCCCACCAAATGTCCACACAGCTTCATGACCAGCCAAGAATAACATAAGACTGCGACCAGTCCCTATGCACACAATCCGTCAATGCATGTGGACGCCCGTTCCTGAGCAATGTCCCTATGCGGAGCCTTGTGCCCGTGAATGCTGCCTCTATCTCCAGCACCTCTCCACGTGCCACTTCGCATCTTGCTGGAGATCCTTATCCTTAAGACTCTCTATAGCCATCCATCGCAACGCAACCCACCATCCCTAGGGAGGATGCAAAAAGAATTGGGCTGTGTTGAGGTGCTTGAGTGTAGGGGAGGTGGAGAAGCCGATGAGGGGGTGGGGGGATGCTGGTATTTTCTCTCTCTCTTAAAGTATGGACTAATACCATTACAGGGCCTGTTCGCTTTCTCCTTTCCTGCATTAGAGATTGGCTCTGAGAGAGGGGAAGGCGGTTGCAGCATAATATTACCTTGTGATTCTATGACCCTCCTCTATGCATCCCTAACTCTCAAAAGCTGATTCAGCTTTCAGCTTGAGCTCTGGTGACTCCACTGCTGCAACAGACTCTTCTAACAGGGTACGTCTCTCTATGCTCTTATCTTTTTCCACTGGCTGCACCAAAGCAGCTTTTTTTTTTCTTATTGCTTGAGCAAAACATTACCTGCTCCATTCAAACTTGCCTGGTGACTTTACATGAGCATCTCGGCTTCCGAGGGGGATGCCCCCCATGTCTTGCTTGGCATCTAAGGTGCATGAATGTGCTTCTTTGGTTGGGGTTTTGTGCAGGATGAAATGACTCGTTGCAGAAATCTGCAGAGCAAGCAACTGAAGTAGATGGATCAGGCTGAAATGGTACAACTTTGACATGTAATCGTTGGGCAGGGTTAACCCGTTCAATGCTGTCGGAGGGCCTGCACAGCCGGAGGCTTTGTAGCATCTTAGGTCCTTCTTCAGGGAACTGGTTAACCCAAGCTGTGTACATGACAGGGAGTATTGTACAGAAGCCGGAAAGAGCTGAGTGTTTAATTAGTAAGGAACATTCTGTGGATGGAATTATATTCCACACTTCATTAGTGGTCACAGCAGGCTTTATGTTATTAAATAACACTGTCCCCTTGTAAAAATGGCTCTCGTGTCATGGAAGAGGGAATATTGAATGCATTCATAGCCGCTAATAATGTGTATAATAAAGTGGCAAAATGCATCTTAGGACAGAAATTTATATCACGCTCATCATTAGGAAACAGACATGCCTAGCCGAGCGTCAAACCACAACAGCAGAATATGGATGCATATGTAATGCGCAGCGTGTCCATGACTCTGTACGTCTCTGGGACATGACATCTTACGAGCCGTGTCTTCACTCGATTTTCGTAAAAAAATTTGGCCAATTTTTCGGAACTGAAATAAACTTTGAATTCTCAGCCCATTGCTAATTGAATGCAAATAAGATTTAGATTTTGTGAACATTCCAAATTCTGCCATTCCTAATGGTAATTATAGCGTTAAAGCATTCATTTATTTTCGTCTATATCTACATGTATACATACGTATATTATAGATATACAGTCGTAAAATATGCTGTGGGTGTTGTCAGAGGAGGAGAGGGCCCAGGTTGCAAGGATAAGGTGACGCACAAGGTGCCTCCGGACCCTGCAGACTAAGTTACGTTGCTGAATGTTTCGTGTCATTGTGGTAAGCAGTATCTCATGAATATTCTTAGTATTAATATACTGCAGAGCTCCACATACTACAGACACGTGAGAGGTGGAAGCTCCTGCAGGACGCGGTGACTGATCTCTTCATATGTGTCCTGGAGTTTGACAGCTTTTACCATGTGTGCTTTAGGATATTGGGAATCTTTGCTACACAAGTGTTACTGCAAACACCACAAAGATGAGATTGATACTTTCTGCGCAACTTTACATTTGGTTAAAATCTGAACTTTTGTGAATGATTATAAATTCTCTTTCCCGGGACATATGTTTCTCCTGTGCCGTAATGAACGTCTTATCTGTTACCCGTGACGTAGACATCATTTATTTGCAATGTGTCATATTATATAAAATCTCAGTCCTTACATAATATTTCATACGTTTTTATGACGTCGATAAAGGTTTCGTTGTAATAATAATTTCACAAGACATAAGGTGATGATAAAGCAGTAAAGGTTTGATTGAACTGACGGAGTGTAGTAAAAAATAAATATAGGACTGATCTATGTCCCAAAAAAAAAAAAAATAATCGAATAGTCTATGTCCAATACTGGCTTTCTATCACATCCTATCCTTTGCTAGGATAGACTATGTCCGTGTATTCAGGAATGATGCTTTAAATAACAAGAGAACAAGTTTAGCTGACGCTAATAATCCTCTTCTAGCGTTCATCCTCTGAATGTTCCTAGTAAAAGATATAACAAAGCATGACAATACTCCATTCATAGGTGTTAAACGTGACTCGCAACCCGCATGTCGGCCTCGTATGGTAAAAATACACAGGATCCGGTGCAGAAATGTGATATATAACAACATATTATGCCCCCATCATTACGCTCATATTGCTGTTAAAACCATATCTACAAATAATTCCTACACAATACCATAGAAAAAGTTTCAATTGATTAGATTAATTTTTCCCTATCAATTAATAGGAATCAATATGATTCCTACCAACAAACTACATCCGGTAGAATTTCCTAGAGACTGGTTCTAATTGAATATAATCTGCCAAGTCTATAAACAACACCCCGTATATAGTATATGGCTGGTCATTTGTGTGCAGCCCATATAAAGGTATGACTATTCGATCCTATAAGATGTAAGGTATAGAACTCACTACTCGGAAGTCTTCTTGTATTCCTATGGGTTTACAGATATTAATCAGTCCTCGGGAAGAATGTCCATTGAAAGAATTCAATCCCACTTTCCCTTGTCAGTTGCAAAAGCATCGGATTATTGACTCAATTAGCTCCATATACAGGAAGAGACTTCTGGTGCCTTTATCGTATAAAGGGCTTTAGCTACGGCGAGGATAGAGAAAGAAGGCTACAAATAGTCCACACGCTATGGTAATTTTATTCCAGCCCTTCATTATGAGCGCCGCAACAAAAGCAGCAAAATTCATTAACACTAAAACAGCCGTTCTGCATTAGCCTGTAAATTGCTATTGATCGGCATAGTTGGGACTTGTGTGTAACGTGCACTGGGGGGGACGGTGAAATGAGGCAGGTAAGTTGACCAGCTGAGCAGACCATTACAGCAGTGCTGAGTGAGCAGGAAACACCACGGTGACCTCTTCGTTTAGTCAGATGCCTAAATCCAGCTCATAATAGTCCTCTATTCAGTGTGATCATCATTTTCACTAGTGGCACTCACTCCACATTGTTAGGGGAGCTTTAAAGCTCAGAGTAGATGCAAAGGAATGAGTGAGCAAAGAGAGAGACAGAGAGACAGAGAGAGAGAGAGAGAGAGAGAGACAACTGGGGAGAGACAAAGAGAAGGGACAGATTGGTGTTAAGTGCTGAGAGAGAAAGACTGACACAGAGACCGAAATGCGTGGCCTGTAACCCGCCTGCCTTCCTGGCTGCCCTGATTTCTCTCTCATTTCAGATGCCTTGCCTGCTATGGAGATACCGGACACATAGAAAATATATGTGAGCAGAGGGCACAGCCTTTGTCTATAGTATGGAGAGATACACATGTCTTACACGCCTGCAGCAGTGACATCTTCGGACTCCAGAGGTAAGAACTCGCCCTGTTTTGTCTCTTTTGCTTGCTGTCTTGACCTCGTGTCTGCCGCCACCTTCATTGAAGCGGTGGTGCCAAATCTGGTACCAGGGGCCATGACCTTATGAAATTGCATCTGCAGAGCTCAATGCCTCACACGCTGCCCCGCATTCTCTGCAGAACTTTTATCTTGTTTAATGTGCCATCTTTCTGTATTATTTTATCTGGGGTCACTTAAGTGGAATCATTCTTAGCAATGTTATATATAATGTCATGCAAGTTTTATAGTGACTATGGACGCGGCAAGCTCATTTGTGTGCATGTATCTACAGAAGAGATGGGAAGCATGTGATACAATGTGGCAAGATGGAAAAGTTACAGAATGTCTTGTTTAGTGAATGTATCAAGTCACTTGTATTCTGATGAGGTCAGTGTATCTACTTAATATATACAGACCTATATTTTAGGATGATATGGTCAGATCTATAGGGGAAATTATAGTGCCGTACTTCTATTCTGCACAAGGCGAGTGGTTGCTATAAGTACAGAACAGAGGTGTAGGTGCACTGCAGTATGTATATGGTTTTACAGGTGCGGTTTAATGATGTCATATGAATATATATCTATCTATATCGATCGATCGATCTATTATATATATATCTATATATATCTACATGTGTATATATAGCTTTGCATGGTATTTTCTCATGATATATAGTGATGTTTGCACCCTAACCCTCTAATTGAATGTCAATGTCATATTTTTTTATACCTTATAGTAAAAATAGTCAAGAACACCATAATAATACTACAATAAAAAAAAACAAATACTGTGATATATTATTAGAAGGTGAATGAGCAAAACTGAAAAGGTGTAATCTATTTCCAGCTTCTCGACATGACAATTCTTTGGACTCTCAGGACGCACACCCTGTTTGGGGCACATACTTCTTTATATGTCCATATGGAAGTGCCACTGCTGTGGAATGTAAAGAAGTATGTATCTCAGGTGGGGAATAGCTGCACTGGATGTGAAACGGCAAACGTTGCTCCGGCCTCACAAGTTCCTCACAAAAACCTCTAGAAGAAAGTTCAGGGTAGAATAAGGACAGTGGAAATGTCTTTGCAGCAAAATCTGATGAAACTGCTCATGACCATTTCTTCGCCATAACCGTATCGGCCTATGCGTTCCTTCAGAGGTCAGAAGCTATGTGAGGTCATGCCATCATTATGGGCTCAATGACAACATATTTTACCATCAAAACGCGATAAAATAAATAAATTGTTATATTTTAACCCTTCACTTCCACAGAAACGACAGGAAAAGGGGCTAAAGATTAATAATGGGTCCTTTATAATAAAAAATAAATAAAAATTAAAAAAAGCCTCAAAGGGTCTCCAGCTCCCGGCTGCTTTATAGTGTTACCCATGCGTTCATCCAGATTTCCAAAGCAATGCTGCACCGCAGTGTGAAAAAGCCGGCTCAGCTTTCAGTGTATACAAATAGTAACACAGGCGCTCGGTTAGTTTGTTATAGACTCTCATGTTGTTGACCCACAGGAGCCGGGATCTGAATAAGACTATATGCTGCCAGGCGGTGTGAGCATGCTGAGACGCCAGGCTTTCCTTTGGTGCAGTGCCCTAGTCACAAGGGTAACCACTATAGATGCAATAGTAGAAAGTCAAAACTCAAGATGTGATTTTAACATCATTTCTTCTACTCTTGGCATCCACTGTGTTTATTTACACAAAGTTTACAACGACAGCAGAAATATAAATAATCAAAAATATTAAAAAAAACAACCAAAAGGGACTTAAAGATTAAAAGCAAAATAAAAATATCTTTTTTTATAATAACCCTCAATAGATAGCAGTTGAAATGTGTGCATATAAAGGGAATGAAAACAAAGCCGTACAGATAGGTACATCGTGGCAGAATGTATTTAACTAGGCACATTTTTAGAATCCAGAAATTCCGATAGACTGGCATGTGTTGAGGGCACAAAATTCTAAGAATATATAACATTTCACAAATTGAGAAGCTTCACATAGATAGATAGATAGATAGATAGATAGATAGATAGATAGATAGATAGATATGAGATAGATAGATAGATAGATAGATAGATAGATAGAATAGATAGATAGATATGAGATAGATAGATAGATATTTTAAGTAAGCAATTATTTGAGTTAAATTTCTTCTTTTCTATGACCTTCCAATAATCCACAACAGTTGATTATCTGACAACTACCAGATCCAATTACTGCCAGATTAATGGAATATTATTGTATAAAGCCCCTTTAACTTTATATTCGTCAGATACATTCTGTTTTTTAATCAAAAGGAGGATCGGATCTCAACATGGGAGAGGGGATACAGTCTCTAAGCAAATGTTAGGGAATGCCCCCCTCTCCCTGATGTCTTGATTTGATCCTCCTTTTGATAAAAAAAATAAATGTACGGGAGAGCGGATTTCCCGAACATGATGTGAAAGGGGCTTAACCAAGGTATTTTCCTTCAGAGTACGGGTTCCCTGAGCCCTTGAGAGGTTCACACAGACCAATGGTTGAACCGGGTCTGATTGCGGAATAACGCTGGAGCCAGGTCATGTAATCCACTTGCTGTAATACGGTCTGCAGGTGGACATCACCCTTCATTTCATCTATTTGTAAATTTAGAATAAAGCAAGTAAAGTCACTCTACTAACATAATAACGATTAGGACTGCCGTACCTTTAATAATATTTCAATCGACCATTCTTTCTTCAGTTTCCTTTAAGAACCTGAAAATGTACAGGAGAGATATATGTGAGAAGTTAGTGTAGCAGCGTCAGCAGGAAATGTTACTGTCCATGTAGACAATTGCCAAGCACGATGATGAGATATAATAGTGTATATATATATATATATGGACAAATAAGGTAAGCAGTGAATGGCCTATAAATAACATTGGACTCTTGCATTGTGTCTGACCCCCATCCCATCGGAAACACTGGTAAATCTGCACATGATGTAACACTATGAAGGTTTGCAATTGACAGTCATATAAATACCCTATTACAAGGAGAGACTGAGACGTTATAGGGTTGTCTGGTTTAGAAACCCTATTTTGAAATATCCTATTAGAGAATTTTACATTAAAAGGGTTGTCCAGTTTATTTTCTTATAAAATATTAGGGAATTGTGAGTTAATAGAGGGGGGTCCTCTGGTCAGGATCTTCATCTCTTGGTCAGGGTGGAGAGCGGTTACATAGAGCGTCTCTCTCTCTGGAGGACCTGTCCTGTCCAGCATTACTCTGACAACCCATTGATATGAATGGGCATTGTGTAATTCTTTATTTCCCCTGTGGTGGCGCTGCAGGGTTTCCCCACAGACTACAGCTGATCATCAGGGGGACTCTTTGTGATCTGATTATTGTCAAGGGACCCTTCTAACAATTAGGAATTCTTCAAAGTGGTAAACCCCTTTAATAGAGGGTAGTTCCCCTATTTATAACCTCCATCTATTAGCTGAAGCAGAGAGTTAATACAAAGAGTATCTCTCTTTCTATGGAGGACCCGGCACATCTGAGCATTAGGCTGGGTTCACACGACCACATTAACGTCCGTAATGGACGGACGTATTTCGGCCGGAAGTCCCGGACCGAACACAGTGCAGGGGGCCGGGCTCCTAGCATCATACTTATGTACGATGCTAGGAGTCCCTGCCTCTCTGTGGAACTACTGTCCCTTACTGAAAACATGATTACAGTACGGGACAGTTGTCCTGCAGAGAGGCAGGGACTCCTAGCATCGTACATAACTATGATGCTAGGTGCCCGGCTCCCTGCACTGAGTTCGGTCCGGGACTTCCGGCCGAAATACGTCCGTCCATTACGGACGTTAATGTGGTCGTGTGAACCCAGCCTTAGAGGGACGGCCCATTGATTTCAATGGGCTCCATGTAATTTTTCATTTATCCTGTAGTGGTGGTGCTTCATGGGAACTATTCTCTTGTTGCATGGTACCCCATCAAATTAGAGGAGATCGAAGGGGCAGCGGGACACCTTGTGATCAGCTTATTTTTGGAGACCCCTCTAACAAAAGCTAACCATCCAGAGAGGACAACCCCTTTAAACGAACTCCTTGGCCAAAACTGATACACTGCGTTATGTCTAGTGCAGAGTATAATTGGGCGGAGCATGACAGAGTGAATCCTTGTGTAATATACCACAGGCCCTGCTCTAGGCATAACATAGTGATTTTTTTTTTTGATTTTTTTTTTAAGAGTGTTGCTTTTCTCATATCCAAGCTTACACTATAATGGTGCGTTCACCCTTAGTGGTCAAATCATGTTTTTTGGCAGGGATTTTCGCAAATTAGCGGCAAAAACCCAAAATGTAACCACAACGTGTGACCAGACCCTAATTTAAATAAAAAGCAAATAGCTGTATACTGGCAGGCGAATGATTTTTTGACACCTGCAAACTACTTAACCACTTCATATATATATATATAAAAGCAACTTCCTATGATTCAATCCAGTGGTGAAAGGATCAATTCAAAAGCAAAAGGTAACGTTGAAAAAAGGCTAAAAAAAAACTGAAAAAACCCCCCAAAAAACCTGACCTAGCAGACTGCGAGAAGAGTCAATTGATGATCTTGTACTCGTGTGTGTATTGTTGTACCACTTTGACTGTGTCAGCAGGTGGAAACGCTCATCAGGACATTAAATATTCAAAGAGCTGACTGCGGCAGGGCCAGAGAGAGGCTCCACCAGGATGAAACTCGCTGTCCAGGCTTTATTTTGTAAAAAATCTCAGGCCTGTGCTTACATTTAGCTCATCCTCTGTGTCATGCTTTTAATATTGGATGATAATAAGGAAGGATGGTAGACAGGCTCTGTCCGCCTTAAAAGTTTAAAGGGAAAATCAACTAAAATGTAAAATTCTGTGTAAGTAAAAAAGTAGAACTCCCGCAAAGTAAAGGCCGCCAGTAGTGGTAAAACTGTCCAGTTGATGTTGGCAAGGTGTTGTAAGGTGGCATTGTCTTTATACAGAGGCTGTTTGACATATGATGGGTATGATACCGATCTACATGGAGGTGTCTGAGGTTGCCGCATCTTTTACTAGTAAATATAAACCTTTCTACAACATTTAGAAAATACATGACTTCATCTTTACTATCACTCACTCTCGGCAGAAGATATTTTTGTTTCAATAGAGATTTGCCATATCCCAGGACAAGAAAAGTCAACTTTCCTGGTGATATTATATCTGTGGACAGAAAAGTAGTTCTAAAATGGAAATGTCAAGTTATGAATGATTAGTCATCTCTATTATTTTGATAATTATTTATTTTTAATAGTATTCTATCTCATATCTATCAATCTAATATCTATCTATCTATCTATCTCATATCTAATATCTATCCCATATCTATCTATCTATCTATCTATCTATCTATCTATCTCATATCTAATATCTATCCCATATCTATCTATCTATCTATCAATCTAATATCTATCTATCTATCTATCCCATATCTATCTATCTATCTATCTCATATCTAATATCTATCTCATATCCATCTTTCTCATATCTATCTATCTATCTATCTATCTATCTCTCTCATATCTATCCCATATCTATCTATCTATCTATCTATCTATCAAGGATCTGCCAGGCACAGCTTCTGTGTCAACGCCCATAGGTAATCAGTCTGCACCTGCTTCTATGTCTGTGAGACTGACTCCATCTTCCACCACTCAGGATGGCAGGCTTAGGAGTGGGATAGCCTATCACAGCCTGGCCAGACGGAGCTAGCTCCCGCCCTCTGTCTATTTATACCTGCCTTTCCTGTTCCTCCTTGCTTGTGATTCTTCTCGTTTGGTTTCCTGGCCCTGCTGCAGCTTCTGTACTATTTGACCCTGCTTCATACTGACCCCGGCTTACTGACTACTCTCCTGCTCTGCGTTTGGTACCTCGTACACTCCTGGTTTGACTCGGCTCGTTCACCACTCTTGTTGCTCACGGTGTTGCCGTGGGCAACTGCCCCATTTCCCTTAGCTTCTGTGTACCCTTGTCTGTTTGTCTGTCGTGCACTTACTGAGCGTAGGGACCGTCGCCCAGTTGTACCCCGTCGCCTAGGGCGGGTCGTTGCAAGTAGGCAGGGACTGAGTGGCGGGTAGATTAGGGCTTACTGTCTGTTTCCCTACCCCCATCATTACACTATCTATCTATCTATCTCATATCTATCTATCTATCTCATATCTATCTATCTCATATCTATCTCATATCTATCTATCTATCTCATATCTATCTCATATCTATCTCTCTATCTATCTCATATCTATCTCTCTATCTATCTCATATCTATCTCTCTATCTATCTCATATCTATCTATCTATCTATCTATCTATCTATCTATCTATCTATCTCATATCTATCTATCTATCTATCTATCTGTCTTTCTAACTCATATCTATTGTATCTATGTTTCTAATCTCTATTAATCTATTATTTACCTATCTATATATAATGTTTGTCTATCTGTCTGTCTATATTATATCTACAGTATTTATGTTTCTAATCCCAATCTATTTATCTTTCAATTTTATTACTAATTTACACAACTGCAATATTAGCCAAAAATGGGATTAGATCCTAGCAGAGTAAAGAAGAAAAATAAATAAAGAAGCCTGTCCCCATAGAAAAGGTTTTTCTTTTAAGAAATTTGTATGGTAACAGGGCAAGCTCTGTGTGAATGCTGGTACTTGGGCAGTAATCACAGTGGGTCGCCTCTCTCCGGAACCCTCTCAGATACATTCACTGACCAGTAGCAGTGCTATATGTCGGAGGATGCAGTCGCTTTACAGACTGATTTCTCTTTGTGACCAGGGCCAGGCGGTGCTCTTCAGATTCTGTTAAGTGAACACAGCCCCAGCTTGGTAAGTGGACTGAAGAGCCCCATTACACAGCGGGCACCCCACCCCAACGCAGTGAGCCCTGGCATTCACCCAGCCTTATCAGGTGCACCAGCCCTGGGGGAAAAAATAACAATACAAACCCCTAGTTGTGGAGTTTTCTCAGGATAATATTGTAAAGTACTAATACACCTGAGGTAACTGTCTGAGGAGACAGAAGAACTTTGTGTAGAAGTCAGGCTAGAAGAGAACGTTACTAAGTATTAACCATGTCCTGACTGAACCTCCACCCGTTCCCATTCTCGTCACAGAGCCATACATTTATTTATTACCATTTCAATGGCTTTTGAAAACTGCAAAAAATAAATGTCCAGGATTTAGAAGGACCCCCTGGAAAAGATAGAAAAGCTTGTTGGATAAAACGCTGCTGCAAATAGGTCGGCACACTCCTAATGCTTCTCTATTGTGGCTTCGGGGCGTTCCAGGGAAAATATATTATTTGCCGATCAATTGAAAAAGAAAACGTTTCAGTTCTTCTGAGTTCTGTATTGTCTGTGGGAAAGACTGTTCCCAATGCTGGAAGTGGTGTAAACCAGTTGTAGCATTGACTAAATGATATATTGTGGCCCCATACATATGGCATGGGGTTGTATGGCGGCACATGGACGGAGTCCTCTATGGCTCCATACTACGATGCCGCCGAGACTCTAGCGCCACCATACTCCATCATATGTGAGAGATAATCTCCCTAGATGCAATGCTTCCAGCGGCGGATACATCCCTTATACAGCGTCCAATGGAGCACAATTCTTTCTGTCTGATTTCAATTGACTCATGGCGGTACAGTAAAGCCCCATGCACCTCTATAAGTGCCAGGGTATGTTATATGGCCGTGTGCATGAAGCCCAAGGGTGCTGTCATTAGGAGCACTTTCATGCAACGTTTATTGCCGTTTTCGTGCTTCTTTTGCCTTTTTTTTTTTTTACTATTTTATAGCTTGTTTAGTTAAGTGGCGCTTTTTGGGTCAGTCGCGTGTTAATTAAAACACTGCATGCTGAAGGTACGACATGTTTTTAGGGGCCACAAAAAAATTCCCTACCAAACTGCACATTACGGTCACTACGCATTTCTAACCGTGAACTTTAAATTTTTTCCTTGGTTATTTGTACGTTAACATTTGTTTCGATCATATATTTGGACATCTGTATACATCATGGGGCTATTTTCATATTACCGGATAGTGTGAAGAAGCAAATTCACTCTATTAAGGCTCATATACACGGCAACGCTGCATGCACACACCCTGTGCACCCTATTCTGCTCCGGAAGAAATGCTTCTAGGGGGGACTACCTCCATATGCCACAATTTTTTTACTGAAATAATTTGTAAGGAAAAAAAACTCGGGATAAAACTTAAGGTATAAAATTTGAGGCACAGATGAGCAATAGCAGGTTATGGGCGCTGTATTACGGATCCATACAACACTGGCATCTGCTTTATATTGCTATTGATAATGAATTAGCTAATGTATTAGTGAAACATATTGCTGTACAGATGCAGAGTACTGTAGTGTGAGAAGTTCCTGATATACTGCGGCGCTGTGCGGAGTCCGGGTATAAAGCAGAGCAATGTATAATGATATAGTGAGGGTTATTATCGGGTTGTACTTTATATGTACGCAGCACCATCATCTTTTGTGGTTTTGTATGTTGTAAACCATTTACAGGCACTCCATTTATAACAAACACATACATATAAGATGGCCATATGAGCTGACAATCTACAAGGAGTAAAATACAAGAGTTGGTGGAATAGTCAGCGGCTGAGGGAGAAGTAAGACCAGGTAATAAGATGGAGAGTGCTGGGGGCAGTGTGGGGCTATAGATAACTTACTGATGAAACGAAGAGTAGCCGAGGCCAACTTGAATCTCTTGGGCCCCAATGAAAAATCTGTAAAAGGGCCCCCCCGCTATCATGTACAATTTCTAATACTGGGGTCTTCTTACGCCTCTGCTGCCCCTGAAGGGTAGAGAGACAAGAGTATTGTCAAAAGGGATGCAAACACTTGGTTAAAGTTTTTCGTGTTTTTTTTTTTTCGGTGTGGAGTGTAGCAACCTGCAATGTTAAAGAGAATCTGTCAGCAGTTTTAAGGGCTCAAAACTGCAGACAGTGCGATATAGAGGAGGGGGAAGGCAATGCAACGCTACCTTTTGCCTCGATCACGCAAATTGCATGACAGAGAAACCAAAGTTTTATTCCCCCGGCGCGTTGGTCGCAAGTGCCACTCACGCCTCTAGCTGCCAATCAGGAGACCGCAAGAGCCGTCACAGAGCAGAGGGGCGGGGCTGGCACCATGTAGTCAGGAGTGGCACTTGCAACTGCGGCACCGGGAGGGATTAATCCTCGATCTCTTGGTCACTCAACTTGCTTTATTGTTTTTCAGGCATATAGTGACCAAACGTGGTGTGAACTTAGACTTGTACTGCTTATAATTAGCGCTCATTCACACAGCAAAGCCCAGTGCACACACCCTGGATGGGGGCACACGGGGTCCCTAGGGTTCAGAAGTTTAGGTGGCACTACATTCTCCTCTAAAAGCAATGCTCTGAGTGGAGAATGCCTCTGTAATACATAATCTCATAGACACGATATGAACCTGTGCGAGGAATACAGCGGTCCTGCATGGGCCTTTAGCAGTCTATGGGTGCCAAATTACAGAGCCGTACGACATGGACACACTATTATAATAAAGGAATCCCACAAAATAGTTTTATAAAAGCACCGGATCAGAGGTATAGACCATGGGTGCTGAAATGTTGGAATCCAGAATCCCCCATGTTTTTGAATGTCCGATACTCTAGAAATATCTGACAGTCTGGCATTATACTTGTCACACGACATTCTTATATATCTTTTTAATACACATCGATAATTTGAGGCTCTGTTTACATCTATGATCAAGGCTCTGTTCATCAAATTTGACGGGATAAATATTATCTGTCGCCTCAACGGCATCAGCTATTGTAAGTTAATGGGGTCTGTTGGGTGCCGCTGGTATCCCTCGTATGACAGATCCAACTTTTTTCTGTGGAGTCCATTATGAGCCAGGACGCAGATGTGAACAAAGCCTAAGGCCTCATGCACATGACCGTAGTGGTGTGCACAGCTGTGATTTGCATCTCGGACATCCGCAGAGCGTCACCCGCGGGCCGCGCACATGGTCGCGTGCATTAATTTCTATGAGCCCGGACCGCAAGATTTGGCCATAATAAGACATGTCCTATCTTTTTCCGGTCCAGGCTCCTGGGCCATGCACGGACCGTGGAAACTGCGATCGTGTACCTGGGCCCATTGAAATGAATGGGGCCGCAATTCACCCGCAGATTTGAAATACGTTCGTATTCATGGGGCCTAATATGACGCTGCTTTGTATGTGCACTATTGTGATAACTTTTTATGTGTGCATCGTACGGACAGCCACTGTTTCTGCTGTATTTACATAATCAGAGTGTATAGGGAAATCTTCATTATGCTTTTTAATTAGCAGCTGTAATCTGTGGGGAAACCGGTCAGTAAGTGTTCAGTTTCCCTGCAGTGCCACCACAGGGGAAATAAGGCATTACACGGTGCCCATTCATATCAATGTGTTGTCTGTGTAATGCAGGACAGGACAGGTCCTCCAGAGAGAGAGACGCTCTTTGTAAACTGGACAACCCCTTTACTAAAGAATCGGATAGAGAACATAAAGTGAATGGTAAATTTTGCACAGTCTTCTTTAAGGATTCAATACTTACATTACTGGCATTCACATTAGCGGTGTACATTACAGGATATATATGAGACATATAACAGCCCCTATATAATATGTTCAGATTTACTGTGTCTTCTATCAAAGCTGCGTTATTTCTTTTATTTTTAGCCAAAAATGGATCCTTGCTCCGTCATAGAAGTGCCTCGTGCACATGAGCGTATTATGTATCCGTGTGGTACTGATCCATAATATGGTGCCCATACTGTACCTCTATGCAACTGAACCTTCCTACGCTGCCATACAGAGTATTGCGGGGCCCTTAGTTTTTTTAGTTACAAACAGTCCAGGAATTGATTCATGATGAAAACTGCATTATGTCTGTCATTTATTGTTGAAGTTATAATAATAGTCATGTGTAATGAACGCTGGGCATCTGTAGGAGAACAAATAGAAGTACAAATATTGGACATGTTCTTCTATATTACTTAGAAGGAATAGGTGTAGTTACGTCCCAAGAGCCCTTCTAGTCTACAGAACTATGCTCAGCATATAGAACTAGTGTGATCGGTGTGTTGTTTGCTTTTTGCACCCCACCCCCCCCCCCCCAACAGGTTTAGTTTATATCATCACTTTTAGTTACCTTTAAAAAGCTTTTACTTGGACTTTCTAAACATAAGATTAAATCGGAGTCCTGACGGCGAAAAAGCATTTTCCTAAAAGATCTGTCCATAAACGTTTTCACCCAGATTGCCCAAATGTACTATTTTACATCAATGGATGCCGGAGGTTGGACCCAGTCAGACTCTGGCACCTGCTTATCTGACGGAAAATTACCTTCTCTCTGCTTGGAAAGAGGCAACCCTATTTTTGGGATTAGTGGAGGGTGGGGTCAAGCATTTGGGCACTCACCAATCAGACATTCATGGCAAATCGACAGGGGTGTAACTATAAGGGTATGTTCACACGTAGAGTCAAAAACGTCTCAAAATACAGAGCTTTTTTGGAGCTTTTTTCACTAGAGTCTATGGAAAACGGCTCCAAAAACGTTCCAAGAAGCGACCGGCACTTATTTTTCGTGGCCGTTTTTTTACGCGTGAAAAACGCTCCATCGGAACAGAACGCCGTTTTCCCATTTAAATCAATGGGCAGATGTTTGGAGGCGTTCTGCTTCCGATTTTTAGGCCATTTTTCGGGCGTTTGAACATATCCTTAGGGGTCCAGAGGGCGCAGTATGGTCCTTCTACCACATAAGAACACACCAGAACGAAAATTGGTACGTCACAAATTCTGCATTGAGACCCGGGATCTTCATGTTCCAGCTCTGCATTTAGAATGGATAGTTCCCCAATCTTTTTGGAGATGGGTATATCATGAATACCATTTAAAATACTGCAAGGACCTGTCTTTATACTGATTAAGATTAATTTACTCCATGCTCTTAATCTACTCAATATTTTCTCAATTTTTTCCAGAATTGAATTGAATCCGTACACCTAGAACATTGAGTGCTAATGTTAATAGTGTGCGCCATATGCTTCCTTTATACACTAATCAATAATCTTTATAAATGACAGGACCGGCTTTATTTTTAAGGACAATGTTAGTTTCCTTTATAAACACAATGTGATTAGGTGTATAATGATGGAGAGCAGCTTTCTGAAGGTGTGGAGGGGGGAGCTGTGTATGAACACGTCTGGACTTCTTATCCGGGAAGTTATTTCTTAGGGTATGTTCACACGCAAAATCCAAAAAACAGCTTAAAACGAGGATTTTCAACCGTTTTTGTAGCCGAAAACGTGTTTTTTTTTAGCTGTTTTTGCATTGACACAATGAAATACAGCTCGAAAAATGGATCAAGTAGTGACATGTTCCTTTTTACGTGCCGTTTTTTTAAAACAGCGGCGTAAAAAACGCCCCATCTGAACTGAACGCCGTTTTCCCATTGATTTCAATGGGCGGATATTTGTAGCATTTTTTTCAGGCGTATTTCGAGACGTTTATGCCTTGAAGTACGGCTGATAACTCTGCATGTGAACACACCCCTAGAGCTCATGAACTCGAGCGAGTTGTACGGAGCCGGAATACGGGGCTCATAGAGATATGGATTTGACAGAAATAAAAGCATCGTTTCTGGTGGAGAATAAACCCATAATATTGCGACAGAGCCCCACGGACTCCATAGTGCAGAGTCTCCGTGCAGGATCCCTGATGTGCAGAAACTCTTCTTTACCATCCGCACATATAAAAAATAAGTTTTCTTCTCTTCTACATCTCTTCCTAGGAAGCCTAGTGGTGCAGAGAGGTAGAACAGGGGCAGGGGGCTTACCATAAAGCACCCCATCCAGGTTCCAGCTTGCATTTTCTCAAAGTGTAGGAGCCCTCTAAGGTTCTGGTTAATTTTAGAATTGATCTGAACGGTATAAAACTTAAAACGCACAATAATCCAAAGTTATAAAGCGCAGCGGTATACGACACGAGGTGTACTCACTTAGGATAATGTACAGATGCATCAACCACCCCCCATTATAACAGTGTTGTTACCGTTTATGCCGCAGATTAAAATAAATGACTTTTTTTTGGACATTAGGCAAAGTGATTGGCAAGCAGGAATCAAATCTCTAATTCTTTGTCATCTGGCCGAGGTGACAGAAGATGTTGAGGGGGAGGGGAGGGGGCTTTAATGAATTGCTTTATTTTAGAATAAATTGAAAGTGTTTTTTGTGTATCATCCAATAAAAAAAAAAAAAAAAAGACAATGGTGCTGACTCAGCCTTCGATATGTGCACGTCTGATTGCAGGAGGGAAAACCTCAGCATTGCAGTGCAGTCGACGAGTGGATAACCAGCAGCCGGGGTGCAGTGGACTCCATTGTCTGACGGCTGGCTTGCTGATAAGCTCACACTATATTTTGTCAAGGTTCAGAGGATTGGGGTGCAAGTTAGTCCTCATATTATAGAAATAGCGCCAGCGATGAGCTTTGAGAACTTCATGTTTCCAGGCCCATGCATTCCCTCAAAGGATCCGAGCTGCTGTTCCATAAGTCAAGGAGATGATGATTTTTATTTGCTTGCCTTGTCATAAAGCTCTGAAGTTACAGTAATGTGCAGGGTTACACAACACGGGGCTTCTTCTACAGTTTTTGGACCGACATTAGCAGCAAAATATATTTTCTCACTCTGTGAAGTGGAAAGATATTCATGTGCAACATTGTAATAATTTCCTAGATGAAAATGGTTAAAAACAATAAATAGAACTAATTATAAATTGGAGTCATTTGTTTGTTGTATATAATATGCTCAAACATCCGTGTTCTATCCTAGGGGAGCCTGCGTGGGTCTTGGCCGTGTGCTCGCGGCTCTTTGCTGCATGCTCGCGGAGAGCCGCACGCTTGTCTGTCGCCGTACAGCAGAGTGGAGCGGAGTGCATGTTCCATCACATCCTAAATGACAATGTGCAGCCTGTCCTGACTGTGACCTTGATTCAGCCTGTGTCAGTACATTGGGAGATCTCTATACACACAACCAGGCAGCTTCCCTTTAACTGAGAACTGACACGGTTTCATCAAATGCATTGACATCCAACCTACATATACACTACTGGGAATTCATATCATTTCTATCGTCAGACAACATCCTTATAGAGAGTTTTGCTACTTATATTGAAAACCAGATACCTGGTAATTCTATCGGTTTTTCATTTTTGTCATGTGAGGGTCTAGTTAAATGCTGTGAATTGACCGCACTGTGTGAATAGACCCTTATTGTTTTTCCTTTTGCACATAAATGACTGTTCCTTCCGTAAAAGAGGGAGAGTGAAATACCAGACTAATAGAGATCTGTACGTCTATATGAGAATCTTTCATAGTAAACTACAAAGAGAACAGCATAAGTATCGAAGGGGTATTCCGGTTAGTTCAAATTGATGTCTACTAATGTTAGATTGGTTGGGGGTTTGACTCTTGGCGCCCCTGCTTATCAGCTGTATGAAGGGGCCTTTCAATGTTTACACTGCTCTGAACTTTTAGTGGTTGTGTCGGGTATTACAAGTCAGCAGCGAACTGTAATGCCAGGCATAGCCGCTTATAAAAGTACGGAGTTGTGCCTGGTAAACAATGAATGGAAATGCGGCGCGGACCCTTAAGACAGCTGATCGGCGACTGAGCCTAGAGTTGGACCCCCACCAATCCTAAGGATAGGCCATCAATTTTAAGGAACCGGAAAACCCCTTTAAGTTTCATATAGTTGCATATACGTTTGGCGGAACGTAACGCTTGAACTCTGTCTGTACCTTGCAGTATTCCTTCATTTTTCGGTACATATAACGGTCCTCTAGTATCTACTATGATAATAACAGATAGTTCTGTCTCCTATATGATGAACGAATCCGAAAATACTTTATAATTGTGATATACAGGGGAAATGTTGCATTATAATTTAATGCTTTGCAGGGAAAATGTAGTTCTAGGGAGTATTCACATGCCGCGGTCATATTGCATTTTTTGCTGCGATTTTCATTTCAATACCTTGGCATTGTGCTACGCTTTAAAAAAAATAAATGTAAAATTCGTGCCAAAAACTGCAATATAACCACACTGTGTGAATGCACCCTTAGGCCTTATTCACACAAATGTGTCCGTTTTGCACGCGTAAAGAACGCAGCGTTTTTCCTGCGTTGCAGTTCCGTGTGACATCCGTGTACGGTGCGCATCAGCGTTTTTACGTGCGTATGTCATCCGTATCCCACGCGTTTTTTACGCCAGCAAAAAAACTGAAGGAGCCGCTCGTCCCCATCCATAGCTCCGTGTGACCGGAGAATACGAGCGCCGATCAACAATGTCTAGTTGATCGGCGCTTGCTGCATCGGCCGCTTATAATCAGCCGGTGTAAAAGGGCCATTAACAAACCCTTTGCTCTGTGAGTAATAAAGCCAGGCAAAGGTTTCCATTCACCAACAGTAAGCAGAGATCTTGAAGTGACAAGGACCTGAAAGACAAATAAGCTTTAGTTACATAAGGACACATGGACACGGCCGTATTACAGCTCTGTACAAGCCAAGTTATACGGAGTGGTAATACAAATACAGGAAGAAAAACGGGATACACGGCGCTGCTTAATATGATTAATTTAATGACGATAAATGCTACGCGTTTCGATACCGGACCGGCATCTTCATCAGGCATATCAAGATGATATGCCTGATGATATGCCTGATGAAGATGCCGGTCCGGTATCGAAACGCGTAGCATTTATCGTCATTAAATTAATCATATTAAGCAGCGCCGTGTATCCCGTTTTTCTTCCTGTATTTCTACTACCTTGGCAACCCCTTGGGAGTTTGCGTTGGGATTGGCAGCAGCTTTTCTACTACGAATTACATGCCGGTAATTCACAACCTTGGAGGTGAGCATATATGTGCTTTTTCTCCGCGCATTATATATTGATACCGCAAGTTTTGGCGCCGTGTTCTTTTTTTGTTTCACTTTAGTAGGAGTGGTAATACGGCACGCATAGGAGTCTACGAGGCCGCACGGTACCTGTAGGATTTCATATAGACGTATACAGTTTTTTCCTATTGGACAGAATAAAAATCGTGACATGTTTCGTTGGATCCCATATTAGGTCCGGGCTCCACAGAGATAGTATGCACTGCGATTATCGCACTTTGCAATTACGGTTTTCCTTTGGGGGTGCACATGCGTTTTAATGCGAGACCATAGGCTAAAGTAAGCGGCGATAACACTTGATATCTAATCCGATCACAAACTGGGATAATCACGGCGCGTAGGGGAGAATATCTCTGTAATAGTTTGCTGTACGGAGGCACCATAGAGTTTGAGGAGGCTTAGGGACTTTGTGTGCTGATAGTTTCCATGCGGCGTGTAACATAAAGCACCACTAGAGGCTGTGATCATGAATAACACAACTGAACACACTGCAAGTAGTTCTCTACTATTGTACCTGTCCCACTGTCTATTGATCTGTTAAGAAACATCATCGTGGAGGACTTGACATCCTAGAATACAGGCAGAAGCAATTCAACACGGCCGCCAGAATCATTCCAAATTCCCTGCAACTTCTCCGCTGGCAGATTACAGGCTACGAATCTTGGAGAATTTGACATCCCTCAAATACTCTGCTGTACTATCAGATAACTCCTACTGGCAATGAGAGTGATACTGTGCATGGCAATGTATTACAGAATTGCTCATATTGTAATTTACTAATATTTTAATAAATAGATCACCAAACCAGGGGTATCCGTTTACGGGATGTTGAGTTTAGAAAACCCAAATCCATTAGTAAATTCAGAGGGGGGGTCTTCTGTTCAGGATCTTCATCTCTAGGCCAAAATGGAGAGCGGTTATAAAGAGCGTCTCCCGCTCTGGAGGATCTGTCCTGCCCTGCATTACACAGACAACCCATTGATTTGAATAGGTACTGTGTAATGCTTAATTCCTCCTGTGGCGGCGCTGCAGGGAAATGGAACACTTGTCAGATTTCCCCAGAGATTACAGCTGATCGCTGGGGATCAAGTAGGGGGACACTTTGTGATCTGCTTATAGTCAAGGGAACATCCTAACAAGTAGCACTTATTCAAAGCGGAGACCCCCTTTAAGCTCTTTGCATTGAATACTCCTCTCAGATTAAGGGTCCTATCACACAGGTAGATAGTCTTTCATGAACGAGCAACGAGTGATGATCTAGCGAGTCGTTTGCGTAGGAAAGGCGGTCTATTACACGCGACAATAGTTGCTAAAGATTTTCACTGTTTAGTCGTTACTGCGATTATTGCTCGTTCGCCCCCAGCTCATCTCTGAACTGCTAACGACTGGAAGATTTCTGATTAGACGAGGAGATGTGGCGACGAACGATAATCTTTCTCTCGGATAGATGTGGCCGATCCACGAAAACCCAATGATTTATCGTTCGTGGTTGCACGTTACTACACATGGCGATTATCTCTTACATTCGAACAATTCTAAAAAAAAATTTACTATAATCGCTCCATCTCATAGGGCCTTTAGGGCTTGTCCACATGTAACGGATTTGCTGCAGAAAATTCCCGCAGCATTTCCCCATCAACTAGCAGACAATCCGCACCATTTCATGCATTTTTTGCGGTGGAAAATAGTGAGATTTTTGCTGTGGTTTTTTCATGCGTTTTTTTCAAGGGCTGTGTGATGGTGAGATTTCTTCTTTTTGTGATGTCATTTCCACCCCCTGTAAGAAATCCCGCAGCCTTTCCGCAGCAAATGACACAGTACATCAGAAAAACGCAGGAAATCCGTCACTTTTCCGCAGCAATAATTGACATGCTGCGGAATTAAAATTACACACCGCTAGTGAATTTCTGGACTGAATTTTTTCGCAGCGTGTGGATGACATTTATTGAATCACAATAAAGATGAAATCAGCAGCACGACCAAAGATTTGTCCAGAGGAGAACAAGGCAAAATATCCCAGCGAGGGATGGTGCACGCAGCACAAATATCCCAGCGAGGGATGGTGCACGCAGCACAAATATCCCAGCGAGGGATGGTGCACGCAGCACAAATATCCCAGCGAGGGATGGTGCACGCAGCACAAATATCCCAGCGAGGGATGGTGCACGCAGCACAAATATCCCAGCGAGGGATGGTGCACGCAGCACAAATATCCCAGCGAGGGATGGTGCACGCAGGACAAATATCCCAGCGAGGGATGGTGCACGCAGCACAAATATCCCAGCGAGGGATGGTGCACGCAGCACAAATATCCCAGCGAGGGATGGTGCACGCAGCACAAATATCCCAGGTCCAACGGGACAGCCTGCACACAGTAGATAGAAGAAAGGCTGCAGCACTCTATTGAATCACATCCACTTTGCTGCTACTGTATTCCGCTGCGTATTTTCCATCCGCAATTCCGGACGGAATAATATGCATCAAATCCGCTACGTGTGAACAAGCCCTTAGGGTTGGTACTGCTTTCGAGAATATGCTGGAATCCTGAGCCTTGGGCTACCTACAGTATTATTTATTGTATCAGCAGGAGTTTGTCATAACACTACTGGCACAATGATCTGGATGAGGAGAGTAATAAGGGAGGCAATTTACAAAAAACGTTTATTTTTGGGCCAAGTAATGAGAATGGCTGTTTTAACATATGTGCATGAACAGCCTCATCCTTCATGATCGGAGGAGGAAGGTCTGAGGGTTACACTTGTGCCGTTCTTGAAATACACACGCGATGAACAATGTAAATACATCTCAACAGTTTATCTATATCACCATTTGCTCCAATTACAACTAATTGGATACATATTGCATTTTCATGGAGTGTCATTTTCTATTGATTATAACGGGGATGCTGGTGTTTTGTCATATGAAGCAGTATTTGGAAGCCAAAGCGGTGTAAAAATGCTGAGCGTACCACACTGCATGGGATTATGTAGTCAGCAGATGTTTTAATACCTATTTAATTGTTGCTCTGTTAAAAAAACAACAACAAAAAAAACACAATTTGCAAAGGACGTATCTGCTATGTATAGGGGAAAATGAGGTTGTGTCGGGAAAGCCCGGCGTGTGGTGTGTGTGTGTGTGTGTGTGTGTGTGTGTGTGTGTGTGTGTGTGTGTTACCAAGATAATGTTACGCAGATACAACACCGATAAACCCTGGTTTGGATTTACTTTAATGTTTTCTTTGCAGATTAGTTCATTTTTAGTTGTGAGCTTAAAAATAATAATATAATTTTTGCAATTTATTTTCTCAAGTGTTTTTTTTTTCCTCATATCTGCATTGTCTACTGGAGTCTGAGGAAGCCTAAAATACACCACCTGTCTCATCATCGGCTGCTTCTCTGTCACTCCCCTATGCTTTACACTGCAGCTCCTTATATTCAGATTTGTCAATGTGCATATATCCATCAGAAAGATTACTGCTCAAGACCACAGGTTTTATTTCCCACCATTAATTTTACATTTCATTCATGCGAGTCGAATTTGGACTTTTCAGCTGACCTGTTGCATCCAAAATCATCTCCTGTATGAATTCTTTTTCTTAGGGCTCTTTACGGGCCTGACCTAATTTGATAAAGCCCTCTACCTATAGAAGTAGCAGTGGTCCCAATGTTCCATTCTGCACTGGTTTCTCAGAAAATGAATTACTAGAAATGTGAGAGTATTTGGTTATCAGGCTTCCGGGAATCATAAATCTTCCTCCCATGTAATCTGCACTTTCCAGTGTCTAGTAAGCATTAATGACCCGCATCCAAAAGGTGTTTTACACCCTATTACCGACTGATGATCTGTAATCCATTTTACACTGGTAAAAACATACACACTCACAGCAGGCGTCGACTCAAAGATATTCAGGGTATTTAACAGATACAACGCATTAGTGCTATGGTCTGTATGAATACACGATGCATAGAAAATGTCAAATATAAAGGACATTTTTCCCTCCTTACTTATTACTTTATTTTCGTTTGTCATACTTATACTTTCATACAATTGCTGTAATATTTTAAGGGGATGTGCAGTTTGGACAACCCCTCTCTTGTCTGTTCCCCTGATGATGAGCTGATCAGCAGTTATCATTGAAGGAAGCAGATGGCTTGTCCTCACCCCCCCCTGCAGGAGAAATGCTGAATTACACTGCAATCAATGGGCTGCTAGTGTAATATAAGGTCGTGGCTGGTCCTCCACCGGGAGACACTCTTTATAGTCTCTCTGCTCTGGGTAATAGAGGGGAGTATTGAGCAGGGGATCCCCCTGTATGGTGTCTGGATGCTATAATAGGCATATGCTCAACCCTTTTAAAGATTATGTGTATTGTCTTACAGGCAAAAGGCATAGACATATGTAAGTTTCGCTCAAGTACATACTTCCACTAAAAAATATTTATTGGGGTACAGGGTACTGCAAAAAACAGTAATCTAAAGGCCCCTTTACACAAGTCAATTATCGGGCAAAGGAGTGTTCATGTGAATGCTCGCTCCCGATCATTGGCAGGTGTAAACGGCAACGATCATTCGATGACCGAATTAATGAGCAAATGTTTGCTCATCGGCTGACTGTATGGTTTATGCTGCAAGAAATATTATCGTTGTCGTCAGCACATCTCCCTGTGTAAACTGACGCGCTGCCGACATGATACAAATGTATGAGGAATAGCGATCGTCGCAATGAGCGCTCGTCCCCGTACATAGCTCCTTGTGAAAGGAGCAGACGAGCGCTGATCAACGAGATGTCTCGTTGATCGGCGCTCGTTTACACGGCCCATGTCAGACCTTGTTCACACAGTGCAGATTTTGCATGCATTTTTTTTATACCAAAACCATAATTGAATCAAGGAGAGTAGACCCATAAGGCTTTCCTGTATATATTTTCTCTGTTTAGTTTTTGTTCCTGGTTTTATCTTAAAAAAATACATGCAAAATCTGCAGCAAATTTGCACAGTGTGAACAAGGCCTTAAGGTCAGGATGCAGTCACACGTGGCAGATTTTGTTACAGAAATTTCTGCGAGTGAAAATCAGTTTCATTTATCTGAACGGAACTTGCAGAAATCCATGCACTTTCTGCAGAAACAACCACATTCAGATGAATGAAACGCAGTTGCAACAAATTCTGCAGCTTGTGACTGCACCCTCACATGCAAATACATGTTGTATCAGCATTTCATTGAAATGTACCTGTCCAAATACACAAAGTATACTAACTTAGCGGGTACTTACAGAAAAGTTACAAATAAGCGACAGAATAAATAAAATGTTGCATCTTGCAATGTCGGTGTGTGACATTTCCCCCTTAAAAGAAACTCTTCTACAATGAACCCCGGATCTGTTGTTAGCTGCTCATCAGAATTTTGGAGAAGATAATGTTGTGAAAGCTTTATAGATGTGGCGCTCAATTATAACATATTAAACACACCCTAAACGGGGGACTATTGACCTAGGTATATAGCACATGTGTAATGCTTCTAGGGGAGAAGACACCCATAAGGGTATGTTCACACGCACAATTCGGGCGTTTTTGCCCCGAATTACGTCCAAAAATAGCGCCTCAATAGCGCTGACAAACATCTGCCCATTGAAAGCAATGGGCAGACGTTTGTCTGTTCACACGAGGCGTAATTTAAGCGCCGCTGTCAAATGACGGCGCGTAAATAGACGCCCGCGTCAAAGAAGTGACCTGTCACTTCTTTGGCCGTAATTGGAGCCGTTATTCATTGACTCCAATGAATAGCAGCGCTAATTACGTCCGTAATGGACGCGGCGTTCAAGCGCCTGCACATGCCGTTACGGCTGAAATTACGGGGATGTTTTCAGGCTGAAACATCCCCGTAATTTCAGCCGTTACGGACGCCCTCGTGTGAACATACCCTAACACAGCATCCGATAAGACATGCCACTTTTTTTTTCTGTATTGGATTTTGGATAAAATCGGAGATGTAGGGACATTAAGACCCCATAGACAGCTATGGTTGCCACGTTATGGCTGTATACAACTCGGAGTGTGTGAGCATAGCCATAATACGCTCATGTGTGTGTGTGTGCGCCCTAAACCTGGCATGTGTAGGAAAATAACCCGTTTTATATCATTAATATCTGGTAAGTCTGTCAAAAACATTGGCTATTGTTTGTTATTACATATCCTGACTGGTTACTATTGCATGTGCATCTCTATGGTTTTACCTCCGCTTCTTATATTATTATTGTGTTGTGTTTATTAGAATGTAAGGCTTCAGATCCTCCATCACTTTCAGTTACTAAGACATTTGCAATAACTGTACGGCCATTAGTAAACCCACCGTAGACTCTGTTTGGATTGTACTATATGGTAAATGATTACATTTTGTCATACCAAAGTTTGCTTCCTTTCCTGATATTCAACAGAACATAAAAAGAGGAGCAAGATGTCCAAACCGCAATGGACGGCTGTCACTGGAGGGTCGCTCAAGGTTGAATGCTTTGCTAAAGCTGGTAAAATGGAACCAAATCAACAGTTGAATGGATTTGGTCCCCTTCAACCAGCTGCAGCTGCGCATTGATCACTCTGACGCAGCCGCCGACCGAAGGACGTGGGACGCATCGACATCAAACAGCGCATGGGCCATCGTCAATCACACATGCTATGACTGGCGTCTTCATCGTTCTAATTTATAGGGGGCAGTTCTTGAGTTTGCCGGTCAGTTCTGTGTAAGTGAGCCTTTAGAAGATTAATAATCTACATATTCATTCTGTATTGATCTGGTGCGGAAGAAGTGGGGGTGGATGTGATGTAACCAGTTCTCCCGCTGTGTATCAGCTGCAGCAATGTGACCTGTAAGACACATCTCATCCCAGATCTGAGGACACCATTAATATTCACAATGTGGAAATAAATACGGCAGGTCGGGGGGCTGATTCACTAGAGGTATTGGGCTCTTTTTTTAACCGTGTGGATCTTGCCCTTATGGAAAAGGGCGACCGGACACTGGAGACCTGTCCCTCACTTGCTCTTATATTTTTGTCCCTGTGAGTTTATCATCTGGATATCAGTGGGACAAATAAAAGGGAGAATAGTTAAGTTAGGGCCTGTTCACATCACCGTTCATTTCCGTTCCGGGGTTCCGTCGGAGGTTTCCGTCGGGTGAACCCCGCAACGGCAAGTGAAAGTGAAACTACAGCTTCCGTTTCAGTCACCATTGATCTCAATGGTGACGGAAACATTGCTAATGGTTTCCGTTCGTCACCATTCCGGCCGGAACCCTGGAACGGGAATGAACGGTGATGTGAACAGGCCCTTAGTTTGCGTTTAGGTTTATGGTGATGTGGACCGACCGCATGCCACCGTACAACCAACTTCCTATTCCCCCTCTTTAGTGTCCAACGAATCCACTGATGAGTAACACAAATGAGACGCATGGGGACCAAAATATAAGGGCAAGTGAGGGACAGGTCTGCGGTGTCAGGTCACCCTTTTTGGGGGAGGTGACCTGACAATCCATAAGGGCAAGATCCAGAGGACCCTAAATACCTCTAGTGAATTGGACAGCTGACTTGCAGTATGTTTTGTAATGTTTGGTCGAAGTAATAGGGATTTTTATTAAGAAGTTACGTTTTAGTGTACACCGGTGAGTCAGTGATAAATATCGAATATCTAGTGGAGGGTATACAAGTCCTCGATCAGTGATAGTATTATTCATAGCAGGTGGAATTTGATGGACCCTATGTATTTATATGTGATAAGAACAAATCTACTTCAGTTATGTCATTGTATCCCATGTTATACACAGTTCTGAACTATTGTACATTGTTGTCTTCATTAAAGGTTAAAAATGTGCCTCAGTTTTATTTTTTCTATTTAACCTAAATTCACTATATTGTAACTGTGGTCACTTTAGACTTCCATATGGGCAGCTGGGCAGAGCCTGGATTAGTATTGGCGTCTGTCTACCAGACATACTTGCCGGAGGTGATCGATGCTGGATCTACGTACTTTTGTGGAGACCAGCGTGGTCATATTCTATATAAGGCTGGATTCACACACGCAGTCTTGATGCAGTTTTTTGAGCCAAAGCCAGGAGTGAATAAAAAATAAAGGATGGATATGGCTTAAAAAACTGTATTAAAACGGAATGTGTGAATCCAGTCTTACAGAAGTGCAGGTAGGGCTCATTGCTGACCTGTCACCATCACTTCTATCCCCTGCATTTATTAGGGAATACGTTGGCCAGTACTGGAATAGGGAGTATTAAAAATAAATACTTACTTGCGGGTAAATTCCCACTAGATTTGTTGCAAACATTTCTGCGGCCTTTCCATACATCAGAATGGGGTTTCTATAAATTCCAGCACATTCAGGGGTCTGGAACAGATTGTGTGTGAATGTTTTTATTTATTCTTTATGTTTTATGGAGGAGGGGGCCGACAGAAAAGACAACGGGCAGATTTATAGGAGTTATCACCAGTGTACCCCAGTTATAAATGCATTTTTGCATATTTCCTTGCGGCTGACCTTTTTCAGTTTGGGAGCATGCTTTATTTCAGACAAGTGTGCGGCAAATTTATAATGTGAGTGCAACATTTTTTAAGTGCAAAATCTGTCGACCAACGCCAACACACCGGCCAACACCAGTTCAGACCAGTTTCACACTATAAAAGATGCAACGTTTTTATTTACTTGTGACGTTTTAGGTTTTAGTGAGAACGCTCCAACATCTGGCACATGCATCAAATTCACCAATAATGTGGAAGCAATATTGTCAATTTGTCTCACACCTGGTAAATATTTAGCCGCCTTCACAGGTGTAAAACGGTTCACAAAATCACACCTTATATAATGTCACCCAATGTCTCCAAAACAGCCAAACTGCTGTATAAAATAAGGTTGGGGTGTTGGGACAGCCGCCTCACATTCAACCAAACTTCTTTGTGAGTAATGGGAGTTAAAAAAAAGATCGGAACTGTAGGGGTATGTTCACACGCAGTGTTTTCAGGCGGTTTTCAGGCCGTAAGCACCTGCAAACATCTGCCCTTTGATTTCAATGGGAAAACTGTGTTTCATTCAGACGGAGCGGTTTTTACACGGTCGTTTGAAAAAACGGTGCATAAAAAACGCCCCGTAAAGAGAAGTGCATGTCAGTTTTTCAGTCGTTTCTGGAGCCGTTTTTCATTGTGTCAATAGAATAACAGCCCCAAAAAACGAATCAAAAAACGTTTGATGGTTAAAAATGGCTGAAAATCAGAGGCTGTTTTCCGTTGAAAACAGCTCCGTATTTTACAGCCGTTTTTACTTTAGCGTGTGAACATAGCCTAAGTCTTCAACTTAAAGGGATCTCCCCCTCTGACATCACTAAGGAAACCCTTGTGACATCACAACTGGGGATTCCATTGCGATCAGGCAGCGGAGTAGAACCCCAAGACTTTTATATGTGAAGCCTGCAGTTAGAACTTATAATAAATGGGTTGAGACCCATCAAGGACTAAAATTTGTGGCATAATCAAGTACACAACATAATAAAACACTACCAATAATAACAAATTGGGGTAGTTTTGTTCCATACAAATCTAAATAAAATAACACATTTACCTTAAAATATTTGGCACAACTCCCCAGGCATGTTAGAAATATTTATGCTATATATGTTTTGAGAAGTGTTTAGGAAAGGAGTCATGAAATGCACCAGATTTATTAATAGCGTGCTCCATTCTTATGCAACAAGAGATGGTATAAGGAAGAGGAAAGTGTCTAACCTGCCTAGCAAAATGCACCCAATTTATTGTGATTTATTTGGCGCAGTTACTGCTGTCTGATTTAGTTTTATTCTGTCTAACTTTAAAGACTGTGTACACTTGATGTGAACGATTTTATGGTTGTCCTGTGTGTTAGAGACACACAAGACCCATTCTTAGCCGAGCCGTCAGTTGAGCTGAACTGATGGAATCAGCTCATAGGGAACGATACAGCTTCTGTGTATATAAGATACGTAGAAGCTGTATCGGAAAAACGCAGCAACATTTTTAATAAAAATCAATTAATAAAATGTTCATAAGCACCTAAAACATTGATTTAATAATAATAATAAAAAAAAATATAATAATGCTTGTAAAAGTGTACATAGCCTTTAAGACAGAATTAATAAATCTATCCCCATCCTTAGAAGCCTATATTACAAAGTCAACATTATAACAGCCCACCATACTCCATAAAAAGACATTGGCCGACTACAACTGGCAGTCTTTCGTTGGACTGGCAAGGGCAATATTGCAAATTCTTAAAAGCCTGAACCTGGCCAGTTACATGTAGCACAATGGTAGGTAACCAGTAAGGTAAAATAAACCCTTATGACTAAGCTGCAATGTATATGGTACATCGCTGCAATCTCACATTTAAAAAGCCAATATAATCAGTTCCTGGGAAAGCAGTAAAGAACGAACACGATGCCTGTGTAGATTCCGGTTTCTCCTTTCCTATGACCTTCCTCTTCCCAAGAAGTCCCAATGGCATCTAATGAGCATTGACATTATGCTAATGCCTAAAAGACAGAATGTGGTTGTTTGTTTGATAAGGATTGCTGAGAAGGTTCAATTGCTATCGCGCGCCTTTCCCTTTATTGTAAATCCATAGAATAAGCAATAAAAAAAAAATGTCCCACTGAATACAAACATGGCCTCACCCGGCATAACCGCATCTGCTCATTTGGAACAGAGGATACACCACACAGTATTATTTATTTAAATTGCGTCAGTTTTCCTTCAGAATCGCATTAAGAATGGTGTCTGAACTTCCAAATACCAAATACATCCAGATCCACAGATAATCCTTTTGGGTCTCAGTGGTTGGACGTCCCACAATCGCTATGCCATGAATGTTGATGGTTGTAAAATCCTTTTGAAAAATCTTTAAAAACCCAATGGACTGGAGGCACTTGGAGACCGTGTTTGACACTGATTCTGACAGCCCACCATCAATCTATACAGAATACGGGTACGTCTGCTTTTATTGGCATTGTGAACTCTGGCGTTATCATTGCACACACCAGTCATATCACCAACCCAGCAGTAAGTGATCTGCTCCACTTTAATTTCATACCTTCTGATGGACCTCATGGGGTTTGTTATGTTACCAAAACCTGGGCCCACCAGAGAATCCTCCTCTAGTCCACAAGCAGGGGCGTAACTAGAATCCATAGGGCCCCATAGCAAAGTCAGTGATAGGCCCCACCACCTAGTTGACTTGTAAACTGAACTGCAGTAAGGCAAACAGAGACAACAATTTTTACTTGAGCAGAAACCAAGCGAAGTATAGAAGTGTCCTATAGCAGATCTTCTGCACAAAGGAGACCCCACATAGTAGGGCTAAATAGCAGAAACCTATCAACTGGCTTTTCCCTTCCAATAAAGATCAACATTTTGCACCTATGTGGACCCCCTCAGCCTCTGGGCCCCAGAGCGGCTGCTACAGCTATAGTTACACAAGTCTTAACCTGGCCTCTGGAGTTCTGCACTAGAAAAACTGGAAGAGGTCGCAACTTTTATATTACTTATTAGTCCACACCGTTCCTGCACTAAACTTGCAGCGGTCGGACTCCACCAATCGCACATTGATAGCCTACGTAGTCTAAGGAAAACCCCTTTAAGCCATGTTTTTTTCATCTCATATATTTAGAATTCAGGGTGATATAAGAGGATGATAAAGAGTAGGCTATAGATTAATGAATGATGATGCCGCTCCAAGGGGTGACCTATATAATGCCTTGCCTTACAGCTTGTTCATTTCCCTGTTTTCTCCACTGTCTGTGAATGGTAATGCACACACCAGGCTTGCTGCTCTGATTTATATTGGGCCTTCCACTGATACGTCTGTCAGAGGTCACAAGCTGTAAATCACCAGTCTTTTAAGTGTTGCTAAAATCTCAAAAATAGAAGCAGGCGATCAATGTTAATTGCACCCCATCCCTCTCTCCATCTTTCTCGGCTGTCTCCCATCGTAATCTACATGCTTCGGTTTTATTCCCAAGGGTGGTGGACCGTGTCAACAACACCATTAATAAGATCTTTCCTAGGTAAATGATAATTAAGTTACTTAGGAAAATGTCAAACAGAAGAGGCTGTGGAATCACAGCAAATGAATTATCCAAAAAGAGTCATCGGATATCTGCACAATAGCTGGACTGAGGAGGGTTCACACGTTGGGATTTTTGTATGTTTATTATTAATAATAATAATAATAATAATAATAATATTATTATTATTATTGAGACTGATGCAAACATATGAACTTTGGTATCATCTAGAATCCCACTAAAAAGAATACAACCCCTGTGTGTTTGTATCTAAATCTTATAAATAAACCGAAAAAAAAAAAAAGAATACAACCCTTTAAAAGATCTGTCAACATCCAATTTTTTAAAGTGTAACTCAACATTTGACAAAAGAAGTTTGGATTGGTGGGGGTCCGAGCACTGAGACCCCACTAATCGCTCAAACGAAGGGGCAGAAGTGCTAATGTGAACGCCGAGTTGCTTTGTGTCTGTTCGGCTTTTTCCGGAAAGCCGACGTATCAGAGTACGGGATCATAGACTTTCTATTGTGCCCGTACACTGATACATTTATTTCCAGAAAAAGCCGAAGACACGAAGCAGCTGAGCGCTCGCACGAACACTTCTGCTGCTTCGTTTGAGCGATTAGTGGGGGTCTCAGTGCTCGGACCCCCACCAATCCAAACTTCTGACATGTCAGAAACATTTAGTTACCCTTTAAACATTTATGGCATATCCACAGCATATACCAAAAATGTCTGATAGATGCGGGTCAAACGCCTATCTCCAAAACGGGGATCCCCCGACACAGTCTAATGAGATGGCTTAATGGCAGGTGGAGAATCGATGGAGAGGTGGCCAGGAATTACAGAAACAGCCAAGCTCGCTATGCTCCCATTTACCTTTTTGGGCCCACTCTCCAGTGAATACCCATTCAATTTCTACAGGGGAATGTTGTGGGCATGCTCTGTGTCATGTTCAATAGTCACAGTGTGTGGGGAAGAAGAGGAGGGACCGTCAGGTGCAGTAGACACTGTGTGCATGGAGGGAGAGGTGGGAGTGTTGTGTATATTAGTCACCGTTCACCGTGTGGGGAGGGACAGGAGGGAGTGTTATGTGCAGTAGTCACTGTGTGCAGGGAGGGAGAGGAGGGACTGTCATGTGCAGTAGTCACTGTATGCAGGGAGGGAGAGGAGGGACTGTCATGTGCAGTAGTCACTGTATGCAGGGAGGGAGAGGAGGGACTGTCATGTGCAGTAGTCACTGTGTGCAGGGAGGGAGAGGAGGGACTGTCATGTGCAGTAGTCACTGTGTGCAGGGAGGGAGAGGAGGGACTGTCATGCAGTAGTCACTGTGTGCAGGGAGGGAGAGGAGGGACTGTCATGCAGTAGTCACTGTGTGCAGGGAGGGAGAGGAGGGACTGTCATGTGCAGTAGTCACTGTGTGCAGGGAGGGAGAGGAGGGACTGTCATGCAGTAGTCACTGTGTGCAGGGAGGGAGAGGAGGGACTGTCATGCAGTAGTCACTGTGTGCAGGGAGGGAGAGGAGGGACTGTCATGCAGTAGTGACTGTGTGCAGGGAGGGAGAGGAGGGACTGTCATGCAGTAGTCACTGTGTGCAGGGAGGGAGAGGAGGGACTGTCATGCAGTAGTCACTGTGTGCAGGGAGGGAGAGGAGGGACTGTCATGTGCAGTAGTCACTGTGTGCAGGGAGGGAGAGGAGGGACTGTCATGCAGTAGTCACTGTGTGCAGGGAGGGAGAGGAGGGACTGTCATGCAGTAGTCACTGTGTGCAGGGAGGGAGAGGAGGGACTGTCAGGTGCAGTAGTCACTGTGTGCAGGGAGGGAGAGGAGGGACTGTCAGGTGCAGTAGTCACTGTGTGCAGGGAGGGAGAGGAGGGACTGTCATGTGCAGTAGTCACTGTGTGCAGGGAGGGAGAGGAGGGACTGTCATGCAGTAGTCACTGTGTGCAGGGAGGGAGAGGAGGGACTGTCATGCAGTAGTCACTATGTGTGGGGAGGGAGAGGAGGGACTGTCATGCAGTAGTCACTATGTGTGGGGAGGGAGAGGAGGGACTGTCATGTGCAGTAGTCACTGTGTGCAGGGAGGGAGAGGAGGGACTGTCATGCAGTAGTCACTGTGTGCAGGGAGGGAGAGGAGGGACTGTCATGCAGTAGTCACTGTGTGTGGGGAGGAGGTAAGCGGCCAAAATGTAAACAACAACATAAGAATTTGTTCTAAACAATAAGTGATTTTCTGACAAAAGATTCCCTTTTACAATGACTTGCTTCTTAGCACTTTTTAACAGAGTGCAGTGTAAAAATATTCCACAGAGTAGGAGCAATAAATCTCATGTATAGCAAAAACACTAGACACCGTCTGCAGTGATGAACCGATGCCTGCACATTTGCTTTGTGTTCTCCCAGGTTGCATATATCTCTTACGTTTACTTACAGTGTACAAGATGAAGAAGGGGATTTCTGGGTAGAGGATTTATAGCGACGCTCGGCCGTGTAGGGCAAGAATGGAATAAGAGAAGAACTGATTCAGGAATTGTGTAGCTCTCAGTAACACGGTTATACAGAACCACTAGCTCGTGCCAGTGTAATGAATAAAGGAACAAATGCTGATCCCGGACGTGGCGTCAACAGCGATACTGAACTAAGGAATACATGATGAAATTGTATATACAAATGTATTGGTATTCTATAGCAGGGAACTCACTTTTTAAAGGAAATGTATCACCTTATATTTTTTTATTAAAAATCCATACTGAAACAAATTTTTTTTGTAATCTGTTTTTATTTTCTGATTGTATATTTTTTTTATTGTTTTCTTTACATGATTAAAGGGGCAGCCATCTTACCTGAGCTGCTGGAATAAGTCAAGACTTGTATGGGAGAGTGTAGTGAGCATGCTCTGTATCATCGGCATAGGTCAATGTGCAGGGGAGAGGAGCTGAGCTTTATCCATCATCTACTACAAGTAGTGTGATCCTGTGATTTCACGTCCTAGGTTAGCTACGCTTGTCTGAATGTAGCCTAAGACTATTGCGTAGACTTACCGGGCAGACCAGCACAAATCAATACCTGCCCACCCCTCTAAAGAGAACCTGTCACGTTTAACCCGCTGTCCTACCTGTAGGCAGCATATTATAGAGGAGGTGGAGCTGAGGAGATTGGTATATAGTTTTGTGGGAAAAGACTGAGAATGACTCAAGTTCTTGATTTAAATCTCTGCACATTGTGGGCATCAGAGTCCAGTGGGCGGTTCTACTTTGTGATTGACAGCCGTCCCTGTAGAAGTAAGCATAGAGAGATCACTGCCAATCACTGAGAGGACCACCCACTTCAATCTTAAAAGGGGTTGTCCAAGAGTACTCACCTCTTCAATGCCCCGCAGATCCAGCGCAGATTCTTCAGCAGTCCCTGACAGTCTTTGTTTACTGACTGCCTGCCAATAACGGACCTCACTGGTTGCGTGGTGTACATACTAGCATTACCACTGAACGGTGGACCGCAGGAGAATCTGTGCTGGATCGGCAGGGGATTGAAGAGGTGAGTGCTGATTGTTTTGTTATTTTAGAACATTTGCTGCTTATCTTTTTTTTTAACTTTCGGACAACCCCTTTAAGCCCAGAATGTGCATGAATTTAAATCAATAAAATACAAGTTATACTTTAAGGGTAACAAACATTTTAGGGTCAGTTCACACGTTGCGTAAATACTGCGGATTTTCCGCAGCGGGTTTCGTTGCGGAAAATCGGCAGCATTATACAGTAGCAGCAAAGTGGATGAGATGAAACAAATCTGAAGCTGCGTAAATATTGGGCGGACATTGCCGTTTTCCGCAGCGGACATTACGGGTGAAAAACTGCACCACCACAATTTGGTGCAGTTTTTCGACTGGAATTCCCTGCGGCCACCAGGGCAGTGTATCCGCCCCGTGTTTTAACATGTCAGAAGTTTTAAATCGGTGGGGGTTCGAGCATTGAGACCCCAACCAATCGCTAAAACAAAACGTGCCGCTTCGCAACTGATCTGCTTTCCTCTGCAATCCGAGTGAGCGGCGTGCGGGCTCAAGAGAATGTCTATGAGCCTGCACACCCCACGCTCGGCTTTCCATGTAAAGCCGAGCAGAAACTAAAAGGCACAGCACTCACCCGAGCGCTTCTACCACTTAGTTTTAGCGATCGGTGGGGGTCTCAGTGCTTGGACCCCCACTAATCAAAAACTTCTGACATGTCACAAGTTTTTTTTTAAAGTTTAGTTACCCTTCTAAGTATCTTCAGTTATATTCTCCTGCGCGCTGGGTGGTATTTTTGCTGTGGTAACCACCCTGGAGAGTACCACGCACGGGTCCAATTTTTATTAATGCCACACAACACTATACGTAGATCAATCTGCAACAGCTTCTCCTGCTCTATAACGTGCTGTCTTTAGGGAAGACTGCATGTTCACCTTGAATGGATCCCTTTAAGATAGGGAACTAGTTTTTCCAGCCATGAAATGAGAAATGAGTAGATTTGGAGTTGAAAGTTGATTTTTTTTTTTTTAAATATTCTATTATTTTGCAACATCTGCGCTGAAGTTTAGGTTTTAGTGAGTATGATCAAACAGTCTGATATTTCTGTGTGTCAGGTAAACTTTGTACCATTTTCATACACATGCCCCATTGAGTACTTGTATACTCTATTGCCAAATTCTGGCCACTTTGTAACAAAATGATGTAGTGAATATGTTCAGGAAGTGTCACAGTTAATTCCTGAAAGGCAAAATCATTATTTGTTACTGTGTTTTAATCTCCCTCTCTCCAAGTCATTACATGGTGACAACGTAAGTTTATGAATACGATGTACTTTATTACCTGAAGCGACATAAAACTGCACAGCATTCGCTCGGTTATGGCACAGTTAAAATGTAATGGGTGTTCCATAATTAAATTAAAATCCTGAGAATCAGTAAATGTTTTTCAGTGAGATGAAACAAAACTATCCTGTCACCAGACAGAGAACTAATAGAAGAGGGTTTATTACCGTCACCGCTTGCATTTCCCAACAAGGATTTTTCAGATGTCAAGACGATTCTATACATAAAATCAAACAAGAAATAAAACCTCAGCTTGGTGTATTTTTATATGCAGGAAAATCCTAAAACGCATTACAAACACCAGGACGAGTTTTTCTACAAATTTTCATCTGCTGTCCCTTCAATTTATCCAAGTCTGTAGGGGGTAAGTCACCTAAGGGTCCATTTACATGGTTTGAAACGGGCCATTAAAACGAGCGCCGATTGACTAGACAGCTCGTCGATCGGCGCTCGTTTGCTCCTTGATCGGTAATGTATAGGGATGAAAGATCGTTGCTACGATCATTTGTCCTCATGCATTTCCATCATGTCGGCCGCATATCTCCCGGTTTACACAGTGAGATGCGCTGCCGACTGGCGACCATTTTATTGGGCGTATAAACGAGCAGATCAGCCGATGAACGAGCATTTTCTCATTCGTCGGCTGATCATTGTTCTATTTACACAGATCAGCAACGAGCGGTCATAGGAACGTTTGTAATTGGCTCGTGTAAAATGGACTTTACACAGAGAAAGTATTATTGTGAGAGTTTTCCCATCCCAGAAGTCATCAAGGCAAGAATGTCAGAACTGAAGCCGGCCTGGCAATCAGCGGATCCCCACGAGTCTGCTTATCATGTAGTATTACATGTTGGCCTTTAAAATAAATGGCTGACCACGTAGTACATGAGCCAAGTCCGTTATAGAGCAAGAGCCATACTTCGTTTGCAGTTCCCCCCTCTATGACATTCGTATGCCCTTGTAGTCCAAATAGAAATGGGTTGTCTTGGTCCTTGAAGCCCTAGGATCACCTCATTGTGAGGGTAGATGCGAAATAAAAGGGGCTAGTTGGTCAACCCTTTAAGGCTTTTTTCACTCATGCATGTAAAAAAAACACCATGTGTTTCAAGCGTTTTTTTAATGACTTTTTGGTGCCATTTTTTATTTAGTGTTATTTTGTAGTCCTTTAGAGAAAAATGCAGAGAAAAAAAAGCCATACCTAGAGAATACTGTGGCCAAAAAACACAAGTAAAAATGATCCAAAAGCCAAAATTCTGTGTATATCGGCATTCTCATATTTCACTGTGGACTTTAAACCAATATCTGGCCACAGTTTCCCCATCAAAAAAAACAAATAAAAGCTGCGAAAAAAGCGACCGAAAACGTGTCAAAATGCTGTGTGTGAACAATGACTTAAAGAGTCTCTGTCACCACATTATAAGTGGCCTATATTGTGCATGATGTGATCGGCGCTGTAATGTAAATTACAGCAGTGCTTTTTTTTATTTAGAAAACTATCATTTTTGACGGAGTTATGACCTATTTTAGCTTTATGCTAATGACTTTCTTAATGGACAACTGGGCGTGTATGACGCTGACCAATCAGCGTCATACACTTCTCTCCATTCGTTCACACAGCACATAGTGATCTAGCTAGATCACTATGTGCAGCCACATACACACACATTAAAGTTACTGAAGTGTCCTGACAATGAATACACATTACATCCAAGCCAGGACGCGATGTCTATTCAGAATCCTGACACTTCGGTAACGTTTGTGTGAGATTTACAGCAAGAAAGCGTAATCTCGCGAGATTACGCTGTAAACTGTCATTTAAAACGAGATTACGCTTGCTGTGCTGTAAATCTCACACACTTGAGTAACGTTAATGTGTGTGTATGTGGCTGCACATAGTGATCTAGCTAGATCACTATGTGCTGTGTAAATGAATGGAGAGAAGTGTATGACACGGATTGGTCAGCGTCATACACTTCTCTCCACAACGCCCACTTGGTCAAAAAGTAAAACACGCCCAGTTGTCAATTAAGAAACTCATTAGCATAAAGCTAAAATAGGTCATAACTCCGTCAAATATGATAGTTTTCTAAATAAGAAACACTGCTGTAATCTACATTACAGCGCCGATCACATCATGTACAATATAGGCCTCTTATAATGTGGTGACAGAACCTCTTTAATGCCCTTTTACACGGGCAGTAAATTAGCACTGATCGTCAATACATCATGTCGATTTTGCTGTATTTAAACGCTTGCCTACATATATTTGCATCTTTGTGCTGCCGACATGTGACCATTTTCCGGGCTGCATAAAAGATCCAATCAGCGAATAAACAAATGTTTACTTGTTTGTGTGCTGATCACTGCCCTGTTCACACAAGGAAATGTTCGGGAACAAGCATTCCTACAGGCGCTCGTTCGGCCGATAATTGGTTCGTGTAAAAGGGCCTTCAAATATAAATTTTAAAACTTGTGGTTTTACAGCAACTCAGCTGAGTTCTCTGGGAATGTAATAACGTAAACCAGTGGGCTCAATCCTAAAAATGAGACTGAATTTGAACGTTAGGGGACGGAGCATTATCTGCAACTTTAGGCCTCATGAATGCGACTGTTGCCATTGATCGGGCGCAAACTACGGATCCTAGTGTCGGTATTTGGGTCCGTATTGCCTCCGAGTTGCCTCTGCAACTGTTCTGTATGTCATTCAAATACGGTCACGTTGTTTCCGTGTCCCATAAGAAGGTCACGTAATCTGATTTCCGAGGCGTTTCCCAGCAATGTATCTGCAAAGTGCAGACAGAGCGGATGGCTTTCATTTGCTATGCATTATTTTTGCGGATCCATAGACTTGAATGGCGGCATGGGTCCACATAAACGGACAGGGATAGAACATGTTCTATAATTTGCGTAACAGAACAACGGATCCGCAAAAAACACTGATGTGTGCATGGCTCCATAGAAATGAATGGATCAGTATGAGAGATCCACAAAAAATGCCCATAGACTATAATGGTATCGGTTTAACGTGTACGTCATGAATAGGGTCATAAAATTTTGTGACGTATTCATTTAATGTTTGTCATTATAGACTATGGGTGATGGATGCTACGGTTAGGTATCGGTTACAAAGCTTTTCCCGACGTATACGTTAAACGCAGGCCAAAAAACGTGTTGTAATGTGAATGGGGCCTTATTTACCTAAAATATTACTGTCAAGAGAGGAACTACAGGTAGAAAGTTTATACAGCTAATGTGCAGGGGACAAAGCCTATCAAAATAATTCTTTACTGGTATGTGCATCTTAACCAGGCCTCTGTGAGGATCCTGTTGAGCTGGGATCAGCCAGTGATCCCAAGAATTAAGGGCCCGAGGAGCTTTACCGTGTCCTGTGATCCTAGTTTCACTCCGAGATCCCCATATACCAGGATTTGCTGGTGTCTCTCCCATTGAAATGAATGGGACTGTAATGGGCATGCTGCCATTTCTTATTATTGTAACTCATGTCCTATTACTATATTAGAGGCCACTTTACATTTGCACAGTCATTGCTAGTTACCCCCATCATTGCTAGTTACCCCCATCATTGCCAGTTACCCCCATCATTGCTAGTTACCCCCATCATTGCCAGTTACCCCCATCATTGCTAGTTACCCCCATCATTGCTAGTTACCCCCATCATTGCCAGTTACCCCCATCATTGCTAGTTACCCCCATCATTGCCAGTTACCCCCATCATTGCCAGTTACCCCATCATTGCTAGTTACCCCCATCATTGCCAGTTACCCCCATCATTGCCAGTTACCCCATCATTGCTAGTTACCCCCATTATTGCTAGTTACCCCCATCATTGCTAGTTACCCCCATCATTGCTAGTTACCTCCATCATTGCTAGTTACCTCCATCATTTCTAGTTACCTCCATCATTTCTAGTTACCCCCATCATTGCCAGTTACCTCCATCATTGCTAGTTACCCCCATCATTTCTAGTTACCCCCATCATTGCTAGTTACCTCCATCATTGCTAGTTACCCCCATCATTGCTAGTTACCCCCATCATTGCTAGTTACCCCCATCATTGCCAGTTACCCCCATCATTGCCAGTTACCCCATCATTGCCAGTTACCCCCATCATTGCTAGTTACCTCCATCATTGCTAGTTACCCCCATCATTGCTAGTTACCCCCATCATTGCCAGTTACCCCCATCATTGCCAGTTACCCCCATCATTGCCAGTTACCCCATCATTGCTAGTTACCCCCATCATTGCCAGTTACCCCCATCATTGCTAGTTACCCCCATCATTGCCAGTTACCTCCATCATTGCTAGTTACCCCATCATTGCTAGTTACCCCCATCATTGCCAGTTACCCCCATCATTGCCAGTTACCCCCATCATTGCCAGTTACCCCCATCATTGCCAGCTACCCCCATCATTGCCAGTTACCCCCATCATTGCCAGTTACCCCCATCATTGCCAGTTACCCCCATCATTGCCAGTTACCCCCATCATTGCCAGTTACCCCCATCATTGCCAGTTACCCCCATCATTGCTAGTTACCCCCATCATTGCCAGTTACCCCCATCATTGCCAGTTACCCCCATCATTGCCAGTTACCCCCATCATTGCCAGTTACCCCCATCATTGCTAGTTACCCCCATCATTGCTAGTTACCCCCACATTACTGTAGCACATCATTATATAGTAAACACACAGGGCTTATTAGGAACAGATATGTGATATAAGTTCTATTCTGTTTCGGGTGGATAAAAATCACATCACACAGCGTTACATGTATAGGATATAATGGAAGTCTTATCAACCGGCGTGTGCTCTGGATAGATAATAGCTACATCTCTAGAGAGTATGAACTTCGGTATAGTATTATAACAACCACTCTGAACATATTTCAGACTTAGAAGAACTCAGCTTTTTCTCTGGCATGTGACCTATCAAATAACTAAACACCTAATTATTAATTTATCAAAGAAAACCACATAGAAAAACACGAGAAAACAAATCCTGGAGCCTATATTGTTATTATCATCATCATCATGGCTGACACACGTAGCACTGAGTCTATGCAAAGGAAGAAAACCGAAGATCTCATGCCCAGACCCTATAAGGCCCCATACACACGACCGTGCCTGTAATCACGGTCTGTCATTACAGGCACGGTCGACTGCGGACGGTTGTCCGCATTTGCGGGCTGTGCTCCCATTATAAAGTATGGGACCATGGTCCGTAAAATAAAAAAAATAGGACGTCCTATGTTTTACGGAAGGTTTCTACGGTACGGACACTTTCCCGTAAATGTATGGGAAGGTGTGCAATCGGCCATAGAAATTAATGGGTCCGAATTCTACGGTCGTGTGCATGGGGCCTTAGGCAGCACAATAACATGTAGTTATGGGACCATAGCAGGCAACAGGTGCCATATAACGGACCCGCACATTACAGATCTGTAATACGGCGTGTCCATCTGTCTTTATAGTGCTCAGCTTTACATTCTGAGGCCTCAGGAACACGACCGTGCATTTGCGTCTGCAATTTAACCGCATTTTTGCAAATAAATTGCGGACCCATTCGTCTCTATGGTCCCCATGCAAATGACTGTGATTTTCGTGGATCCATACCGGGGCCGCATATCCGGACAGCAAAAACTCAGGACAAGTCATTTTACAATCCGAATTTGCGTTTTCACTAAACTGGTGAAATATAATAATTTTTTTTTTTTTTAGTGGATCCGCAAATCCGGATGACGCACGGCACAACAAAGGTTTTTTGCGGTCAAATGGACCGTAACGGATCTGTGGTTTTGCGGACCACAAAATCACTACGGTTGTGTGCATGAGGCCTAAGGCAGATGTGACAAACTCTGAAACGGCTTAGAGCGACTCCACTGCAATTACTGGAAACACCGGCCCACATTTACTAATATTGTCCAATAGTGAGACAGCGTAAACATAGACCACGCAGACACAAAATGCACCAAATTTATCCCAGTGGTGCACGCTGTACGATCATTTTGGTGCATCTGGCATGACCAGTTAGTCACTTTTCTCTTCCTTTTCTATACCCCCTTTGATTTGGCTTATTTTGCAACAGAATTGTGTGTGCCATGTTTTGCACATTTAGGACACGCCCCTTTCCTGTAGGTCACGCCCATTTATTACTAAACCACAGCCCCTTTTCAAACCACCTTAGAAAACCCATTTTCATACACCCTATTAGGGAATACTGAGTGAGGCTATATTCACACGGCAAACGAAAAACAGGTGTAAAATACGGAGCTGTTTTCAAGGGACAGCAGCCTCTGATTTTTAGCCGTTTTTTTATGCATCAAGCGTTTTTTAATGCTTTTTTTACGTCCGTTTTTGGAGCTGTTTTTCTATTGAGACAATGAAAAACGGCTCAAGAAGTGACATGGACTTCTTTTTACGGCTGAAAATAAGCCGTGTGGGGGGGGTCCTCTGTTCAGGATTAGAGCGGTTACATAGGGTGTCTTGCTCTGGAGGACCTGTCCTGTATTACACAGACAACCTATTGATATTAATGGACATTGTGTAATGCTTAATTTCTCCTGCGGTGGCGCTGCAGAGAAATTGAGAACTTACTGCCAGGTTTCCCCACAGATTACAGTACCAGCTGGGTACCAGCAGGGGGACACTTTGTCATCTGCCTATTCTCAAGGGACCCTTCTAACAAGTAGGGACTGTTCAAAGCGAAGATCCCCTTTAAATGATATCTGTCTTAATATAAAACGTCCATATAAATGTAAAAGAAACACTGGAGAACCTTTTTAAATTGTGTTCATAGAAGTGAGTAAATGTTGGTGTTTTAGCAAAAAGTACTGCATTCTCAGAGTTATCATTTGGATATTAATACGGACCAAACGATATAGTGTTTTGCTTTGCCCCTATACCTTTATGTCGCTGCATGCCGCCTGCTCTCCAGCCTGGTGTATCGTGTTGTTCTCTCCCAGCAGTTCTTTGTGGTGTTGACCATTTTCAGAATTAAATCATTGTATTTAATTGCCGGTTGTCTCTGCCTTAATGAACTCCAGCTCTTGAATCGGCTGATGTAATTAGGCGCACTAAACCACTGAACTATTTCAAGCAATCTTACATTGAGCAGCGAAAGCTCCAGAAGGAGAACATTTATAGAGCGCTGGTATAGGAACGCGTCCCAGTCATGGTAAGGGCCTGTTCACATCACAGTTGGCTTTCCGTTTCGGGGTTCCATCGTAGGTTTCCGTTGGGTGAACCTCGCAACGGAAAGTGAAACCACAGCTTCCGTTTCAGTCACCATTAATATCAATGGTGACGGAAACATCGCTAATGGATTCCGTTTGTCACGATTCCGGCAGGTTTCCCGAAGGAATCAATAGCGTAGTCGACTCCGCTACTGATTCCGTCGTTAAAACGGAAACCTGCCGGAATGGTGACGAACGGAAACCATTAGCGATGTTTCCGTCACCATTGATATTAATGGTGACTGAAACGGAAGCTGTGGTTTCACTTTCCGTTGCGGGGTTCACCCGACGGAAACCTCAGACGGCACCCCGGTATGGAAAGCGAATGGTGATGTGAACAGGCCCTAAGAGGGATTACAAAGCAGGCATAAGAGGTAGATAATGTGATACCAACAGGTACAGAGCGGAAACATTAATTATACCGCTCAAACCTAAACAACATGGCTGCCCATTACTTACTACAGGGGGACACATAATCGTACAGGAGGGAAGAATACCATAAATATACACGGATTTCAATGAAATGGGTAATTTAAGGAGATTTAGTGCAGATAAGTGCTACAGTGAGGGAAGGATCAGATCATTGCATCCAACAGGTACGATAAGCCCAGGATCACACACACACAGTTTTGATGCAGTTTTTGGATGCAAACACAGAAGTGGATCCAAATATAAGGAAAGGTTATAAAGAAAAAATTGATGCATCTCCTTTCTTTGGTATCCACTTCTGTGCTTGGCTCAAAAAACTGATCCGAAAACTGCATAAAAACTGTGTGTGTGATACTGGCCTGAAGACCCCATCATATTCTCAGAAAGCCCTTGATACCTTGCAACACATGGCCCAATTCTCTCACCACTAGGGTCCATGCACATGGTGCTGTATAACGGCACACAGAGTCCCTACAGGTCCATGTTACGGACCAATAGGTACCATATTCTTCCCTCCATGCAAGGGAGCATGCCACGATTTATTTTTTTGTGCATTCTTGAGTCCATGAGAAAAAGCCCTCAGTTTTCCCACGGGTGCTGTATACAGGTCCATAGGGCCTAAGGGTATGTTCACACGCTTATCAAAAAACGTCTGAAAATACGGGAAAACAGCTCCTGATTTTCAGACGTTTTGGAAGCCACACGCGATTTTCACAGCGTTTTTCACGGCCATTTTTTGGAGCTGTTTGGAGTCTATGAAAAACAGCTCCAAAAACGTCCCAAGAAGTGACCTGCACTTTTTTTTCGCGGCCGTCGGAACAGAACGCAGTTTTTCCCATCGCAATCAATGGGCAGATGTTTGGAGGCGTTCTGCTTCCGTTTTTTTTTGGCTGTATTAAAGCGTCACTGTCAAAATACGGCGCGTACTTCTTGGGACGTTTTTGGAGCCGTTTTTCATTGACTCCATTGAAAAACAGCTCCAATAACGTCTGTAAAATACGCAGCGAAAAACGCGAGTTGTTAAAAAAAACGTCTGAAAATCAGGAGCTGTTTTCTGGTGAAAACGGCTCCGTAATTTCAGACGTATTTTGCTACTGCATGTGAACATACCCTAAGTGTTAAACTATAGAGCCCACCTAATTACAGAGTCCGAAAAACACAGGCGTTTTGATAGAAAACTATAGTCAAGGTCTAGTCAGTGAGTTTTGCTTTGCCCACTTGTTACGAAACCAACTTGGTACAAGGGGTGCAATAGCGGCATTTGCAAATAGTGTGCTAAGAAGTTCAGTTGCAGAGAGGCTGCACCCCAGCGGGTTTTGCATAATATTCTTAAAATTAAATACAGACTTAGTCCGCAATGCAGTTAACATTATGACCATTTTAGAGATAAAGACGAGAATTCAATTGTGAATGCACCATTTAAGAATAAGGTATTATTCACAAGCAAGACACCGGCGCTGAGGATAATTAGCAAAGTGACTTGCCGCTGAATTGCTTAGTATGAAGATACAGACATCTGCATTGCCATATTAGACAAGCCTGAAACTGACCGCTCACAGGTAGTGGCTCATTACTAGAGTGCAGGTATTTATTATAGACTAAAACACCGAAAAAGGCCATACTTACAAATGGACACAGCCAGGTCAGAAACGCTGATGAAGGAATGAGCAGGTGCTTTAAATAATAATAGCCACTCCCACTGGTCTTGAGGGGAGTGGTGTGTGTGGTGCATGGGATGTGTGGTAAGAAATAATAAATGAATAGTGTGTGTGCAAGTGTAATACTATGAGTGAAATATAGAGGGCAGTAATGAGTGAAGTGCCTCAATAGAAATAAATGGGTAATGGGGTGCAAGTGTGTGAAACATGGAGGGATAGTGTGTACGTCATGAGGCACAACGTGTATAGCCAGGTAGAAGCCTATTTGTGACGCCTTCATAGTTCATAGAGCGGGCTACCCTGCTTGCTATGCCAAACAACAACACACCATGCTCTCCCAGCATCAAAGACCCGGCTGTTTATTATAGACTACTGAATTTCAATGTGACTAGTACAATATCTTTTCATCATTGTGGTTGGTCGCCTTGTTGCCTACGATACATTAAAATAGACTAGGAATAGAGAAAAAATGAAATAAATAACGCAGAAACCTTGTAACTTAGGCCCTCATTCACACAAACGTATTTCGCATCCGTGTCCAGTCCGTTTAAATAACAGACAGCGCACAGCGACCAATGCAATTCCATGGGGCTATTCAGACATCTGTGTTTTTTCACGGAGCGTGTGTCAGTTGCGTGAAACTCACCGCATGTCCTATTCAGGTCCGTTTTTGCAGATCAGACTCGTCCATTGGAGTCTATGGGCGCGGGGAAAAAACGGACAGCACGCGGATGACAACCTTGTGCTGTTCGTTTTGCAAAAGAAATGCAGAGAATGAAAAAAATAGACCAGGAAGTGTTTGCAGAGGAGAAACACAGAGCGAGAAAAACGGATGACACACGGAAACCACATTGACGCGTGTGGGACAGCCGTATGCATAAAAAAAACGGAGCTTTTTTTGCAGACACAAATTGGCCATGCTCGTGTGAATAAGGGTCCTCTTACACGGGCCGACGTGGGGGTGTAAATGAGTGACGATCATAGAGATACCTCATTGATCGGCGCTCGTTTGCTCCTTTTACAAGGAGCTATGTATGGGGACGGGTTACTCCGATCGCTCGTCCCTATACATTTCCATCATGTTGGCTGCACATCTCCCTGTTTACAGAGGGAGATGTGCTGCTGACAATGATAATATTTTCGACTGTATAAACGATACAATCAGCCGATAAACGAGCGTTTGCCCGATGATTGGCCCGTGTAAAAGGTGCTTAAGGCTTTACATCCAGAGCTGCTTCTTGGCTTTTTGCTGCCCGAGGTGAAAAGAGCGCCCCCTATCTTCCCTATTAGATAAGGAGAAAATTCACAGATGGATCATCTATCTGGCAATATACTGCCCCCCTAAGGCTACATGCACACGTTGCGTATTTTGCTGCGGAAAATACGCACCAAAACCACATCAATATGAAGGTAATTCGCATTGATTACTTGATGCGTTTTTCGGCACGTTTTCACGCTGCGGGTTTTGGTGCGATTTTTCCTCACCGCTAGTCAGATTCGCGAGTGGAAACGCAAGATAAATTGACATGCTGTGATTTTAAAGTCCGCACCGCAGGTCAATTTATGTGCAGAAAATACTGCAGCGTGTAGAAGAGATTTCCTGGAATCTCATTGACTATGCTGGTACTGTATTACGCCACGCGTATTTGCAGCACGGAAATACGCGTGGCAAAACCTTGCATAATACGCATCGTGTGCATTGACCCTCATAGTCACTTTGGCTCCTAGATGCTGCACCCCTACTTATACCCAACCCCGTAGAAATAGACTCCAAACCTATTTTGATCTTTTGTAAGAATGACTAGAATCCGATAAGTTTCCTGCTTGGAGTTTCTTTAAATAATAAACACAATGTTTTATTTCTTACATTAAATTAATGTTACGAAACTGAGTTTTAAAAGCATTATCTCCAAATTTGGGAGTGAGCCAAATACAATCATAAAATAAATGTGTTTTTAAGAATGAGCAGCTCCTGTTGAGAAAGACAATAATATGTTATAAATCTAGCAAGGGGTGCGGAAAGTGCAGGGACCCGATAACCCATCCAGTAACAAAGAGGTTAAACGCCTGTCATGGCTGCTCAGCTCCAATTCATCTAATTTATTGCTATAAGTGTAATTATTCAATCCCGAGAAGGAGAAGGCAGAGAAGCGAACGGTAGAAGATACTGATGACGAGACTGAAGAATCTGTGGTCTTCTACTAATGTAACATGCCACCACTGCCCAGCGCGAACAATTTGCCAGTTATAGGTGAATGCACCGGAGTAAAGTAAGGTACATAATAATCAAAGGTTTGGATGTCCTTACGGATGGATCAATTGGACCAGATGCAATAGTTCTGCATCCGCATTGGACCAGATGCAGTAGTTCTGCATCCACAAGCTCTGCTAACGGCATCCTCCGTTACAGGCGATGACCCAGCAGGGGCTGTTGTTGGGCACAATCTTGAAACCAATTTTTCCAGCATGTCTAATAATGATCCTATGAATTTTGATTGGATCATTATCTAGCAGCCATCCACAGCAATATTGGGTCAGTTGCGGCGGCTATAGATAGAATCAGCAGAAAGACAAAGACGGATAATGACGGTGTTCACAGTAGATAGAGTATACGCCTCGCCTAGGTATAATAATATACCCTACATACGATATATAATTGTAATGTTTGCAAATGGGTGTATAGCATTCGTATACAGCGTAACATCCAGTATGGTTCTACGGAGACCAATGCAGATTACGGAAGGAGACTATAGTGATGTAAGTCCTGTTCAGTAGAACCACAGGATGTTACCTCGGTAATATGGATCGTTACATACGTGTGCAATACATCTAATTGTGGAAGCCCTAAAGAAATAATCGGACTTCATCAGTCTAGAAGACAGTCCATAAAAATGCAAAGAACTGTAAAACAAAAGTTTTATTTTATGGAAAAAGAAAAAAAAAAAGACATGAAATAAAGTCAGACTGGATTCTTTTGAACCCACAATAGTAATTGATTCTGAGGGTTCCGAGCCTGTGATACAAAACAGATACATTTGGCACTTTTCTTCATTTTTCATAGTCAGAACTGCCATATACTTATACCCTAAAAAGTAATACACCCTAATGTCTACTGCCAGTAACAAACGGGGTTGTGTTTTTCTAGACGTCATGAGTTTTATTCCGACAACGTCATAAGTTAAAACGACAAAACGTGATAGATCTCTGCCTTGATCTGTGGCCTGGTCTGGGCTTTTATTGATGGGATGCGTCATTTGGCATGAACCCAAGGACTGCACCGACAACTACCGAAAAAATCCAACATGACAGATCAAATTTTCTGTTGGCGTCATACAGATGTAGCCAAGTTTATCTTGATAACTTGCTGCAGCGTGATATCACACAACAAAAGCCATTGAAAAAGGTCACGTTAACATTTCTGAACACTGTGTATTTAATGCGTTAAAGGTCAAGATAAAGACGGTTACATCTGTAACTGATCATATCTCTAAAAGGTCTCGATGGTCGGTAGAAAATGATCTAAATCGCCGTTTTCTGCCATGCAAAATCTCTAGTGTACGTCCAGCTTTAGACTAAGGCGGCAGGAGAAGCCATACTTACCATCAGGTCATGAAATCAAAGTTTACATGAACACTCCGGAATAACAAGACTGTTTCAAGAAGGGTAACAGACGTTACAACCACGACAATGGCCCCTGAATCATGGCGTCCGCATGCATGATAAAGAAGCAGCTGTGAACTTCTAGCCCATCGGTCCGAAGCTCTTAGGATACCAGTTCCTTCCTTCGACATGCCTTTCCTCCATGAAATATTTCCACTAAGTAATTACTTAATCGTCTAATGTATGTGAAATATTTCATTATGTTTTATTTCCCCGCACTTGCTTATCTAGATGAATACAATTTAGCATTTCCTGATATTAGTAAAAAGCTAAAAGCCTGTCTGATCGGGTTTTCTTTGTCATTTTGCATATAATTCCAGCAGTATTTAGCACATCGGGCAGCCGTAGGAACAACTTACTATCTATTTTTCATGTATCACTAACTTCATCCTTTCCCATTTCTCCAAGTTTATTTATCCTATAATTTAGGGAGCTGCACTAGAAAGCTTGGCTATTTATCCTGGTCTCCGTTCTCTTTTGCATTACCGAACCCAAGTCTGTGACGGGAAGCAGAAACATTAATGCAAGAGGGACTATTGATTACACTTTGGTGATATGAAAAGAATAAACAGGCTGGGAGGTCAGGCAAGGTCGGGGTTAATAAAGAGGCTCAGGGGAGGTTGGAGCTATCTTCCTTAACCTTACACCCTCTGGGCTGCTCTGCATGCAGGGACGCTCACATCTCAGTGTGTGAAGAACCCGCATTGCAGAGCATAATGAAACCGCCAGTGACATTTTTCTGCAGTTTACCCCTATTTTGCAAGACTGCCATTTTTTTTTTTAGTTACTAAATCCATTTCCAGTAACTCTTGCTCCTCATTTATTCCTTTTACGCCCTTATTTTCTTGGCTTTCATCCCTGCTATCAATATAAGTTCCCTATAATTTGACAGGCCTCCGTGAGTGCCAATTGACAAAATATTACAACCTCCTGGCAGTATTCCCACCTGTTGAAGATGGACGGTGCAGCAGAATTATGGCAAATGGATATTCACGGGCAAAGGGTTAATATTAAAACATCTGCTATAGAGTGAGGGTGCCAGATCTGACGATTTATAACATTATGTAAAATGAATATTTCTAAGCCCAATACTACTTAAGAAATTGGAGTGGTAGACAAGTGTCGCGCTCGGCGTATAATGTAGATGACGGTTTTATAAGGAACTTTCATCAAACTTTGTCAAAGAGACATCTCAAAAGTTTGGATCGGTGGGGGTCTGGGTGCGGAGACCCCCACCGCTGCTGAAACAAAGGTGTAGAAGTGCTCAGCTGAGTGCTTTGCTCCTTCGGCTGTGATCAGCGCTCGTCAGGAGACTGAAGACGACTCATATGGAACGTCTATGAAAGCCGTCTTCAGATTGAGAAGGTGCGCAGATGACAGCCAAAGCTGCAGAGCGCTCAGCTGATCCCTTTTGCACCTTTGTTTCAGCAACGGTGGGGGTCTCAGCACCCGGACCCTGACCGATCCAAACTTTTTATATGTCTCTATGATGAAAGTGCAGTTACTCTTTAAGTTATAAGTACTAGTTAGCGAGTACCCCCCCCCCCTCCCAAATGTACTTCTTTAATTGAATAATCTCCAATTTCACTTTATTTTGGTGAAAGGGTTATTCCCATCTCATGAAGGATCGCCAGGACACGCCATCACTTTCTAAGGAACAGCCTTACGTTGCTTGGTGCCCCGTGCTGCACCCTGTTGGCCCACCGCTAACCTGTATGGTGTACAGATAACCATAGAAAACAATGCCTAATTAAAAAGCACCATACACAGCCATGTGCTGGCCAAATGACACTTCCATACACTCAGACTATCTATTAAGCCCGTACTCCGCTCGCCCCGCTTTCCGAGGAGGGTAGGGAAAAGCTGATCAGAATCGAAGTGGCACAGCGATCACTTCTGCCGCTTCGTTTCAGCAACCGGTGGGGGTCTCAGCACCCGGACCCTCACTGATCAAAACTTTTGTTATGTCACTATGACAGTTACACTTTAAGGCCGGATTCACATGGAGTTTATTTGCAGGCGGAAAATCTGCCTCAAAATTCCGTTTGGACGTTTGAGGCAGATTTTCCTCTGCCTGCACGCAGATTTTTTGAATGCCGCGGGCATAAAACGCAGCAAAATACGCTTTCTCTGCTTCCCATTGATGTCAATGGGAGGTCAGAGACGTAATCGCGCGAAGATAGGGCATGTCGCTTCTTTCTCCCGCGATCCGGTTTGAAATCAATAGGAGGCATTTTCGTCCGTTTTTTGGCTTGTTTTGCGGAGCCGTTTCCTCGTCAAAAATCTCAGTGTGAACATACCCTAAGGCAGGAGTGCCAACCTCTGGGATTGTCTTATTCTGAGGATTGTGGGGGTCTCAGAGTTCGGACCTCCTCTCATTAGAAAGGGTTGGCATATTCTATTACACTTTATGAGATGGAAACAACCCTTTAAGATTAAATCCAAGTTATCTTATAACAACATGCGAACACTCCTCCTAATATAAACCTCTGATCCCTCCAGGTGTTGCCTTACATTTTCAGAATATAAGATAATGATAAACTAAGACGTGGCGTATACAAATTCCCAGCTGTCTCCTTAATATGTGGAATAGGTAAGATTTTCTATATGTGATTTTCTTCCCCCGGTCCACGACGTTGTGATGTCACGATGGCTCTCTCATTGCTTCTTGTATCCATTATATCACTGCAGATATGACTTCACTACTCACGCTGCGCTACTGCAGGGCGGAATAGATTTCAAGATGTAGACATATCCATTTACACCTTGCAGTCGGATAGGAGTTGGTCAGATTGTTTTCCTCTGACTGCAAAAGATTTTTATTAAATCCCATTTGCACCTTGCAGTAGAAACCTGGGCAGATATTAGGGGATTTTTTTTTTTTTTTAACTACAACGTGCCCCATCCCTGAAGTTTTTGTGGTATTTTGCTCCAATCGGATTCAGTAAAAGTGAATGTAAAAACCAGAATTGCAATGCAGTTTTCAAAATCACTAATTCTAGGAATATTTGAAAAGGAAATTGTAGCAAACGTTTGTGATAGGGGTGTAGCAGTGTAGGTTAGTAGAACTGAGAATAAACTGAAATGCTTACTATAGATCAGAGATTCTCCCCTAAATTAAATCACAGTACCCCCAAGGCTGTGATCATACACGGTGCGGCACAACATGAGGACAATGCAAATATCCCCTAGACACGTGGCTTGTACCCCGAGGCACACGTACCACAGGTTGAGAACCTAGGTTATAGACCCCTCTAAAAGGGAGGGTCCACACATGGCTCTGATGGAGAGCAGTAGATGCCCTGTCACACTTGGCCATAAACATGTTTGTTTTTTTCTCGCCCCATCCTACTAATTTTGACAGTATCTACTAACCATGTAATGTCTATGGGGACAACCTGAATGCACCAAATGTCTCCTATTGAGAGATCAAACCGCTGGATTTTTACTTTTACAATTTGTACAAGGCAGAAGGAGAGGAGGTGTCTGGCAGCTGCTTATCTCCCTCCCGTCCAAAAAATTGCATGTCTGTTAAGCGGAGCCGAACGGGCCCATAATGGCGTGAGTAGGGGAATCTTACGTCTGTGGTCATCTGCAGGCAAAATGAGAATTTACATTGAAGTTCCCCTATAGAAAACAGCCGATTGCGGAGGGGCTCACCCTAGGGAGATGAGCCCCCCACGTAGATTGTGAAAGGAGACTTCCAGTCTGAGAAAGGGTTTCCAAAACCAGGCACCCTCTTTAGTCACACATATATGAATTCTCACAGTGAATGTTACCACATCGGAGGTGACTGGGTTCACCCTAATATTCCCATACAGTAATTTATATCGCGACACGGCCTGAAAGCAGCTGAATATACAGAATGCACCAAATGTGATATATGAGGAGGTGAAGATGAACATTTACTGCATTCCACCCAAGCTTTGCCAGAGCTGTAAATACTACTTTACCATGCGATCGGAATATGAATGTTAACTCTTTAGGGAAAGATTTACTAAGGAAGATGTGGTAGAATTCTAGAACAAATTATGCCAACTGTTTCAAAAAGTGGGTGTGGCTAAGGCACGGCCGCGGTGTTTTTTTACTGTATGCAAATACGGATCCGTAGTCATCTACATATCTGGCACGCTGTCCGCGAATGTGGTCCGTAGTGCATCAGTATCAAAAAGGAGGCTACAAATGATGTCACCAACATGTCCAAACCCCATGAAAAGGTTGGGATCGCTCAGGCGCCATTTTCTTGGGCAATCCCCTGCCGTGGCGTAGCAACGCTTCCGCAATTGCGGACGGCTAAAGATGCACATCTGTAGCTGTCCACAATTTTGCACCACTTCTATGGGCGAGGAGTAGAACATGTTCTATATTTTGTGGATCATTTCTACTGCCCGGACACACATCCGTAAATATACGAAATGGTGTCCGTGGGCTATAGAAATGAGTGGGTCCGCAGATTATCTGTAATTACGGATCGGTAAATCGACGGTCGTGTGCATGAGTTCTAAAATATGCCGGATTTTTAACAGTGGCGCAAAACTTTGGTGTTAAGAGATGGCATAAGGAAGAGATGTGTCAAACATGTCTAGCAAGATGCGCCAAATGTATCCCACAGCGTGCACCATAGTGATCAATTTGGCACAGTTTCTGCCTGTCTGGTCTAGTCTTATCCTGTCTAACGCTCGGACAGTATTAATAAATCTGTACATTGGTTTTCCTGTTATAAAAGTTCTTGAACAAGCTGGAGCTAAATGTAAGGCTGGATTCACACGAGCATGTTCGGTCCGTAAAGGACGGAATGTATTTCGGCCGCAAGTCCAGGACCGAACACACTGCGGGGAGCCGGGCTCCTAGCATCATAGTTATGTACGACGCTAGGAGTCCCTGCCTCGCTGCCGGACAACTGTCCCATACTGTAATCATATTTTCAGTACGGGACAGTAGTTCCACGGAGAGGCAGGGACTCCTAGCATCGTACATAACTATGATGCTAGGAGCCCGGCCCCCTGCACTGTGTTCGGTCCGGGACTTGCGGCCGAAATACATTCCGTCCTTTACGGACCGAACATGCACGTGTGAATCCAGCCTAATAGCTAGAGAAAAAGTTAGTCCAGGACAATCTACCATCTTAGCCAACTGGTTTATATCTGGGTCACTCGCCGCCCACAGCATCCAGGCGGAAAATGAATGGAGGGGTGGCGCTCACGTGCGTGGCTGTCTCTATTCATTTCTATGGGAGTTACGATAACAGCCGAGTGAGTGGAGGGCGTCGCGCAAATTTGGCCACCGCTCAATTGTCCGTCTGGATGCGTCAGCCTCACCAGAGCTGGGACTCGCATCTATCAGACATTTATGCAGTATCCTGTGGATATGCCATAAACGTCCGAGTTGGGAATACCCCTTTAACAAATCTCTTTCTGTTAATATAAATGCGTGTTATCCTATAGAGATCTTACTGCAACGGAAACATCATAATGAATATGCACATCCTCACATAAAGATTTCTTACCCTTATTGAACAGGGTCCAAGCCAGTAAAGAGGCAATGGATGATGAAGATGATGATATTGGTCTAACTCGTGACCCTGGACCTGTATTGGCTGGGACTGTGGCCAACAAAGCACTATCCTAAGTTGTTGGCATTAACTAAGCCATTTTTTAAGTGAATCATTGTTTCTCTGTGATTTTAATCAGTTAGCTGGCGCTACTTCAGATTCATGTCCCAGAAGGTGTCAAAACTTTTTGCTGCATTTAGCTTGTTCTTCATTATTTGGACTTGACCATAATTCAGGAGATTTTACGGTCACGGACGTGCTCAAGTGCAGAAAAAATAAGTATCTCCAAGATTCATTTTAATAGGTGGCAGTATATAAATAGAGGCATCAATAACCTATGGAAGCGTAGATTATATTCATAGGGAAGAGTAGGAGTATTTAATGTGAAGTGGGATGATACGGCATTGTCCTTCTGTATAAAGGAGTGAGCTTCTTCCCACACCTTGCTGCAAGAAGGAGGTTTGCCGCATCACTCCTTGGAGTGTCTCCTATGCTTCAGTTACCGCATGGCATGAAATCTACAACTGGGACAAGAATAGGAAGAGTAGAGCACTGGTGGCTTTTGGTGTTACTATCAATCATTTAGAGTGTGCCGCAGTACTGTGCAGTTTGGAATAACCTTCACAAATATCCTGCTATCCTGCACTGCTCTATGAAAATGACTAATTGGATAACAAAGCTAGAGAAGAACTTTCTTGGTTGTAGCTGCATATCCTACAGTGTTATATAAAGGGTTAAAAAGTCATTTTTCCATAATGGGAAAAACAAAGTAGTGCGAAAACCCAACAAATGAAATGCCGGGAGACATTACACATCAGCAGCGGGCTATATAGAGTGGTGACATGCCGGGAGACATTACACATCAGCAGAAGGCTATATATAGTGGTGACATGCTGGGAGACATTACACATCAGCAGCGGGCTATATAGAGTGGTGACATGCCGGGAGACATTACACATCAGCAGCGGGCTATATAGAGTGGTGACATGCCGGGAGACATTACACATCAGCAGCGGGCTATATATAGTGGTGACATGCCGGGAGACATTACACATCAGCAGCGGGCTATATAGAGTGGTGACATGCTGGGAGACATTATACATCAGCAGCGGGCTATATAGAGTGGTGACATGCCGGGAGACATTACACATCAGCAGCGGGCTATATAGAGTGGTGACATGCCGGGAGACATTACACATCAGCAGCGGGCTATATAGAGTGGTGACACGCCGGGAGACATTACACATCAGCAGCGGGCTATATAGACTGGTGACATGCCGGGAGACATTACACATCAGCAGCGGGCTATATAGAGTGGTGACATGCCGGGAGACATTACACATCAGCAGCGGGCTATATAGAGTGGTGACATGCCGGGAGACATTAGACATCAGCAGCGGGCTATATAGACTGGTGACATGCCGGGAGACATTACACATCAGCAGCGGGCTATATAGAGTGGTGACATGTCGGGAGACATTACACATCAGCAGCGGGCTATATAGAGTGGTGACATGTCGGGAGACATTACACATCAGCAGCGGGCTATATAGAGTGGTGACATGCCGGGAGACATTACACATCAGCAGCGGGCTATATAGAGTGGTGACATGCCAGGAGACATTACACATCAGCAGCGGGCTATATAGAGTGGTGACATGCCGGGAGACATTACACATCAGCAGCGGGCTATATAGAGTGGTGACATGCCGGGAGACATTACACATCAGCAGCGGGCTATATAGAGTGGTGACATGCCGGGAGACATTACACATCAGCAGCGGGCTATATAGAGTGGTGACATGCCGGGAGACATTACACATCAGCAGCGGGCTATATAGAGTGGTGACATGCCGGGAGACATTACACATCAGCAGCGGGCTATATAGAGTGGTGACATGCCGGGAGACATTACACATCAGCAGCGGGCTATATAGAGTGGTGACATGCCGGGAGACATTACACATCAGCAGCGGGCTATATAGAGTGGTGACATGCCGGGAGACATTACACATCAGCAGCGGGCTATATAGAGTGGTGACATGCCAGGAGACATATGTTTACGGTTCCTCTTCATCGTACATTAATGAATCTATAAATCATTGTTGTTGTCCAAGAGCCATAAAACAGTTAAGCATTTTCCATCGCCATGCTCCCATTTGTGATTGCAGACAAATTCCTTATGTCATATATGGGGTTTAGCTGTTCTAGATAAATAAAATGTGACCCCGAGTTGCTCTCTTAAGTCTACGGAGTCATGTGATTAAGAAGCAATTGGAGAACTATCCCCGGCATCCATTTACACTCATTGCGTATATCACAGCTTTTACTTGTTATGCAGTCAGCAATATTGCAGCTGCTTCTCGGTGAGAATCCTCAGGAACACATTTGCTTGTGTCACATGATATCGAGTTTCTCACAGCACTAAGGGTTAATGGACTTGACTACAATACAGCCTCGCCATAAGGGGCATTTTCTTTTATGTACACTAGGGAGGTGTCATTTTTGTGCTATAGGGTAATCCCATTATGCAGAATCTGGATATAAATACTATATGATGATGGCCAAGTATTAAAATAACAGTCTATTAAATGCATGTGTTGCAAAAATCAGTTTCTGGAGGATTCTGCATATGTACCAGGGTAAAAGTAGAACTGTTCAGAAGGTGCCAACACTTCAAGTCTTCTCTTCAGGGATGCACATGTTTGATGTTGTTGAGGAGAAATGATTTTTAGACACATTGCTACTGAATCAACCAGAATTGCATAGACCTGTATCTCAATGATAGGGGCTGCAGCATCAATCTCTTTCATAGAGGCATATTCCTGTTGGTTCGGATTCAGTTTAAAGGGGTTGTCCATTTTGGACAATCCCTGTGTCCCCAACAACGTGCTGATCACTTCTGCAGTCACCTATAATCTGGAGGGTACCCGGCCGCAATTCTCCTGTAGCACCACCACAGGGAGAGGGGTTTTGCCGTCAGATAGATGCGAGTTCCACCTATCTCTAGAACAGGGCCCCTAATCCCCGTTCTAGCTTTGTCTGATCTCGCTGCCTCCCGGCCACTTCCTGGTTATATGGTCGGAAGTTTCGAAAACAGCGTAACTCGCTGAGCTACGCTGTTTCCGTAAGTCCCATAGTAGTGAATGGCAGTTACGGAAGCAGCATAGCATGCGAGCTACACTGTTTCCGTAACTACCATCCAGTTCTATAGGACTTAAAAAAACAGCGCAGCTCAGCGAGATACGTGGTTTTCGTAACTCCCGAACATGTAACCTCTTTCATGGTCGGAATTCAGCCGCAACACAGCGGCAGAACGAGGTTTAGGGGGCCCCGTTCTAGAGATAGGACCCGCATCTATCTGACATTTATGACAAATCCTGTGGATATGTCATAAATGTCTCTCATGGGAAAACCACTTTAAGTCTTACTCAGTTCTCATTTATATCAATGGACAAGTAATGCAGTGTATGGATGTGCCGGATCCTCCATAGATGAAGGTCCTGAATTTTATCGTCATTTTCTTCCCTGATAACTTTCATATTAAATCTGTATATCCTGCACTTACCTTTGTAACACAGCTGGGGACTTCTCTTACTGCTCCTTGCCATAGTTATTGCACTGAAAGGATGTCTTATGCCATATAAGCCTGAAAAAAAAAGTTGTAATTAAGAAGTTAGAAACTAACTGGGTGATGATCTGCTTTACGGTTTACTTCTAGTGGAAACAATCCCGTCCATTGGCGTGTGATGGACACACAGGTGCACGGCTCGTTACAGTATGTGTATCAGAGCTGTGCCTTGTAACGATCCCTGCACCTGTGTCCATCACATGACAATAGACAGAATTGTATCCACCGGAAGTAAACAATGAAGGTTCCTACTAAATAACAACAAAACAATCTTAACCCGTTAGTGACCGGCCCATAGTGTTTCTACGTCGGCCACAAACGGGCCTTATTCCGATGCCATAGGCTTTTTACGTCGTGGCATCGGAATAAGTAAACAGAGCAGGGAGCCGTCAAATCTCCCTGCTCTCGGCTGCTAGAGGCAGCTGAGGGCTGGGAGCGTCCCTGATCTGCCGGGTGAGATCGATATTAGTATCTATCTCACCCGTTTAACCCCTCAGATGCGGGGCTGAATAGCGTGCACCGTATCTGAGTGGTTTTGGAGAGAGGGAGGGAGCTCTCATCCCACAGTGAAGTTAATAAAAAAAAAAGGGAAAAAAAAAATGAAAAACCCACTTTTTCCCCTTACAAACTGCTTTATTATTAAAAAACCAGAATAAAGTAAAAAAGTTACACATATTTGGTATCGCCGCGTCCGTAACGACCCCGACTATAAAGCTATTACATTACTTAACCGGCACGGTGAACGCTGTAAAAAATTAAAGAAAAAACGACGGAAAAATTGCTGTTTTCTGTGAATCCTGACTTTAAAAAAATGTGATTAAAAAGTCGCATCTACTCCAAAATGGTACCAATAAAAACTACAAGTCGTCCCGCAAAAGAAAAACCCTCACACAACTGCATCGGCGAAAAAATAAAAACGTTACGGCTCTTCAAATATGGAGACACAAAAACAAATCATTTTAAAAAAAAAAGCGTTTACTGTGTAAAAGTAGTAAAACATACAAAAACGATACAAATTTGGTATCGTTGCAATCGCAACAACCCGCTGAATAAAGTTATTGTGTTATTTATATCACACGGTAAACGGCGTAGATTTAGGACGCATAAAAGAGTGGCAAAATTTCAGATTTTTTTCTATCCCCCCCAAAAAAAAAGTTAATAAAAGTTCATCAATAAATAATATGTACCTCAAAATAGTGCTATTAAAAAATAAAACTTATCCCGCAAAAAACAAGACCTTATACAGCTATGTCGACGCAAAAATAAGAAGGTTATAGCTCTTGGAATGCGACGATGGGAAACGTAAAAAATAGCCTGGTTATTAGGCTGGTCATTAAGGGGTTAAAAACCATGAGGAATTAATACAGAAAGTATATTTTAAAATTGTATAACTTTTAATTACAATATATTAGACAAAAAAATAGCATTCATTTTTTTAAATCAAACACCCCTTTAAGTTTCTGGATGCCCACAGCCACCACTAGGGGGAGCTTACCCAATACAGATCTATACAGCGCTCACTAAACTCAATAATAAATCTGTATGCAGTAAGCTCCTCAGCTCCCTCTAGTGGTGGCTGCAGGGAGACAGAATATTAACATTTAACTCTATACAGGGGATTTTAAGTCCTATTTCATAAAAACAAAGCTCCAACCCCTATAAAGATATATTATATTATGAAATCAATCAGCACAGAATTTTGGACCTTACAACAACATGGCGTTAAAATGACGTTATATTCACTCAACTCATTATAGAAATAAATAAAAACCCAAAACACATGGTTTGATTTACTGTAGTTTTTTGGGGCTTTTCTCTATAAAATATAAGACGCACTTGCAGTCACCTCAGAAGAAAAAGAAGCTAAATGTGCCGAAATGAAATGAGATCCTCGCCTTGTTTTCTGCGCTTAGCTCCAGTTCTTGGACACAGACAGTGCAGCGGAGTGTCTGGCAGGTAAATGCATGAGAATCGCACTGCAAAGCATCATTATTACTCCACCAGGCTGCAGATATGCGAAGCATAAGATTATCTTCCAGTAAAACCGCTGACGCCATGCGGTATCCTGCAGGACGCAGGAAGACAGGATGTATACCCTAAAGACAATCTACAGAATATCTACCAGGGGGCTTGAGCACAATCAATTTCTCATTTTAAAGATTCAGTGTGTAACATGCCGTATTTTTCTTTTTCTCATATAGGATGAAAGGGAATGTACAGCGCGGCATGGGATCCTTCTGAAAGACTCACAAGAACATATGAAGGATGGTTTTACGCAGCTCATGTGGATGCTCTCAGTCCAGGGATGCTAATAAGGGCTGGTTTTATAGGAAACGGGGGCCCTGGACTATAATTAAAGTAGAACCGTCCTGATCGCCATTTTTCTGGTTAGATATTATCTATTTAAAGAAAAAAAATAAAGTATATATATATATACATACACACACACACACACACACACATATATATATAGAACACAGATACATACACACTTTTTAGAGAACTTTTATACCTGAATAATTCCCTACAATGCCAAATAATACAATGCCCACACAATACTACCATTTATTGTCCAAATAATACCGCTATACAATGCCTACCTTTAACCCCTTCATTATTTAAAGTGCGATGAAAGTTTACATGCTCCTGTGGGGTTCACACACTGGGGACCCCTAGGAAATAGGGGCCCTGGGCAAATACCAAGTGAGCCACTCCCTAAAACCAGCCCTGGCATATAATGTGTAATGCAAAATTGTCCATCATTATGCAGATCCCAGGACAGGTCCTAATTACGTGCCCATAAAACGAGCTGAAAACGCATTCAAAAAACGTGTAAAAAAAGCCTATATTTTAAAAAGCGCTTTGCAAAAATGCTAGCTTTTTTGAGTGCCATGTGAACAAGGCCTTATGCAGTTCTCATTTATATCAATGGACAAGTAATGCAGTGTATGGATGTGCCGGATCCTCCATAGATGAAGGTCCTGAATTTTATCGTCATTTTCTTCCCTGATAACTTTCATATTAAATCTGTATATCCGGCACTTACCTTTGTAACACAGCTGGGGACTTCTCTTACTGCTCCTTGCCATATTTATTGCACTGAAAGGATGTCTTATGCCATATAAGCCTGAAAAAAATAAAAAATAAATTAGAAGTTAGAAACTACCATGACGTTGGGTGATGATCTGCTTTACGGTTTACTTCTAGTGGATACAATCCCGTCCATTGGCGTGTGATGGACACACAGGTGCATTGCTCGTTACAGTATGTGTATCAGAGCTGTGCCTTGTAACGATCCCTGCACCTGTGTCCATCACATGACAATGGACGGGATTGTATCCACCGGAAGTAAACAATGAAAACCAGCCCTGTTATATAATGTGTAATGCACAATTGTCCATCATTATGCAGATCCCTGGACAGGTCCTTAAAATAGAACAGTTCGCTCCAATTTTTGTCCCCCTTTAGTTCTGTTAGTTATGCTGTGGACCAGTAAAGTGTTATTCATGACATGTTTAAAGATTCTTGTATCTGAACATGCGGTCACATATTCTAAATATCAGCTACAGGGAGAACATTATCTACCTAGGCGGTTCTTTAGTACACAATACATCCTCAATGCTACTTTCTACAAGGAGAACATGGTCCGCTGACTCGTTGCTGTATCCTTTGTGTGGCATGGGTATAATATTTTCGCTCTGCATGGACATATCCCAGGTATGGAGCAGCAGGATGGGGACTAAATCTTAAAATAGAGTATATTAGACAATGGAGGCATTAAACACGGCTGCTTCCTTCCAGAAATAGCGCTACTCTTGTCCACAGGCTGTGTGTGGTATTACAGCTCAGACTCATTCCCTTGATGACTGAAAAACCAGAGATCGCTCACGGACAAGAGTGGCGCTATTTCTGCAGGAAGGCAGCCATGTTTTTTTTTTGTTTAAATCTTATGCAACGCCTATAAGCTTCAGCTCCAAAAATATTTCTTCCAAGAGCAAGCATAGTCAGCAGGTCAACACTGTTCATGTTGCTTGCCCCCTGTTCCTGCCTACAAAGTGCCTCCAATTCATGTATGTTTATATAGCGTGCTGGTCGCGGGTGCTCGTTGTATTCGGGGGCTCCGGTACTTATGGTAGACGTAAGTCTTCCCTGTGTAGAAGCTTTCGGACCTTGGCAGTAGTGTGACCCATCAGAGGTCCTGGAGTTTGCAGACACTGAGCGTTGGGGAGCTTCATAATGTATAAGAAAACCATGGGAAAGGGGGAAAGGGCCTTTTAAAGTTGTAAGTGAAAATCCTTTTAACCAGTGTAATGGAAATTGGAAGATAAATCAATATTCAATTACAGTGTTACCTGATACTAGTACTAACGTGACTGGCAGCGGGGACATTTGTGATGGTGCACCAATTTCTGCGCTGCTGCTTGGTTGCCTGCAATACTAACGGACTCTGTCTCTCTCCTACTGTTTCTGGTTGCTGTACATTGCTAGGTCTTAGGCTGCGTTCACACGGCCAAATTTCAGACATATACGAGGCGTATTATGCCTCATTTTACGTCTGAAAATACGGCTCCAATACGTCGGCAAACATCTGCCCATTCATTTGAATGGGTTTGCCGACGTACTGTGCAGACGACCTGTTATTTACGCATCGTCGTTTGACAGCTGTCAAACGACGACGCGTAAAAATACAGCCTCGTCAAAAGAAGTGCAGGACACTTATATACATTATATGCAGGACACTTATATACATTATATGCAGGACACTTCTTTGGATGTTTTTGGAGCTGTTTTCTCATAGACTCCAATGAAAACAGCTCCAAAAACGGACGTAAAAAACGCAGCGAAAACGCCGCGAAAAATGCGAGTTGGTAAAAAAACGTCTGAAAAGCAGGGTCTGTTTTCCCTTGAAAACAGCTCTGGATTTTCAGACGTTTTTGTTGACTACGTGTGAACATACCCTTAAGGGGCCAAAGTTAACAGTGCATCAGGTTTTTCAGGGTGGGGTGGTTTATACTATTATTTTTCTATACTACCACCCTGAGGCCAGATTCACACGAATGTGGGGAAACTTGGACCTGAAAAATGTGAAGTTTTTCATGTCCGAGGTGCCCCTGTGCGGGTTCCGTTTTCAGGGATCCCCATAGACTTGAGTCTTTCGGGAATCCGTGAAAACGGAACAAAATAGGGCATGTTCTACTCTTCAACGGACCCTTCACACGAGCTGTTAAAACAACGTGAATGTGAATGTGAGAACGGCCCCATTGAATTACATGGGTCCGTCTGACGGCCGTTGTTGTTGGTCTACGTTCGTCTGAATTCAGCTTTTCTCCACTATTATTACACCACCACCTTTATACCATTTACTGCACTACGACCTCCATTATTTACAACACTAGGCCATCAGGGTTTCTCGGCATACATCTAATAGAGCCACAGCTGGTGTAAGGACATCATATTTTCCCATAAAACACAGATGTAACGCCAATTTCCCGGATAACTTTATACCTCATGAAGCCTCCGCTGGTATCTCTGTAGTAACTCTTTATTTAGCTTTTATTTCTAATGTGTTGTCACTCTTGACAGAACACGATAAAGAATCTTCCATTCGCAGGTGTCCAAGATAAGACCCAAGTACATCTGCACGGCGCTTCTTTGACCATTTCTTGGCTAAGCTTAGGTGGCACTACCATCATGGACATCACCATGGGCACCACAGGGCTCCAGTTCTTCATTAATGGACCACAATAGTAGAACGCCAGACCTGTAAAGAGGACAACCCAACCCAGATGATCCAGCTCCGCAGCAGGTACTAAGTCAAGGCGCTCTGAACCACTGCAGGCATGAGAAGGGGGGGGGTGTCTTCTCTTCCCATCCCACCCAAATCTTGCAGCAAGGTACGCCCTATTCCTGACCCCAGCAATCCACACACAGTCACAGGCAAGGGCTATGGGCAACTTTGGTTGCGCAAGAAAAAAATGTTAGCAATTTGCCTGCGACACGACTATTATAGGATGCGACATGGTCGCGTTGCATGTGATTTAGGCTTTAAGACGTCCAAAATAGAAAAATCACTGACATGTCGCTAATGAGTCGCATTTGTACTCTTTTTACATTAACTCCTTCCTGCCAAAAGCCATTTTTCAGATTTTTATTTTAGTTTTTTCCTCCCCAGTTTTCAAAAGCCATGACTTTTTTATTTTTCCGTCGATAAAGCCGTATGAGGGCTTATTTTTGTGGGGCAAGCTGTAGTTTCTAATGGTGCAATTTTGGGGTACAGACGAGTTTTTTTAAATACTTTTTATTCTATTTTTTTGTGTTAATTTTTTTCTACTGCGTTTACCATGCAGGTTAAATAATGTTAAATTGTAAAAGTTCTCACTTTTACAGACCTGGCGATAGCAATCAAATTTATTCCTTTTGAAATAAATGGGAAAAGGAGATTTTTTTATTTTAATATTTAATAACTTTACATTTTTTTTCATTAGTCCCCCAAGGGGACTTGAACCAGCAATCGTTCGATCGCTTGCACGATATACGGCAATAATAATGACTTGCGGTATATCGTGATTCTGACAGTCTCCTATTAAGGACTTAATAGGAGTACGAGGATGGGAGACCTAGGGGCCTTTTTTATGCCCCCAGGCTGCCATGACAGCCGTCAGCAGCCCGCAATCGCGTCTCAGGTGGGGCGATGGCTGTCAGAGGGGGCCACCCCCTCTGTTTAATGGCTTGCATGCCATTAAAGGGGTTAAACGATCGTCATCCCGCTCGTTACAGTGAAGTGTCGGCTGTACCATACACCCGCGTAGTATGGAGCGGCATACTCCCCTACCCCAGAAATGGGTTAAAATCCGTGCAGGCGAAAATTCAGCAGGTTTGAATGTTTACAACTGTCGTGACGCATTTGTGGTAAGTCGTAACGCAATAACTTTTGCAATCGCGACTTCATGTAACACGACCAAAGTCGCCGCGTAGCCCTAGCCTTGATCAGTCAGTCGGACCTCCCAGTGATCTCTACCTAGGCCACTGAATGAACATACTCTGTTAACCACTGTGCAATAAATTGGTGTTACATAAATAATACACTTTTCCAATTATAGTTGTATCTATTATATAGTTATCTTTATTACGGATTGTCTCCCACCCAGGAAACTGTACTGGGTAAGACGTCCATGCCAACCTTCCAAGACTTACCCAGCTTGCAGATCCCATCAGAATGAGATACCTGCTCTTGAGAGCTTACAATTTAAAAGGCATCACATTTGTCATTTACACCGCTCCGTGTACGATATGCCGATTCTTACCTTATTTGACAACTTTGACTGCTTTGATTTATTACTGCGCGCAGCAAAACGTCTCTCGTAATCGTAAGAAAGAACAACTGGAAATTATGTTTTCATACTAAAAGTAAACTTGTGAGGCTGCTGCTCTCTGTAATGTAAATGCAAATTCAGTGGTAATGTCTAGAGCAAGGTCTTGTTAGCGCAGGGAAGTAGGAACAGAGGTAGAACGAATGCAAATATCATAGAAGAAGAATGGCAACACAATGCTGCCAGGGAGCCCCGGGGAATTCAGGGCCATGATGAAACACGCTACATTGGGGGGGGGGGGATGAAGAAGAGGAGGATGAGAGGTTTCCTCAGAGGTAATGCCAACAAGTTTTATTTAGTATTTAAAAATGAATTCGGCAGGATATTTTCCTTAGTACAAAGGGGAATTCAGGATATATACAATGCCTACGCGTTTCAGACGCTGGCTGCGTCCTTACTCATGGCTTATGTTGAGCCATGCGTAAGGACGCAGCCAGCGTCTGAAACGCGTAGGCATTGTATATATCCTGAATTCCCCTTTGTACTAAGGAAAATATCCTGCCGAATTCATTTTTAAATACTAAATAAAACTTGGAAGAAGTTTCCCTTTTACATTTATCTCAGCGCTGGATCCAATCTTTGCCTTCTCCTCCTTATCCATGCCGTGTGCCGACACGAGGGCCCGAGCGCTACAAGCAGTGTGAGCCTGCATCAAGGTGAGCTGGAGGATTCCTCCCATTTTTTCTCTTGCAATGCAAACAACACATGGATTGGACGGCGGCTTAATACATCAATGCACTCCCGTATTATTGGAGTATCACACTGTCATTAAACTTCTTTCATACAGGAGTGCATAGTAACTCGTGGTAGCGCAAAAGATAAATGGTCTTCATAACAAGGTTATATCGACTGAGCTGAATATGCTGGGATATCGTCGTCACACATTTTATTAGGTTTATAATCATCAATAATGGCCATTTAGTTTACTCCGAACCCCTCCTTCGGGTTAACAATGCTATTGTTTGGTCATGACTGTATAAATCAAACACAGTAAAAAGCAATGACACAAAGTTTACCCTTGGTAATTAAAGGTGACCTGGAGAGGGCTATAGCTGCCGCCAGGAAAACGTGCGGGAGCTTTGGCCCATAAAATATATGTATTAACACCGATTTTCCAGTTGGAAGTGACGCGGATTACAACAATCCCTACCGGGGCATCAATGAAGAGAAGGAATTTGGTTTGCTTAAATTTATCCTGCTTGTAGTAAGAGGAAAAGCCATAAAGATGCTGGAATAAAATAAATCAATGAGAAGACCTCCTGTCTGATAAATATTAAGAGAATTACTTTTACGGCAAACCATGAGCTCTTGTCTGAGCTAAGGGCCTCTAAACATATTGATTTTGCACTACAATTAGGAATGATAGCGCTTTGGTTCGTTCAAGAAACAAAGGACGATAAAGAATGCGATGGTAAATTACAGTCGCACTTGTTACCAGTTATAGGCTGCGTAAAACAGGAATCGCTGCTAAGTGTCCTTGAAGCGTTCAAGGTGGTTTTTTTGAAAGTGCCTTTTCATCCGAGCTCTACAGGCAGCCGAGTGGTTTAATCATAGACCAAATATATAATCCCTACTACTGCACGTCTATCGCCTATTGAATCTATAGCGCAGACGTCTCTCAGAGAACACATCCGAAGTGGCGCCATTTCTGTTTTAGGTTTCCTATAGTTTGCAAAGTACATAAAGATTTAGTGTCATTTCTTATTCCATCTGGGTTAGAAATGCAAAGGGACCAATTGACGTCTTGCACAGGATTCCACTGAACTTTGTTCTCACCTTGAGAGTGGCAATAGATTGGATCACGGAGCCTCAATAATATTTTGTCCCTGCTGCTAGAAAGTGTTTACCGCCGGAAAAATGCTGATACTGCAGGTCACTGCTGCAGAATACGTTGGTGCCATACAAATAAAGGATATCATTATTGTCCAGTTAGTGGTCAAATAATACACTGGCCATTTTAAAGGGGGGGTGTAATAGTTCTTGGGTGCTGGAATTTCTATCATTTGACAACCTATTGCAGGGGTCGGCAACCTGTGGCACGTTGGGCATGGTTTGCTGCCACGCTTCCCTCTACCAGTGTCCAGCACCATTGTGTGCTGAACACATGGCGAGAGAGCGGTGATTTATCATGTGTTTGACGGCGCTGATCACCAGGAGAGAGAATGGCGCTTCATTGTGTTTATCGGCATTGAACACTGGGTGGCGCTGTGTTGCGTGCTTAGAAAAGCAGCACTGCTCTCTCTGCTGGTCATCAGCGACGCCACGACGGGGTTCAGTAGCTGCTCTGTATCTGGAAAAGAATAAGTTAGCAAAAGTTGTCAGCTCTCTCTCCTACGTGACCCCCCAAACAAACAACAGGTGTTTAGTAACTGTGGTCTCTACCGACCAAGCTGGTGTTCAGCAGCCCCTCACTCTCTCCTGTGTGCAGTGCCCCGAATCTGGTGTTAAGTAGCCGTGGTCTCTCCTATGTGTACCCCACCCCCAAGCTGGTGCTCAGCAGCGGTCCTCTCTCCTGTGTGCAACGTCCCCAAGCTGGGTTTCAGTAGCCGCCGTCTCTCCTGTGTGCAGCCCCCGCATTCTGGGGTTCAGTAGCGACACTCTCTCCTATGTGCACACCCCCAAGCCGGTGTTCAGTGGCCTTTCTGTCTCCTGTGTGCAGCGCCCGCAAGCTGGAGTTCAGAAGCGACGGTTTCCCTTATTTGTACTCCACCCACAAGCTGGTGTTCAGTAGCTGCAATCCCTCCTGTGTGCAGCCCCGCAAGTTGGTGTGCAGAAGTCTCGTATCCACCACAGATGGATCATATTGGAAAAGAAAGTCTGGGACAAACGTTACTCTGAAATGTAAGTTTAAAGGGGTTGTCCACTACCAGACAACTGATGACCTATCCATTGGATAGGTCATCAGTATATGCCAGTCCGACACCCGGATCCCGCACCAATCAGCTGCTCCGGCTGCCTCTACAACTCCATGCCGGAAGCAGATGGCCCCGGTCACATGAATAGGAGCAGACCCGCAGTTCTAGCCGCACGGCCGCTATGCAATATACGGAGCCAACTGCTTCCGGCTCCGTACATTGCATACTGTGCAATAACTTCTGGTGCCTGCACCCGGGTGTCGGACCCGCACCGATCATATACTGATGACCTATCATGTGGATAGGATGTGGATATCATACAATTTTTTTTAAGTAACTGTGCAGACAAAACAGGTGCAAGTAAACACTCAGACGGATACACATTGTAGTTCTGCAATCTATGGCATAAATAAGTTACAAAATAAATAAATAAAAAGAACTACAAAATAATAAAATTTTTCTATCCTTCATATAATTTCTACCAATGTAGCTGCTGTTCGAATCTATGTAACACTATTGAACTTCTTTATTTCAGAGTACAAATATATTTTCCCTTTTTGTAAAAAATTGTCTAAATAAAATCACTAACAAACGGAATAAATAGATGTATGGACCGGACATGGAAACGCCCAGCATTCTGAATTTAAGAAACAATGTTCACGACTCAATGTATTACTTTTGTCTGTGACTGGCACACAAGTGTGTAGACCCAGTGATACCGGAGATAATAACTGGCCGGTGCAGGAATCACAAAATATTAACTCTAATCATTTATTCCGGGCCTGGACAAACCTTAACCAGATTTAGGAGCCACCAACTACAAGTTCACACAGCGCGGTAGTGGAGCTATTACTGCACATTATAAAAAAAAAATGAGCGGGCCTTATACATCACTTCAGGTTCTCCCCCTCCCCACAGTAGTCACAGGAGCCTCGTCCCCACAGTAGTCACAGGAGCCCCCCTCCCCACAGTAGTCACAGGAGCCACGTCCCCACAGTAGTCACAGGAGCCCCCCTCCCCACAGTAGTCACAGGAGCCCACAGTAGTCACAGGAGCCCCCTCCCCACAGTAGTCACAGGAGCCTCGTCCCCACAGTAGTCACAGGAGCCCCCCTCCCCACAGTAGTCACAGGAGCCCCCCTCCCCACAGTAGTCACAGGAGCCCCCTCCCCACAGTAGTCACAGGAGCCTCGTCCCCACAGTAGTCACAGGAGCCCCCTCCCCACAGTAGTCACAGGAGCCCCCTCCCCACAGTAGTCACAGGAGCCCCCCTCCCCACAGTAGTCACTGGAGCCCCCTCCCCACAGTAGTCACTGGAGCCCCCTCCCCACAGTAGTCACTGGAGCCCCCTCCCCACAGTAGTCACAGGAGCCCCCCTCCCCACAGTAGTCACAGGAGCCCCCTCCCCACAGTAGTCAGAGGAGCCCCCCTCCCCAAAGCAGTCACAGGAGCCCCCCCATCCCCACAGCAGTCACAGGAGCCCCCCTCCCCACAATAATCTAAAAAAGGTAAAAAATTGTGATGATTAATTTCTTAATATATTTTTACATGTAGGATACAGAGTTGCAAGTCCTGTTAAATGATAAAGTTCTGGCTTTCTGCAGTCACCACTAGAGGGAACTTACGATCAAAATGATAAAACAGTATGTAATAAGCTCCCCCTTGTGGCAGCTGCAGGTAAAAGAAATTACATTTTTCAATTCTATGGGGAGATTTATTAATACGAGTGCACCGTTTAAGTGGTTCCCCAGTATCTCTCTCGTTTGCCAGATTCACCAACAGGCTACAAACGAGTGGCTTAAAATGTTGATATAGGAGTCGAGTTCTGCATGACTGAAAAATTGTCAATTTTTTCAGACACATGTGTTGAAAAAAGTGGTGCAGAGGCTTCATATATATGACATTCAGCATGAGCGCCATATTTTTTTTACATTTATTTACGCCAGAAACCCGCTGTAAATACATTAACAAATCTGTTCCTACATTTGTGCAGAAGATTTGTAGGTCTGTTTTTTGCAAAAAGGAGCTCTGACTGCTATAAATATATAAATCAAGAAATTAAAGCCACCCTCCTGGGAGATTTTAAATATGATAGTGTACTTGGAGTAATAATACCTGGTGCCCTTGAGTTGTGCCCCTCTGCTGTGGCTGCACTGTTTTAGGGTACTTTCTGGGCTGTCCCAAAATAGCTGCAGGGCTACGAGTCTGAGACACTCCCACTGTTCTCAGATTGGCCAGAACTGCTCATGTGTCCAGTTCTGTCCAATCCGTAAACAGAGGGAGGGTCTTAAACTAAAACCTCTTGCACAGGACCGCGATCTGGTCACGAAAAACAGTCCGTGTGTCGGCTGGATTTCCGGCCTGACCACGGTACAGGTAACAGGACTCCTGGCATTATAGACATTTCTAATGCTAGGAGTCCCTGCCTCCCCATGGAACTGCTGTTCTGTACTGAACAAAATGATACCCGATTGTGGTCTTGTGCAAAAGCTGGTAGTCTGAAAAGCGCTGTGGCAATTTTGAGACAACATAGAGGGGACCCTAAAACGGCGGAGCCATGGCCGGGCGGCGCAACTGGAGGGCACCAGGTATTACTCCGTATACACCATCATATTCATAACTTTGTCCTGAGTGTGGAAGTTCTCTTTAATTGTCAACAAAGTCTGGACATTAAAATTACTTGGAGCGAAATGCGCTGCCCAGTGTCAGGTAGCTCGGTCTCAGTCGCAGATCAGGAGTCCTCCAACAGGATAATGACCCAAAACACATAGCTAAAAACATCCAAGAATGGCTAAGAGCAAAGCATTGGACTATTGTGAAGTGGCTTCTAGGAGTCCTGATCTAAATCCTATGGGACATGTGTGGAAAGAGCTGAAGCCTGCCGTCTGGCTGGAGAAGGCGCCTTCACACCTGAGACAGCTGGAGATCACGAGGAGCTACCAAAATACCTGTGGACAGGTGCAGAAGTCTCATTGAGATTTACACAAATGGTTTGTTTGCAGTGATCGCCCCAAAAGGTTGTGCAACAAAATATTATATATATATATATATGTATAGTAGAATAAGTGTGTGAGAGAAAATCATGTGGATGCTAATGAAAAACAATCGGAAATATTTCACTATCAATACATAATTACAAATACAGTGAAATCTCTCCGAGCCCCCTCCCCCTATTTGAGCAGACTGCCCCTTATCTAGACTAGATTTCCAGAGATGGTATACGGTGTATCTTCTTTGAAAGGAATCACAGAGAAAAGAACTATATTAATTTAAAATCACCGAACAGGCCATACTGACTCACAATGGCAGGTACAAACACCAAATTCCCAACAGGATACAGATAAACCACAATGCTACATAGAGGGAGAATGCTCAGGTGCAATATACTGATGAACATCCACCATACCTCCCAACCGTCCCGGATCCGGTGGGACAGTTCCGGGTTTCTCACCGCAGTCCCGAGCGGTCTGCAAAATGTCCCGCTGGGCGCTGCAGTTTTATCAAAACAGCTAATCGCTGCTGACAGGGGCCCTGCATGCCAGACGACTGCAGCAGCGATCAAAAGAAGGCAGGAGTCTTGCGGCGGTGTTCTCACTGGTGTCGATGTCGTCCCGGGAGTGGACCAGTCCAGTCACCTGACCTGTCATCTGACCTCACCGGTCAGGTGACAGGTCAGGTGACTGGACTGGTCCACTCCCGGGCCGACATCGACACCAGTGAGAACACCGACGCAAGACTCCTGCCTTCTTATGACGGTGAGTGAAAGCAGAGCGGAGAGTGGCAGCAGTAGGGCCGGCTACCTCTTATAAGGGGGTTGTGTCGCGCTACCTACAGGGAGCTATCTACAGGGGGGCTGTGTGTGATGCTATGTACAGGGGGGCTGTCTGGAGCTATCTACAGGGGGGCTGTGTGTGGCGCTATCTACAGGGGGGGCTGTGTGTGGAGCAATCTACAGGGGGGGCTGTGTGTGGCGCTATCTACAGGGGGGACTGTGTGTGGCGCTATCTACAGGGGGGGCTGTGTGTGGAGCAATCTACAGGGGAATGTGTGTGGAGCAATCTACAGGGGCGGCTGTGTGTGGAGCAATCTACAGGGGGGGCTGTGTCTGGAGCTATCTACAGGGGGGCTGTGTCTGGCGCTATGTACAGGGGGGCTGTGTCTGGCACTATGTACAGGGGGGCTGTGTCTGGCACTATGTACAGGGGGGCTGTGTCTGGAGCTATCTACAGGGGGGCTGTGTCTGGCCCTATGTACAGGGGGGCTGTGTCTGGCACTATGTACAGGGGGGGCTGTGTCTGGCACTATGTACAGGGGGGCTGTGTCTGGCACTATGTACAGGGGGGCTGTGTCTGGCACTATGTACAGGGGGGCTGTGTCTGGCACTATGTACAGGGGGGCTGTGTGTGGAGCTATCTACAGGGGAATGTGTGTGGAACTATCTACAGGGGGGCTGTATCTGGAGCTATCTACAGGGGGGATGTGCCTGGCGCTATGTACAGGGGGGGCTGTGTATGGAGCAATCTACAGTGGGGCTGTGTCTGGCGCTATGTACAGGGGGGCTCTGGTGGATGATTTTTCCATTGACCGGTAGCAGAGTTACACAACTGGAAAAAAAAAATCCCCATCATGTAACTCTGCTACCTGTCAATTGAAAAGTCATCCACCACAGGGTCTCCCTCTTGACTTTCATTGTTCTCAGCCTTTTGTCCTGCAGCTACCGCCGTGATGAGCAAATGTTATACCCAAGATAGGAAAAGTAACATAAAGACGATATAACCAGATCCATAATATCTGTGATATCCAGACAGCCTAGAGATCCGCAGTGAGAATGTGCGCGCGTTATTTGCAGAAAGATCTGGCTGGGATTTGATGTGTTGATGCCGGATATTGGGTGTGGTTAGGGGCGTGGCTTAAAATGTCCCTCTTTTCCGAATTCAAAAGTTGGGAGGTATCTATTTACTGTCACTCCTACTATTCATGAGGGGGTGGCTGCTTAGTATTATCATTACACACAAATATAGCTTCTATATACCAGTCACACGGTTACATGCAGTGCACCATGCTGGCATACAGCCTACCCTGAAAGGACAATCGCAAAATTGGGTGGTGGTCTCAAAAAGATCTCACTGTACATAGTTTAAATCTAAGACATGGTATATCTAAAAAAAAATGTACAACTTCTGTACATTGCTGCAGAATATGTTGGGACTATATAAGCCAGTGATCCCCAACCACCGGGCCGCGGACCAATATCGGGTCTTGGATCATTTCGTACCGGGCCGCGGTTTCTAGTATCTGCCCCGGTGGGCGCAGGAAATTCAGAGCAAAAAAACGCACCAAATTGTGGTGCAGATTTTCACAGGCAATGTGCGCTGCGGAAAACTGCTGAGCATTCAGCCGGTCTGCTAGCACATGTGATTGGCTGCAGCGGTCACATGGGATGAATCGTCAGCCCAGGAGGTCGGGCTGGAGGAAGTATCATTCTTTTGAGTTGAGTTTTTTGCGGCACAATCGCTGCGATTAAAACTCTGCACTGAACGTCAATTTCTGAGCGTTTTTTCCGCTCACTATTTACGCAGCGTGTGGATATTTGTTCTCTCATATCCACTTTGCTGCTACAGTATTATGCTGCGTACCCTAACCCCCGAAAATACCCCCCCCCCCCCCTGCCGGTCCTTGGAAAAATGGTCTTGCATGAAACTGGTCCTTAAAAAAAGGTTGGGGATTTGCAATGCAAACTACTATACAGAACATCACACGGAGCGTAATAATATATGACCAGCAGATGGTGCTGTGCTTGAATTTGTTGTGTAGGACAATGTTTTATCATCACAGGTCTAAATTTCACAGCATCTTCTGAGATTTCATTCATAGCCCCACGTTTATTATGCAGTGTTTTGACGTAAACGGCAAAAAAAAGTCACAGACTACAGTGACGTGTGACAAATGTGCTGTCAAATTTGCAACTTTACTCTGTCAAGTGATGAGCAAAGATGGCGTGTGCTCCAAGGAGATGTCGTTTAGGCCACATCTATTAAGAAACATACGTGAATATTCTGGTTCATATCTACACCTAATTTATAGCAGGCATGGATTAAAAATTTTCTGATTGTCAGGCATTCAAAATGCAGCAAAGTTATTTAGGGATATGCAACTTTTAATGAATTTGATGCAAATCACTCCAACTATTTCCCTCACTTATTTGCACTTTTTTTATACAGATGATGTATTTATGTACCATATATTCTGGATGTAATGTGATTTGATATCACTGTGATTAATGTTAACTACATAAGGCAAGGCTATGTTCACATCTGCGTCAGGGCTCCATTCCGTCGTAACGAAGCAAGTGGATGCCGTGATCTCTGCACCTGTGAATAAATCTGAAGCAAGAATAAGATCAGCGAGCATAAGGGTATGTTCACACACACTATTTACGGACGTAATTCGGGCGTTTTTGCCCCGAATTACGTCCGAAATAGCGGCTCAATAGCGTCGGCAAACATCTGCCCATTCATTTGAATGGGTCTTACGATGTTCTGTGCAGACGGTCATTTTTTTTACGCCCCGCTGTCAAAAGGCGGGGCGTAAAAAAGACGCCCGTGTCAAAGAAGTGCCTGTCACTTCTTCAGACGTAAATGGAGCCATTTGCCATGGACTCCATGGAAAACCAGCTCCATTTACGTCCGTAATGGACGCAGCGAAATAGCGCCTCAACATGCCATTACGGCTGAAATTACGGTGCTGTTTTCTCCTGAAAAGAGCCACGTAATTTCAGCCGTTACGGACGCTGCTGTGTGAACATACCCTAAGATTTGTAAGGCCTCATGCATTCGACCGTATTGGTTTTGCAGTTTGCAAAGCCACGGGTCCGTTGCGGTCCATTGGACCACAAAAAACCCTTGTTGTGCATCTGTGTGCTATCCGGACTCACAGATCCACAACAATTCACCAGTATTGGTGAATCCGCAAATCCGGACCGTAAAATTACGGATACAAATACGGATAAATTGCAGCCGCAAAAATACAGTCGTGTGCATGAGGCATAAGAGTCAACGGTTGGGTTTGTTTCTGCAGGTCTTTTTGATGCATTTCTTGAATCTTGTACCTGTTGGGCTCATTGATATATTTTCACCACAAGAGGGCAGTATTATCCACATGTATCGCCATTACTGCAAACAATATATGAACACAAAACTGTTTCTCATTACAACTAAGAACACCAGTGCAGTACTGTGAGCCTGAATGTGAAGTGTCCTACAAGATTTTTATTTCCGTCAGAGCAGGAGAGAATATTATTACTGTGAGATATTTCTTTTTTTGCTCTGTAACAATGCTGGAACCAGGTAAGGGTTTATCTGAATGGCAGGGGATGACCCCTAGGAAACGAAAACCGCAAGAACGATCACCAGGGAATGAAATGGGGAAAAAAAAGTGTTCACGCTACTGTGTTTGTCTGGATTTGACTGAAAATAATGAAACAAACTGGACATACATGTACGTCAACAGTGAGGGGCATTTCCTGCATCCCTGGACTTACATGTACATCATGGGGATCTACACGATCATAGGCAGCCACTCCTGCATTAACAGCGTAGATCTCCATGTAACCCCTCTATCAATGTGATAAATGTTAAAAGGGTTATTCCCATCACAGAGAGTCAATGTATATCACGAGGAATACGCCATCACTTTCTGAGTGGTAGGGATCCGACTGCTAGGATTCTCATAATCCTTGGATTGTAGGGGCTGCAGCGCTACTTTAGTACTGCAACCCCCTGCACAGCAGCGCTCCTGGCCATCTGCTACCCAGGGAACTGCAACACGGCCGCACTGCGGCCCCTTCAATCACAGCATCAGTTGGGGCCCTAGCAGTCGATATGCCATCACTTTCTGTGATGGGGATGACCCTTTGAGCGTGGTGTCAACAAAAGGAAAGGGTTCCCCTTATCCCCCTCTGACACCAATGTTCCCCTTTATATGGTAACAGCCCAGGGTCTTACACAAGCCTGTCCTATACATACTCCTGTACTTTAGGCATGCCTGGGCATATTAAGGATTCCTACTTGGCAAAAACAAACAATCTTATTCAGATGTATGGAAAGGATTTTCCATCAGACAATTCTGCAAAAAAACAAAAATATAGAGGAACCATTTAATGATACATCCTACAAAACTGATGATTATACCAAACACAGAAGCTTATACATTTAGAAGGGGGCACGATGCCCTATTGTAAAGTTAAGGTAATGCCATACTGTGGGCATCACACCTACATAAATGTATTGATCTCTTCACAGGAAATCCTAAAAAGTTTCCACCCGTCGCCATCACTAAAAAGTGTCAATGATAAAACAAAGTTTTAATAATGAAAAATTTATGAAATGCAAAATCTCCGCTTAGGTGATCGATGACTCACAATTTACAATCCTGTTCTAGTTCATTCCCCATCCTCCACTCGGTTTTGCATGTATAATCCGCATAGGACTTCAAGATACTAAATTATTATGAGCTATATTTATTTTCTAGACATCTACACAAAACCGATCCAGATCTAGAGAAAAAAAATGGCATGTAGGACGCTACTTTTAGACAATATCTACCAGTCATTAATTTTCTGCAATATGGCTCAGCTATGGTGATCAGTGACATGGGACTGGCTGTATTGTCTAATGGTAGTCTGAACTCCACCTCCTGATTTATCAGGGGTCAGATTGCTGCGCTACACCATACTTTACACTGCAGCGGTTTGTTTCCTTTAGCTGCTGTCCATAAGCAAAAGCTCAGCAGAAAAATGGTTCATTCGGAGACTATTTCAAGGACAGGATGATTATAAACCACAGGGTAGTTTACCACCGGTGATACTCAAATGGTAGTCTCAGATATCGTATTCACAAACATTACTGCACATATATTCTATACTTTGATATTACTGACAATATACAATATTATACGAGGAAAACGATACAATTCAAATGTGAAAAGTCTTCTTTTTTTTTTTTTTAAGAGGCTTTATTTTCAAAAACTTTTGTTGTACAAAACACGTACCAATATACAGTCAAGACAAAACAAAGGACATCCAGAAAGGCAAGTATCAAAGACAAATGACAATCCAGAGTAAATACGTTACAGAACATGTGTCAAATAAATGAGATTATCATTCCGAGAGCCTAACTGAGTCCAACTACCAAACACACACATTCATCCTTGTACTCAGACAAATGAAAACCCCACTTTTTCCCCTTACAAACTGGTTTACTATTAAAAAAGTAAAAAGTTACGCATATTTGGTATCGTCGCGTCCGTAACGACCCCGACTATAAAGCTGTTACATTATTTAACCCGCACGGTGAACACTGTAAAAATTAAATAAGAAACTATGGAAAAATTGCTGTTTTTTGTGAATTCTGACTTAAAAAAAGTTGTGATAAAAAGTGATCAAAAAGTCGCATCTACGCCAAAATGATACCAATAAAAACTACAAGATGTCCCGCAAAAAAAAAGTCCTCATACAACTGCATCGGCGGAACAATAAAAAAGTTACGGCTCTTCAAATATGGAGACACAAAAACAAATAATTTTGAAAAAAAAGTGCTTTTACTGTGTAAAAGTAAAACATACAAAACGGATACAAATTTGGTATCGTTGCAATCGTAACAACCCGCTGAATAAAGTTATTGTGTTATTTATATCACACGGTAAATGGCGTAGATTTAGGATGCGAAAAAGTGTGGCGAAATTTCTGTTTTTTTTCTATTCTCCCCAAAAAAAGTTAATAAAAGTTAATCAATAAATTATATGTACCTCAAAATGGTGCTATTTAAAAATTACAACTTGACCCGCAAAAAACAAGACCTTATACAGCTATGTCGACGCAAAAATAAAAAAGTTATAGCTCTTGGAATGTGACGATGGAAAAACGCAAAAAATAGCTTGGTCATTAAGGTCTAAAATAAGCTGGTCATTAAGGGGTTAAACCGCAGTCTCAAGAGTCTCCAACCACCTCGACCAAATTTTCCCGAATTTATCTGGGCATTTCCTACTAAGGTAGAGCTTCTTATACATAGGTACATACTTATTTACTACTTGCAGCCAGTGTATCAAACTCGGGCATTCTTTGCTCTTCCAAGCCATAATTACAATATTCCGGGCACAAAACATGACAAAGTGAAAGAATATCTTATCATAGTGGTTGTGCATGACATCATCCATAATGCCCAAGAGGCACATCTGAGGGGTAAGAAGCCGCGGCAGCTCATAATGGGTATGAAGAAATTCCACCACCTCTGACCAAAAGGGGGTAACTCTAGGCCACATCCACACACAATGTAAGAAGGTGCCAGCATCTGACTGGCAGCGAAAACACCTATACGAAGCTAATGCTCCCATCAGCTGAAGCCTAACTGGTGTGTAATAGATCCTATGCAAAAACCTAGACTGTATTAGAAAATCCCTTGCACTCACCACTGAAAAAAAAAAAGGAAGATTCCACCTCCCGCCAGTCCTACTCTGTCAAGGTAGGGACATCATCCCTCCATCGCAGAAACGCCTTATCAAATGGTCTAGTTCCCATGGATGTAACGAGGGCGTACAATTTAGTGAGGACCCCTGAGAGATCTGGAGCCCCGATCAGGTCCCCTAATCCAGAGAAACCCATCTGAGGCCGACGAAGAGCCAAATTGGGCATGTCGTAGCTGGAGATAATAAAAAAAACATGTCCCTGAAATGTTAGATCTCTCCTGAAGTTCAGAAAATGTTACCAAGTCAGAATCTGCATTACATATCTGCCCCAGAAATTTGACCCCTGCCCCTACCCACATCACCGCTCCCGGCAATGATTCCAGATGAGGCAACCAAGGATTACTCCATAGTGGAGTACTAGGGGAGTATGAGGGGACCGTAGTAACCTTTAGCAGATCATGCGCTGTCCTCCAGGCTACAGCCACCGTCCAAAGTGGGAGAGGTACACAGCTCGGGGATTTAAATCTGTAGAGCAAATTTGTTAGACTTTCATAAGTTGTCATAAGCGCACCTGCCAGTGCACTGGCTGCATTACTCAGATCTATATCTATCCACCAGCGGGCAATCACCAGTTGAGAAGCAAAATAATAGGAATGAAGATTTGGCGCCGCCATACCCCCACCCCCCCCCCCCCCCCCGACGTTTGGGGGCCTGCAACAGACTCCGACTAATCCGAGGAACTCTACCCTGCCAATAAAATGATCTCAGTATGCTATCAGGCTGTTTTTTAAAAAAAAAATTTGTAACACAACAGGACAGGCTCGAAATAGATAAAAAAAATTAGGTAAGTATATCATCTTAAATAAATGAATCCGTCCATACAGTGACAGAGGAAGGGTCCTCCAGGTACGCAACTGTCTCTCAGTGGTCGCCACCAAAGGGTCAAGATTCAGTTCCCTATATCTTGTTAAATTAAGGGAGATCTCAATCCCCAAATATGTAAATTGGGAGACTATCTGCAATGGGACAGGGAGGCCCTGGCGGGAGCAATAACTAGGAGAAAGTGGAAACATAACGGATTTAGCCCAATTTACCGATAGACCAGAAAAACTACCAAATGTATCAATCAACTCAATGAGAGAAGCCAAGGAAGGACCATCATCCGCCAAATACACCAAAGTATCATCCGCATATAAAGAAATGTTTCCGTTATGCGACTTCTCGTTATACCATGTATCTCAGAGGAATGACGGATAGCCACTGCCAAGGGTTCGATGGCCAGGGCAAATAGCATCGGGGAAATTGGGCAGCCATGAAGGGTACCACGTCCCAGTAAAAAGGAGTCCGATATATCTTGATTCGTTCTCACCCTAGCACACTGCCCTTCATAGAGGAGACGAACAAGTGCCAGATATCTAGGACCAAAATTTAACCTGGAAAGAAGCATCCAGAGATATCGTCACTCAACCGAGTCAAATGCCTTATATGTATCCAGAGAGAGAACGAACCCAAGAGACTCACCCCCCCGGCCGCATCAATATTCAGAAATAATCTATGTATGTTAATGTCCGTGCACTTCCCTGGCATAAAGCCCGTTTGATCAGAGTGGATTAAAGACAATATAATCTTCTTTAATCTATTAGCAAGGATTTTGGCTAGTATTTTAGCATCAGAATTAATAAGCGAAATAGGACGGTAGGAATCCGGTAGAGTAGGGTCCTTCCCTGGCTTCAACACCACCACAATAAGTGCCTCCCGCATGGATGCCGGCAACCCGCCAAAACGCAAGTGCACTAGAATAAACGTCACAAAGCCTCGGCACCAACACCTCACTATTGGCCCTATACCATTCACCTCCCAAACCATCAAGTCCCAGTGTTTTACCTGAAGGCAAGGATTGAATAGCAGCCTCTATTTCTATGTGGCACTATCTACAATGGGGGGCTACAAGAGCTATGTGGCACTATCTACACTGGGGGGTAGCTAAGTAGCACTATCTACAATGGGGGGTGGCAATGTGGCTCTATGTACAATGGGGGCTATGTGTGTGGCACTATCTACAAGGTGGGCTATGTGTGTGGCACTATCTACAAGAATGCTATTTGTGTGGCACTATCTACAAGGGGGGCTATGTGTGTGGCACTATCTACAAGGGGGGCTATGTGTGTGGCACTATCTACAAGGGGGCTGTTTGTAGCACTATCTGCAAGGGGGCTGTGTGTAGCACTATCTACAAGGGGGGCTGTGTGTGGCACTATATACAAGGGGGGTTGTGTGTGGCACTATCTACAAAGGGGGCTATGTGTGTGGCACTATCTACAAGGGGGCCATGTGTGTGGCACTATCTACAAGGGGGCTATGTGTGTGTGGCATTATCTACAAGGGGGGCTGTGTGTGTGGCACTATCTACAGGGGGGCTGTGTGTAGCACTATCTACAAGGGGGGCTATGTGTGGCACTATCTACAAGGGGGGCTATGTGTGTGGCACTATCTACAGGGGGCTATGTGTGTGGCACTATCTACAAGGGGGGCTATGTGTGTGACACTATCTACAAGGGGGAGCTGTGTGTGTGGCACTATCTACAAGGGGGTTATGTGTGTGTGGCACTATCTACAAGGGGGGCTATGTGTGTGGCACTATCTACAAAGGGGCAGTGTGTTACACTATCTTACAAGGGGGCTGTGTGTAGCACTATCTACAAGTGGGGCTGTGTGGCACTATCTACAAGGGGGCTGTGTGTGTGTGTGTGTGTGTGTGTGTGGCACTATCTACAAAGGGGGCTATGTGTGTGGCACTATCTACAAGGGGGCTATGTGTGTGTGGCATTATCTACAAGGGGGGCTGTGTGTGTGGCACTATCTACAGGGGGGCTGTGTGTAGCACTATCTACAAGGGGGGCTATGTGTGGCACTATCTACAAGGGGGGCTATGTGTGTGGCACTATCTACAAAGGGGCAGTGTGTTACACTATCTTACAAGGGGGCTGTGTGTAGCACTATCTACAAGTGGGGCTGTGTGGCACTATCTACAAGTGGGGCTGTGTGGCACTATCTACAAGGGGGCTGTGTGTGTGTGTGTGTGTGTGTGTGTGTGTGTGTGTGGCACTATCTACAAGGGGGCTATGTGTGTGGCACTATCTACAAGGGGGCTATGTGTGTGTGGCATTATCTACAAGGGGGGCTGTGTGTGTGGCACTATCTACAGGGGGGCTGTGTGTAGCACTATCTACAAGGGGGGCTATGTGTGGCACTATCTACAAGGGGGGCTATGTGTGTGGCACTATCTACAGGGGGCTATGTGTGTGGCACTATCTACAAGGGGGGCTATGTGTGTGACACTATCTACAAGGGGGTTATGTGTGTGTGGCACTATCTACAAGGGGGTTATGTGTGTGTGGCACTATCTACAAGGGGGGCTATGTGTGTGGCACTATCTACAAAGGGGCAGTGTGTTACACTATCTTACAAGGGGGCTGTGTGTAGCACTATCTACAAGTGGGGCTGTGTGGCACTATCTACAAGGGGGCTGTGTGTGTGTGTGTGTGTGTGTGTGTGTGTGTGTGTGTGTGTGTGTGTGTGTGTGTGTGTGTGTGGCACTATCTACAAAGGGGGATGTGTGGCACTATCTGCAAGAGGGGGTATGTGGCACTATCTACAAGGGTGTGTCTCAGTGCTTTAATTTTTGGGTCCATTTTTTTAGTAACTATTAGAACTATGAAATAACATAATTAAGTGATAACAAATGTTAAAATATCAACGCTTAACTGTTGGTTACAATTTTCGTAGCCCTGTAACCAAAGGTTAATAAGAGTACACTGGCAGCCTAGCTATATTTTTACATTGAACACAGAACTGATAAATGTTCATTGTCGGGAGGGTGGTGGATGTGGGGTGTTGGTTGTGGGGGCCCAGTCAAAAGTTTGTTATGGGGCCCAGTCTTTCCTAGTTACGCCCCATTACGCCCCTGTATAGAGCTCCTCTAACCTCAACAGGAGACTACCCAGGCTAGCAGATATCGTAACTTGGCACCTTGCTGCAACGCGCTGATCTTGAACGCTTTTTCCGTAGCCACATATTATTTAATGGGTGGAATTGCTTAAAAGTGAAATATATTGTGCAATACTTACTGCTCCAATTACTGAAAGTGTATTACATAATATTCTTATTTTAGGTGATGAAAATACTACTGCAAGTTTACTGGCAATGAATTTTCAGGGCTCTATTCTGAACAAAACCTCAGACGGAACATCAGAAATAGAGCACTAACGGATATGTGAACGAAGCCTAACCGTAGTCGTTTTAGGACTTCCCTAGATACCCTGGCACATCCTGTTATCTTGTTTATAGGGTGAACGTTGTGTCTGGGTAAAGCAAAACAATACAATATAACGAACTACAGCAGATTACCTCTTATGTCCCTTATGCGTCAAAGGTTTATAAAGGGCTCATGCACATGGTCCTTTTATGGAAGCATGTTGTGCAGGTAATATGGCAGCCATAGAAATCTATGAGCCCATACTGTGCCTCTGTGTGAATCTGACCACATCTAAAATGCACACTCCCATCAGTGGCCCAGCCACAAAAATAATTAAAAAGGGGCCCATTTGGCACCGCTGTCCACCACCCATATAAAATTATTTTAACCCCTTCCCGCACCTTGGCGTACATGAACGCCCAGGTGAGCAGTAACTTTGCGCACCTGGGCGTGCAGTTACGTCCGCGCTTTAACAGTTAACCGCCGCGCGTCGCTACACCGCAGCGGCGCTTAACTGTGCAGGGTGTCTGCCCTGCTCTCCCCGTTGCCGATCAGCGGCATGTCGCCGCTGAAATCGGCAATTAACCCCTTCGATGCGGTGGTCGATTGCGATCACCACATTGAAGAGGTTTAAAGCAGATCGGCAGCCCCCCACATACATCACGGCAACCATAAGCCAGACAATGGCATCCGGGCTGCCATGTACCGAAGCCTCGCAGGATCAGCCGGAGGGTGGTCGTCGTAGGCTTCCTGTCAGTGTGACTGTCACGTCACAATGACAGTTAGAACACATTACACTACGTGTGTAGTGTAATATGTTCTAGCAGCAATCAGAGCTGCAAGTCTAAGTGTCCCCTAGTGGGACATGTAAAAAAAAAGTAAAAAAAAAGATAAGAAAAGTGTTTTTAAAAAGTGTAAAAATAAAAGTTATAAGTGACATAAACAAAGAATGCTTTTTTTCCTATAATAAGTCTTTTATTGTAGGAAAAAATTAACACGTTAAAAAAAGTACACCTATTTGGTATCACCGCGTTCGTAACGACCCCAACTATAAAACTGTAATATTATTTTTCCCGCACGATGAACACCACAAAAAAATAAACGAAAAACAATGCCAGAACCACAATTTTTTGGTCACCACCCCTCCCAAAATATACAATAAAAAGTGATCAAAAAGTCGCATGTACGCCAAAATGGTACCAATACAAACTACAAACACAAGCCCTTACACAGCTTTTTTGACTGAAAAATAAAAAAGATATCGCTCTCAGAATATGGCGACACAAAAAATTATTTATTTTATAAAAAAGTGATTTTATTGCACAAACGCTGCAAAACATAAAAAAATTATATACATATGGTATCGCGGTAATCGTATCGACCCGCAGAATAAAGTAAAATTTTCATTTATTGCCCAGGGTAAACGCCATAGAAAAAAAGAATAAAAAACATTGTCAGAATTGATGGTTTTTGGTCACCTGGCTTGCTAAAAAATAGAATAAAAAGTGATCAAAAAATGTTCTGGTACCCCAAAATGGTACCAATGAAAACTACAGATTGTCCTGCAAAGAATAAACCCTCACACAGCTCCGGTGGAGAAAAAATAAAACCGTTCTGGCTCTCAGAATATGGCGATGCAAAATGTGCAGAGTGTTCCAAAAGCAGATAAGATCGGGCGCCATTTATCAGTGCGACACCGGGCACACATCTATGAATTATTATTTATTTACCCCATTATTATACCCTCTTATTATGCCCTGATGTTCTCCGCGCAGATTACATGTACCCCCACATTATAAACTGAAATATCAGTAAAACTAACAAGCTAAATCTGCGCGCCATATGCCGCTCCCTCCCTTCTGAGCCCTACAGCGTGCCCAAACAGCAGTCTACGTCCACTGATATGGCATCGCCATACCCGGTAGAACCCGGTTAATATTTTATGAGGTATTTGTCTTCAGTGGCATAAACTGGGCATAACATGTAGTGCACTAAAATGGCATATCAGTGGAAAATTTTAATTTTCACTCTGCACCATCCGCTGCACATTAACCCGTTCGCGCACCACGACATAGCATGTCGTAGTGTGGGGGGTGATGTATGGAGCGTCTCACGTGAAAAATAAAGAATTTAAAATGGCAAAATCGCTGTTTTTTGGTCACCTTGGCTCTACCAAAAAATTTTATAAAAAGTGCTCAAAAAGTTGTATGTACCAAAAAATGCTACCAATAAAAACGACCGCTCGTCCCTCAATAAATAATCCCTCACACCGCTCTGTTGACGGAAAAATAAAAAAGTTATGGCTCTTGGAAAGCGGGGAGGGAAAAACTAAAAAGGAAAAGAAAAAATGGTTCAGTCCGGAATGGGTTAATTACATTCTAATGAAAAAAACAGTTATTACCACATGTGGGGTATTGCCGTACTCGGGAGAAATTGATTTACAAATATTGGGCGGCTTTTTTCTCCTTTATCCTTTGTGAAATTTAAAAAATTCAACATTTTAGTGGAAGAAATGTCGATATTCATTTTCACTGCCTAACTCCAATAAATCCTGCAAAAGACGTTTGGGGTCTAAATGCTCACTATACCCCTAGATAAATTCTTTAAGTGGTGTAATTTCCAAAATAGGGGTCAATATTTGGGGGCTTCCACTGTTTTGGCCTCTCAGGGGCTTTGCAAATGCGACATGGCACCCAAAAACCATTACAGCTAAATTTGAGCTCCAAAAGCCAAATAGCGCTCCTTCCCTTCTAAGCTCTGCTGTGGGTCCAAACAGCAGTTTATTACCATATATGGCATATTTCCGTAATCGGGAGAAATTGTTTTACAATGTTGGGGTGCTTTTTCTCCTTTATTCCTTGTAAAAAATAAAAATGGCTACCTTTTTTTCAGAAAAAAAGTAGATTTTTACCTTTACAGAATAATTCCAATGAATTCAGCAAAACAACTGTGGGGTCAAAATGCTAACTTTACCCCCTAGAAAAATTCCTTGATGAGTGTAGTTTCCAAAATGGGGTCACTTTTCGGGGGTTTCCACTATTTTGTTCCCTCCAGTGCATTGCAAACGCGACATGGCACTGAAAACTGTTCCAGAAAAATCAGAATTTCAAAATCCAAATGGTTCTCCTTCCCTTCTGAGTCCTGCTGTGGGTCCAAACAGCAGTTTATTACCACATATGGGGTTTTGCTATAACAAAAAAACTGTGGGTTCAAAATGCTAACCATACCTAGATAATTTCCCACAAGGCCTCTTCAAACCTGACATGGTACCTAAAATATATTCAAAAAAAAAGGAGGCCCCAAAATCCACTAGGTTCTCCTTTGCTTCTGAGGCCGGTGTTTCAGTCCATTATCACACTAGAGCCACATGTGGGATATTTCTAAAAACTGCAGAATCTGAGCAATATATAATGAGTTACATTTCTCGGGTAAAACTTTCTGTGGTATAGAAAAAAATGTATTACAAATGAATTTTGGCAAAAAAAAAATGAAATTTGTAAATTTCACCTCTACTTTGCTTTAATTCCTGTGAAACGCCTAAAGGGTTAAAACACTTTCTGAATGCTGTTTTGAATACTTTGAGGGGTGAAGTTTTCAAAATGGGGTGATTTATGGGGACTTTCTAATATATAAGGCCCTCAAAGCCACTTCAGAACTGAACTGGTCCTTGTAAAAATCGCCTTTTGAAATTTTCTTAAAAATATGAGAAATCACTGCTAAAGTTCTAAGCCTTGTGACGTCCTAGCAAAAGAAAAGAATGTTCAAAAAACGATGCAAACATAAAGTAGACATATGGGAAATGTAAAGTAGTAACTATTTTGTGTGGTATTACTATCTGTTATACAAGTAGATACATTTAAATTTAGCAAAATGCTAATTTTGCTAATTTTCTCCAAATCTTGGTGTTTTTTACAAATAAATATTGAAATTATCGACCAAATTTTTTCACTAGCGTAAAGTACAATATGTCACGAGAAAACAATCTCAGAATCACTTGGATAGATAAAAGCATTCCCAAGTTATTACTACATAAAGTGACACATGTCAGAGTTGAAAAATCGTCTTCGTCCTGAAGGCCAAAACAGGCTCGGTCCTGAAGGGGTTAAACCTTAGGCTGGGTTCACACTAGCATGTTACGTCCGTAATGGACAGAACGTATTTCGGCCGCAAGTCCCGTACCGAACACACTGCAGGGAGCCGGGCTCCTAGTATCATAGTTATTTACGATGCTAGGAGTCCCTGCATCGCTGCAGGACAACTGTCCCGTACTGTAATCATGTTTTCAGTATGGGACAGTAGTTCCACGGAGAGGCAGGGACTCCTAGCATCGTACATAACTATGATGCTAGGAGCCCGGCTCCCTGCAGTGTGTTCGGTACGGGACTTGCGGCCGAAATACGTTCTGTCCATTACGGACGCAACATGCTCGTGTGAACCCAGCCTTATAAGCAGGGCGCAAGCGGTAGTTAGTCTGGTGAAAGGAACAGGTTGCATTATATTGCAAGGCTGTTTTCTTCTCCAAAGAAACTACCACTAAAGCTCTGCTAACCAGGACCTTGTGAGCAGGGCCCCAGTGCCAGGAGAATTGAAAAGGCGCCCAGAAGTAAAGAGGCAAGAGGACCCGACCCAGGAGTGATAAGAACATAAGGCATCTGGTTTGGAGTCCGAATTATTTTTTTTGGTCTAAGGTCTAATCTAATTCAGGGGTCTGGTCTGGGGTCTAAATTAATTTGGAGGTCTGGTGTCTGATTGGGAGTCTGAATTAATGTAGAGGTCTGGTGTATGAAAAATTTAGATGTTTGGTCAGGGTCTGAATTAATTTAAGGGTCTTTTTGGCATCTGGTCTGGTGTCTCGGATGTGAGTGCCACGAGTGAGGGGGCGGAAACTTCATCCAGTTGTGCCGTGGCGGTGGAGGATCTTAGACCTTGCAGGAGCCAGAAGCAGCACTGCAGCTAATGAATGAACGTGTTGTGTAAAAGCAGCGGCTTCAGTGCAATAATTTTTTTTTAAATGTTGCCCCCCAGCACACCTACGGTCTTCCCCTTGACCCCCACAGAGCTCCTGCCCACTTGTGCCCCGCAACAGAGCCCGCTCCCTGGCCCCACTCCCGCCCGTGCCACTTTCCGTTCTCTTCACCTACTCCCTTCTCACCAAAGAGCCCTACCACCTACTCTCTCCTCCTTGTCCCCTGACAGAGCCGCTGCCAACCTACTGCCTCTCCAGAGAGCCATTGCCAGTTATCGTCTCATCCCTATTCACCACCCGTCACTCTTCGTTGCCACCCCATCTCTGTAATGAGGGGTTGCCCGGACTTCTTGACATTATGGGGCCCAGAAATTCCTGATGGCGGTCCTGGATACCATACTATAGTGGTATTCTCCCCTAGAAGTATTGTTGCTGGGGTAGAATACGGTGCTGTACTGAGGCACCATACCTGGTACGCAGAGTGCCTACAACTCCGTAATATTGAAGTGTCGGGGATTGCTATTGTAAAGACTCCATGGGAGTGAATACCAGACACATCCACAACCCTCACGGCCCCTTCATGCTTGGCAGGGGTCCTGGAGGTCGGACTACCACCAATCTGATGTCCTAAGGATGGGACATCAATACTACAGTCCCGGGAAACCCCATCGATATAATTTTAAGGTCTATTCATTTTCAGGGCGCTTGCCATATTCGTATAATTTAAAATGCACTACATAATATGTAACATTAAAAGCCCTGATGACAAGGATTTGGAGTTTTTCTTTCTATTTTCCAAACTGTAATGCATGGTACATACTGCTAGTTCAACAAATTTGGATACTTCCCCTGTCTGGCATCAGTAAAAATATGTTTCCCCTGCCATCATCTGGCAACCAGAGATTGAGGAAGAAAGCATTTAATGAAAGAAATAACATTTTGAAATGGGATTTCTGACTGGATTTTCTTGCTAAAATTTGTTGTTCAAATTAGGTGTTATAAATATTGATGCATCTACAGGCTAGCACCGGGCCGCGGCGGATCTTTGGCCCGATGCCCCAAGGACTCCCACATTCCGGTCCCAATTGCAACCGGCCTGCGGCCGCCCACACTGCATCTATAATAGTTACTATAGTAACTGGGGCCTATGTAATAAAATACACGGGCCCCTGTTACTATAGTAACGACACACACTTACCCCTGTTCCTTCCCGGGCGCAGCGGAAGTCCTGAAAACTTCTCTCGCCATGACGCTGGTGTCGGGACATCCGCTACACAAGGAGGCGAAGAGGAGGGTAAGTGGAACGTTACGGTCTGCTGGGGTCCTGTATCTAAGCCTGTCTTGTGGTAGGCTTAGATACAGGGCTAACAAACAATATCACACATAGACCCTCTATCTAAGCCTTCCACGTTAGGCTTAGATACAGGGCCCCAGCAGACAGTAATCTTATGCAGTATAAGATTACGGTCTGCTGGGGCCATGTATCTAAGCCTACCTTGTGGTAGGCTTAGATACATGGTCTAACAGACAGTATCACACATGGGCTCTGTATCTAAGCCTACCACATGTGTTACTAATGTGTTTTTTTGTGTTTGTGTTTTTTTTACAGGTTCGATCATTGGACTACATCGGATTCAAGGACGACTTCATGACGGCTTTTTTTTATTTTCAATAAAAAAAGTTAATGATAGCTGTGTGGGGGGGGGTTTATTTAAATAAAATATTTTTTCTATGTCTGTATTTTCTTTTAAACTTTATTACTATCCCTTTAGTAATGGCTGCTGGCTGATTGACAGCGTCTATTACTAAGGCGGGGCTTAGTGTTAGCCGGTGGAGAGGCTAACGCTAACCCCCATTATTACCCTGGTACCCACCGTCACGAGAGGTACTGGGAAGAGCCAGGTATGAACCTAGATGCTGCTGCTGCTATGTTGTATCTGGCTGGTTATAAAAATTGGGGGGGACCCCACATCATTTTTTTTTCTATTTATTTATTCTTTAAATAATTGGAAAAAAATGAAATCCCCCCCCCCCCCCATTTTTCAGAACACAGCAGCAGCAGGCTAGCATTACCAGAGTGGGAAGGGCCACTGTTTTTGGCCTTTCCCAGCCTAATAATACCAGCCTGCGGCCACCCCATTGCTCAAACATCACTACAGATGATCGGGTACTGGATCGTACCTAGCGCTTCCTGGCACCGCTGGTGGCGGTGGGATCCGTGGTAATAATGGGGGTTAGTGTTGGCCTCTGCACCTGCTAACATTAAGCCCCGCCTTAGTAATGGACGCTGTCAATCAGCCAGCAGCTATTAATAAGGCGTTAGTAATAAAGTTTAAAAAATATTATATTGAAATAAAGAAAAAACCCACATAACCCTCATTAACCATTTTATTGGGAATGAAAAAAGCCGTCATCTAAGTAGTCCTCGAATCTGTGGTCCAACGACCGAACCTGTAAAAAAAACACAAACACACAAAAAAAATTAGAAAACGCATAAAAACAGCAAAACAATTATTATCTTAACTTTCCTGGGTCCAGCGCTGGAGCCGCAATGTCAGCGAGCTGGGCCTTATATCGAAGCCTTTCATGTGTGACACGGTCTGCTGAGCCAATGTATCTAATCCTATCCATAGCAATAGGGTCAGAGTGCTACAGATATGCTGTCTCATATATACATATATATATATATATATATATACACACACACACACACACACACACACACAAACACACAAATGTATACACATATACATACACACATTTTTCTGGGGGGTAGACATATGTTAGCACAAGCATACTTACTGCTGGGGCCCTGTATCTAAGTCTATCATGTGTGATACTGTCAGCTGGGCCATGTATCTAAGCCTATCATGTATGATACTATCTGCTGAGACAAGGTGGGTATGTGGGAGTACCTACAGGGCACTGCATGGCACTGTCTACAAGGGGGATGTATGGCAGGGGGAATGGATGTGGAACCATACAGGGGGGTTGTGACACTATATACAGGGGGCATTGTGTGGGGAACTCTCTACAGGTGTCTTTGATTAGAGCCCCGAGACATAACTTTGCTTGGGGCCCCAGATAATGCCAAATTTGCCCCTGAGGGTTAGTACAAGGATACCTGTATCGAAGGCTACATTCACACGAGCGTGACGAGCATTTGTACGAACGCTCGTTCCCGATCAATGCCCTGTGTGAACGGCGCCGCTATCAGCCGATGAACGAGCAAATGTTTGTTCGTCGGCTGATGCCATTTTTATGCGGCCAGAAAAATAGTCGCTAGTCGGCAGCACGTGTTTCTGCGTAAAACAGGTGCTGCGGACATGATGCAAAATGTAAAAGGACCAACGATCGTACTAATGATCGTTCATCCCCATGTTTGCAATCGTTGTTCCGTTTGAAAGAGGAAACGAACGGCAAATGTCATGCTGTATTGTTGATCGGCGCTCGTTTAACGGGCAGAATATCTGTCCATGTAAAAGGACCTTAGTGATCAGACAGCGCGTCAGCTACGCCTGATCAGTCCTCTCTATTCCCTCCCAGCTCTGATCCCTACGATCAGTGCAGGGGAGGAAGAGGAAGGTGCACACGAATATTCCGTTTCCTGTCAAGGAACAACACTGGAGTCTATAGTAAGGAAGCTATTGGAGTATACAACATTAACCTCTTCTCTGCCCCAGACCACCAGGAATCCTGATATTTACCTATTCAATGCCCTAGATCACCAGTGATGTTGCCATTAACTCCTTCATTATCCTAGACGCCAATAATGCTGATACTAAATGACTTTATTACACCAACACCACCAGAGATGTTGGCATTAACAAAAAAAAAAACTGGAAGAGACTATGATCCAGCACTAATAGTTTTAAAAGGAAGCAATGTTCCAATTTTATTCCCCAAAAAGTTAAAATTCCTCCCATTTTTTTTCAGGTTGGCATTAAACCTTTCAATACCCTAAGACCATCAGAAATGTTAGTATTAACCCTTTCACTACCCAAGACCCCCAAGCAATTTGGCATTCAATTCTTCGCTGCCCTAGGAATCTGCACTGACAATCTGCAACAAATACGCTTCATGTGAACATGGCCTTTAATGCTGATGCTGTTTAATACCACAGTAGCCGGAAAGTTTATAACCACTTAGAGTAAGTTCACATTGGGCGGATACACTGGGTAAAAGTTACACAGCGTACCCGCCCCGGCCGAAAACAACCAAATTGTGGTGCAATTTTTCGGTACAAATGTCCACTGTGGAAAACAGAGGGGGGGGGGGGGGGGGAAACTGCACATACCCTCGTACATCCTGCAGACCGGACTCTTGGGAAAACTTTTCACCCCATGTGACCGCTGCAGCCTGAGGGTACAACACCCGGGATCCTGAGCATCCTTCCCAATAATTCTAGCGAGTTGGGTGAGAGAAACATTAATTATCATGGACATTTTCCCATTGTCGGTGTTTACATAATTAAGATAATTTACTTAATGAGGAAATACTCTTTGTACTGCTGCTTGTTAAGAAAAAATGAACTTCTGATATTTATTTTCTGTATAATATTCCGGTCACATGCAGAAAAGGCTTCACAGTCGACTGATTGCCTGGCTCGTAACATGAAAACGAGAAAATCACAATCTGAAGCAGCTACCGCAATGCAACTGTAGTGTTATTGCGCTAGGTAAATTTATCTTCCCTATTATAGTATATGGATGTCACAGAGGGGGGTCCTCCGGGAGAGACGACTACATACAGATCCTGCATCTATTAGTCAGGGGAATACTACAATATACCGTCCACAATTTCCCCAACTATATCACCTGACCACTTGGGTGGCTACATTGAGACAGAGGTTTGCCAATTTGCAATATCCTCTTAAAGGATATTTCCACCCCACTGGACACTTTAGTTTGGGTAGAATGTACGTCTCCCCATGCCACAAAAGACAGTAACCCATAGTAGTAAAAGTTATAGCAGCGACGCACCTAGTTATTCCTTCGAGTCCCATGTTCTCCAAATAGGATTGTTAGGGTCAGTTCACACAGAGTTTTTTGGCGCTGATTTTGACACGCAAACCGCGTCGGAATCAGCGTCAAAAAAACCCAGCTGAAATTATTGATTTCAATGGCTGGCAGAGGCGTTTTATTCCCTAGTGGCATTTGGTCGCTTCCGGGGAAAAAAAGCAGCATGTAATTTCTTGCCACGGTTTCCACCTCCGACCTCCCATTGAAATCAATGTGAGGCAGAAAAAACCTGCGGCGCTCGTTTCTGAGCTTTATTGCCCGCAGTCCTTGCATTAGCTTCAATGGCCGCGGGCAAAAAACACAGAAAGAAAAGCAGTCAGTTCAAAATCTGCCTCCAAATTCCTGTAGGAATTTTGAGGCCGATTTTTTTCTGCCTGCAAAAAAACAAAGTGTGAACAGGGCCTTAGGGCAGGGATTCCTCAGAAGACAACAGAACAATGTTATACATGTTATGAGAAGAGTTTATATTTTTCATGTTCCTGTACGTTAAAAATCTTGGCAATCCCCTTAGACTCTAAACTCCTTCAGACGGCTCATCCAGCTTGACTGGCAATTCTACCTAATTATGACACATTCATGACCCATGAGATGGGTAGAGGGGTCTATGGAGCTGAAACAGCTTATTAAAGGGGTTGTTTTGTCAAGATAACCTCTTCTCAGATTAAAACTAGCCCTGCGATTAGCTGTTTTGGCCAAGGGAAGCTGCGACTCACCATACATTTCTGCTGTGCCCATGAGACTAGGGGTTGACACATCCTTCTCTGCCTCTTCTGTGCTGTTGAGGGGAGAGGGAGAAGAGAGGACAGGGTTTAACCCCTTAGTGACCAGCCCATTTTAGGCCCTAATGACCAAGCTATTTTATTCGTTTTTCTATAGTCGCATTCAAAGAGATATAACTTTTTTATTTTTTTCGTCTACATAGCTGTATGAGGACTTGTTTTTTGCGGGATTAGTTGTACTTTTTAATAGCACCATTTTTGGGTACATATAACTTTTTTATTAACTTTTTTGGGGGGGGGGGGGGGATTATAAAAAAAAACTGAAATTCCGGCATTGTTCTATGTGTTTTTAAATTGACGCCTTTCACTGTGCGACATAAATAACATGTTACCTTTATTCTATGGGTCGGTACGATTACGGCGATACCACATATGTAGAGGTTTTTCATGTTTTACGACTTTTGCACAATAAAAACACTTTTGAACTAAAATTATTTGTTTTTGCGTCGTCGCTTTCCAAGAGCCGTAATTTTTTTATTTTTCCATCAATGTAGTGATTTTTTGGGCTTGTTTTCTGCGGGACGAGACGTAGTTTTGATTGGTAATGTTTTGGGGTGCATGGGACTTATTGATTCATTTTTATTATGACTTTTTTGGGGGGCAATGGAAAAAAATTGCAATTTCGCCATTGTTTTTTGCGTTTTTTTTTACGGTGTTCACCTTGCGGTTTAAATTACATATTAACTTTATTAATGGAGTCATTACGGTCGCGGCGATACCATATATGTGTACTTTTGTTATTTTTTTTACACTTTTACTAAATAAAACCACTTTTTATGGAAAAAAATGGATTTATTTTTTTACTGTAATTTTTATTATTAATCTTTATTTCACATTTATTATTTATTTCACTAGTCCCACTAGGGGACTTCACCGTGCGATCTTCAGATCGCTGCTATAATGCTTTGGTATACTTCGTATACCAGAGCATTATTGCCCGTCAGTGTAAATCTGACAGGCAATCTGTTAGGCCGTGCCTCCGGCGCGTCCTAACAGGCATATGTCCAGGGCAGACCTGGGGGCTTTTATCAAGCCCCCGGCTGCCATGTCACCACATCGGAGACCCGCGATTGCATTTGCGGGCCGCCGATGGGTGACAGAGGGAGCTCACTCCCTCTGTAAACAAAGTTAAATGCCGCGGTCGCTATTGACGGCGGCATTTAACGGGTTAAACGGCCGCGATCGAAGTAAACTTCGATCGCGGGCGTTGGAGCAGGAGCTCAGCTGTCAGACAGCTGAGCCCCGGCTCCAGCCTGCACGGGAGACCCGTGCAGGACTTAGACTAGGCTCACGTGAAAAGGCGTCAGCCTAGCCTAGCCTGAGGCCTTAGTGACCAACGTAAAAAGGCGTATTGGTGGTCACTAAGGGGTTAAGAATTAGCTGATTGGTCTCTGAAATGTCGCTAAGTCAGAGCAATACTTAAGACACCCGGAGGACCCTTAGGCCGGATTCACACGAGCGTGTTCAGTCCGTGATATACGGTCCGCAGGTCGGCCGCATTTCCAGGACTGCGCACACTGCAGGGAGCCGGGCTCCTAGCATCATCATTATCTATGACGCTAGGAGTCCCTGCCTCTCTGCGGAACTACTGTCCCGTACGGAAAACATGTTTTCCAAAATTCCCTTTAGTTTTCCCTGAAATATTCCAAGAATCGGCCCAATGAAGCGCTGAGAATCACGGAGGGGGATTACACAAGTGAACCCACCAGGTGATTGGCTGTCGGACGGCCGAGCCTCCGGAAGGGGAGGATACAAAAAGACGTGAAAATTAAGCGTTCGCTGCCACTGCCAAACACCAATAAGTCAGACTACATAAACTCCTGACGAACCCAAAATAGGGTGAAACGCGTATGAGGTGGAGTTGCTCACTGCACTCAGAATAATATTTAGGCATATAAGGTCTTTGAGTTAGTTTATCTGGTCTGAATGCAGACCTGATAATAGACTGGACATGGCATGGACGGTAGTGAACAGAGCATGTTAGGACCTAACACTAGCGACAAAGCACAGGAATCTATACCGTTGCCTCTGACATCTATATGTTATGTATGTCAGTATATGTCTCGTAATGAACGCGTGATGTTCCATGTTTTAATCAAGCTAAGTGTTATAAATAAATCCTTCTTCTATATTATACTATAAGTGAAATTGGAAGGAACCAACGGGAACCAGACCGGTATTGAATATCTGGGAATGTTATAAATAGAACGAGTGTTGCAACTTTTACATTCTTTGCAAGTTTATGTTTTCGGTTTTAGGCAGAATTATATGTTCGCTAAAGTTTGATGAATAAAAAAAAATCTTTAAAAGAATTTTAGAATTTCGGCATAGTTACCTACAAAACGAGCACGTTTTTTTTTTCCCCATTACAGATATGTGATGCATTGCAACCACTGGAAAAGCAAAATCCATTCCCCCAACCAGAAAACATACTGACCCCTCCACATGTCAGAACCCATGGTCCTAAGCCAAAACGCTTCATCAGAAGCATTTCTAGAGGGCACCGTGTGTCGGGCAGGAAATTGTACATTATTCGTTGACTTAGCGCTGGCACAGAGCAGATTAAAAGCCTGCAGCCCTACCTATAAAAGGTGATCTCATTCACCATCCGAAAAAAAACATGGCCCGGCAGACAACTGAAATATTTCTACTGACACTTTTGCTTACAATAATGCACCAGCGAAGAAACCACAGTCACATAAGATATTTGGTATTAACCCCTTCGGGACGAAGCAGTTTTTTTATTTTTATTTTCTGTTTTTCTTTTCTTTTTCTTTTCTTTTAACTTTTTTATTTTTCCACCAATAAAGTGGTGTGAGGGCTTATTTTTTGTGGGCGGTTTGTAGTCTCTATTGGCTCTAAAATACCATATAATATACTAGGAAACGAAAAAATATATATTTGTGGAGTGGAATTGGGAAAAACTGCAATTCCTCCATTTTTTGGGGGGTTTCATTTTTACAGCTTTTAGGGTATGTTCACACACTTAGCAAAAAAACGTCTGAAAATACAGAGCTGTTTTCAAGGGAAAACAGCCCCTGATTTTCAGACGTTTTTTATTCAAACTCGCGTTTTTTCGTGGCGTTTTGGAGCTGTTTTTCTATAGTCAATGAAAAACGGCACCAAAAACGGGCGTCTTTTTACGCGCCGTTTTTTCCAAACGGCGGTGCAAAAATATGCCCACGTCCAAAACAGAAAGCCGTTTTTTCCATTGAAATCAATGGGCAGATGTTTGTAGGCGTTCCGCCTCCGATTTTTCGGCCGTTTACGGCCCGAAAAATGCCCGAAAATAAGCCGTGTGAACATACCCTAACCATGAAGTAAAAAACGGAAATAAATAAAACCATTTTTTTCCATAAAAAGTGGTTTTATTTAGTAAAAGTCTAAAAAATAAATAAAAGTACACATATATGGTATCGCCGCGACCGTAATGACTCCATTAATAAAGTTAATATGTAATTTAAACCGGAAGGTGAACACCATAAAAAACAATGGCGAAATTGCAATTTTTTTCCATTGCCACCCAAAAAAGTCATAATAAAAATGAATCAATAAGTCCCATGCACCCCAAAACAGTACCATTCAAAACTACGTCTCGTCCCGCAGAAAACAAGCCCAAAAAATCACTACATTGATGGAAAAATCAAAAAGTTACGGCTCTTGGAAAGCGATGATGCAAAAACAAATAATTTTAGTTCAAAAGTGTTTCTATTGTGCAAAAGTCGTAAAACATAAAAAAACCTCTACATATGTGGTATCGCCGTAATCGTACCGACCCATAGAATAAAGGTAACGTTTTATTTACGTCGCATAGTGAACGGCGTCAATTTAAAAACGCATAGAACAATGGCGGAATTTCAGGTTTTTTTTATAATTCCCCCCCAAAAAGTTAATAAAAAAATTATATGTACCCAAAAATGGTGCTATTAAAAAGTACAACTAATCCCGCAAAAAACAAGTCCTCATACAGCTAGGTCGACGAAAAAATTAAAAAAGTTATAGCTCTTTGAATGCGACTATAGAAAAACGAATAAAATAGCTTGGTCACGATGGGGTGGGGTGGCAAAAAATTTTTTTTTTGCACGGGCGCCATCTCTCCTTAGGCGGGCCCTGGATATGAGATAGATAGATATGAAACAGATAGATAGACATATATTTATTTGGAATAAAACAAGTGTATGTGTGTTTTACACTTCATGACTCTTCTTCTCTGCAGCCTGCCAGGAGAGGGAGAAGATACAAACCAGTTTGTTATTTACTGACAAACATTTCAGCCTGTCACAGCGATCACATGCCCGGGTACCACACTGATTGCTCTCTGGGTAAAGCTCCGTGATACAGCGGTGTAGAGACAGGCAGCGGGGGGAGCAGCAAACAACGGATATCAGTATTTCGGTCTGGAACGTCCTTGCATAGTGAATTGCGGATCACACGGACGGGTCCCACAGCTGAAATCCGTGATGATCAATGCTTGCAGCTGAGGTAATCTCCAGGGGTGAGGGGCATATGACTGGCACCGATACATGGTTTCGACAAGGCTGCCTAATAGGGCATATGGAAAGGAGTGGACAATTCCTTTAAACTGGCCATACACAATTGCATGCAAGCGATACCATGTGACGCCATGTCCAGTGGTCACATGACAGCATTATCCAATGGTGCTAGTGCTGAGGGTTTGAGGTGGCAGTGGATAGGGCAGTAACACGAGACGCTCCTGCCCACTGGGCGGTACAGTTCCCAATTAGAACTAAACCTGTGCACTATGTTCCCATGGGCGTCGTATGGTTGCTATGGCAATTGTACCGCCCAGCGCGCAGAAGAATCTCATCACGGCCGATGTTGGGTGGCAAAACGCAAATTGATGTACACATGAAGTAAAATTGATTCATTACTTAGTAGCCATGTACAAAAATTGGGAGGCAAATCGGAATCACATTTTAGCAGTGTGGGATGAACCATGGCGAACACGTCACAAAGAAGACTGGGAATCTCCTCTATATGAACCTTTACATCTGGTTTTGAAATAAACATCTCAGAACTTCCATAGCAAATAGTGACAACAGATATTTAACCCCTTCCCGACATTTGTCGTAAGTATACGTCATGGAAAGCCATACTTACGACAAATGCATGGCACCGGCTCAGAAGCTGAGTCGGTGCCATCATCCCCCCGATGTCAGCTGTATCTAACAGCTGACATCCGGCTGTGATGGCGGGGACCGAAATTAGCGTAGATCCCCGCCATTAACCCCTTAAATGCAGCCGTCAAAAGCGATCGCTGCATTTAAGATGTTTGCAGCTCATCGACACCTGAAAGGCTTCTGCAGCCGCCGGCAAGATGGCGCCGGCTCAGGTGCTGAACCGGCGTCATCAGCGGTGGATGTCAGCTGTATGTTACATCCATCTGTAACGGCAGGAGCCGGAGCTAGCTCCGATCCCTGCCATTAACCCCTTAGATGCAGCGATCGGATGCGATCGCTGCATCTTTGTGGTCGTAAGCAGATCGGAAGCTCTGCCCTGCAATCACACGGCTGCCGACTGCTACTATGGCAACGGGAGACCTAACAATGGCCTCCTGTCTGCCACTAAGGAAGCCTAATCGGCTTGCTGTCAGTGAATGACTGACAGATCTAATACATTGCACTACAAAGGTAGTACAATATATTAGAAAAATAATCTGACTGTTGGACCTTCAAGTCCCCTAGTGGGACTAAAGAAAAGTATTAAAAAAAAATGTGTAAAAAATATAATAAAATTTTTAAGTAATTAAACACAATCTCCCTTTTTCCCTTATCAAGTCCTTTATTATTGTAAAAAATAAATAACCATACATATTTGGTATCGCCGCGACTGTAACGGCCTAAACTATAAAAATATTATGTTATTTATTCCACGCGGTGAAGGGTGTAAAAAACCCCATAAAAAACAAATGCCAGAATTTCTGCATTTCAGTTACTTCCACATATATGGCATCGCCATACCAGGGAGAACCCTTTTAACAATTTTTGGGGTGTGTGTCTCCAGTGGCACAAGCGTGACACAACCTATTTGCCACTGAATTGGCATATCTGGAGAAAAATTTATATGTTAACTTTGCACCGTCCGCAGCGCAATCATTTATGGAAAAGACCTGTGGGGTGAAATGCTCACTACACACCTTAATAAATGCCTTGAGGGGTGCAGTTTCCAAAATGGGGTCACTTCTCAGGGGTTTCTTTTATTATTTCATATCTGAGCCTCTGCAATTGTGAACCAATACCTTGTAAGTCGCCAAATTAGGCCTCAATTTCGCATGGTACTCTCTCACTCCTGAGCCTGGTCGAATGTCGAGGCAAAAGATTAGGGCCACATGTAGGGTCTTTCTAAAATCGGGAAACACCGCATAATAATTAGAGAGCTGCCTGTTTATGTTGGCACAAGATGGGCACCACATATTGGCATATCTATTGAAAAATCCCATTTTCACTCTGCAACATTGAGTGCACACTAATTTATGCAAAACACCTGCGGGGTTAACATGCTCACTACACCCCTAGGTGAATACCTTGAGGGGTGTAGTTTCCAAAATGGGGTCACTTCTGGGTGGGTTTCAACTGTTTTGTTCCCACAGGGGCTTTGCAAATGCGACATAGCGACCAGAAACCAATCCAGCAAAATGTGAATTCCAAAAGCCAAATGGCGCTCCTTCCCTTCTGAGCCCTACTGTGTGTCCAGGGGCGTAGCTAGAGGCTCATGGGCCCCGATGCAAAAATTCTTACTGGGCCCCCCCCCCCCCCCCCCGCAAACTTCTCATGGCCGACGGTCCGCTTTCAGCTGCATCGCTGGGTCTCCTAAGTGACCCAACAATGCAGCACTAGCAGCCGGGGCGTCACTAAGGCTGGGTTCACACATACTATTTACAGACGTAATTCGGGCGTTTTAGCATTGAATTACGTCCGAAAATGTGGCTCAAAAGCGTCGGAAAACATCTGCCCATTCATTTGAATGGGTCTTACGATGTTCTGTGCCGACGGCCATTTTTTTTTACGCGCCGCTGTCAAAAGGCGGCGTGTAAAAAAGTGCCTGTCACTTTTTCAGACGTAAATGGAGCCGTTTTCCATGGACTCCATGGAAAACCAGCTTCAATTACTTCCGTAATGGACGCAGCAAAAGACGCCTGCACATGCCATTACGGCTGAAATTAACGGTGCTGTTTTCTCCTGAAAACAGCACAGTAATTTCAGCCGTAACAGACGCTGCCGTGTGAACATACCCTCAGGGCTTAAAATGTCCGGGAAATAGCACCAATACGTATGTGTCCGCCCCAAAAAAAAAAGTGTGTATATGAGACAGCATAGCATATCTATAGCACTACGACCCTATAAACTATGGATAGGATTAGATACAGTGGCTGAGCACAGTATCACACATGATAGGATTAGATACAGTGGCTCAGAAGGCAGTATCACACATGATAGGATTAGATACACAGCTCAGCAGACAGTATCACACATGATAGGATTAGATACAGTGGCCCAGCAGACAGTATCACACATGATAGGATTAGATACAGTGGCTCAGCAGACAGTACCACACATGATAGGATTAGATACAGTGGCTCAGCAGACAGTACCACACATGATAGGATTAGATACAGTGGCTCAGCAGACAGTATCACACATGATAGGATTAGATACAGTGGCTCAGCAGACAGTATCACACATGATCGGATTAGATATAGGGACCAGCAGACAGTATCATACATGATTGGATTAGATACACAGCTCAGCAGACTGTATCACACATGATAGGATTAGATACAGGGCCCAGCTCGCTGACATTGCGGCTCCAGCGCTGGACCCAGGATAGGTAAGAATAATAATTTTGCTTCTTTATGTGTTACTGATTATTTTTGTGTGTTTGTGTTTTTTTACAGGTTCGGTTGTTGGACTTCGGAGACGAGGACTTCAATGACGGCGTTTTTTTTATTCTCAATAAAATGGTTAATGAGGGTTGTGTTTTTTTATTTCAACAAAATATTTTTTCTATGTGCTTGTATCTTTTTAAACTTTATTATCACCGCCTTAGTAATGGCCGCCGGTTGATTGACAATCTCCATTACTAAGGCGAGGCTTAATGTTAGCGGGTGCAGAGGCTACACTAACCCCCATTATTACCCCGGTACCAACCGCCACCAGGGGTACTGGGAAGAGCCGGGTACAAACCAGTACCCGACCATCTGTAGTGACGGGCAGGCACCGGGGTGGCCGCAGGCTGGTAGTATTAGGCTGGGGAAGGCCAAAAACAGTGTACTCGGGAGAAATTGCTTTTCAAATGTTGGGGTTCTTTTTCTCCTTTTATTTTTTGAGAAAATTTCTAATTTTGCGCTAAAGGTACGTCTTCTTGGAATAAAAATATAATTTTTATTTTCACTGCCCAATTCAAATAAAATTTATGAAACACCTGTGGGGTCAAAATACTCACTACACCCATACATGAATTCCTCAAGAGGTGTAGTATCCAAAATGGAGTCCCTTTTGGGGAGTTTCCACTGTACTGGTACCTTAGGGGCTTTGCGAAATCGACATGGTGTCAAGAAACCAATCCAGCAAAATCTGTGCTCCAAATGCCAAATGGCGCTCCTTCCCTTCTGAGCCCTGCCGTGTGCCCAAACAGCTTTACAAATGTTGGGGTTCTTTCTTTCCTTTATTTGTTGACAAAATGCAAAATTTTGAGCTAAAGCTGCGTCTTATTGAAGAAAAAGGATTGTTTTTATTTTCACTGACCAATTCTAATATACTCTATGAAACATCTATGGGGTCAAAATGATCACTACACCCGTAGATTAATTCTTCAAGAGGTGTAGTTTCCTAAAAGGAGTCACTTTTTTGGCGTTTTCATTGTTTTGTCCCCTCAGGGGCTTTGCAAATGTGACATGGCCTCCGCAAACCATTCCTGCTAAATGTGATCTCCAAAAGCCAATAATTTCTGGAAAAAAACCTGTGGCGTCAAAATGCTCTCTATACCTTTTGAGAATTTCCACAATGGGTCTCGTTTTCAAAATGGTGTCACTTGTGGGGGGTTTCCACTGTTTTGTCCCCTCAGGGGCTTTGCAAATGCGACATGGCCTCCGCAAACCATTCCTGCTAAATTTGAGCACCAAAAGGCGCTCTTTCCCTTCTTAGCCCCGCCGTGTGTCCAAACAGCCGTTTATGACCACATGTGGGGTATTGTTTTACTCGGGAGAAATTGCTTTACAAATTTTGCGGTGCTTTTTCTCCTTTAGTCCTTGTGGAAATGAGAAAAAATTAGCTAAACCTACATTTTCTTTGAAAGAATGTCGATTTTCATTTTCACGGCCTAGTTCCAATAATTTCTGCAAAAAACCTGCAAGGTCAAAACACTCACTATACCCCTAGATAATTTCCTTGAGGGGTATAGTTTCCAATATGGGATCACTTTTGGGGGATTTCCACTATTTTGGCGCCGCAAGAGCCCTTCAAACCTGACATGGTGCCTAAAATATATTCTAATAAAAAGGAGGCCAAAAATCCTCTAGGTGCTCCTTTGCTTCGGAGGTCGGTGCTTCAGTCCATTACCGCACTAGGGCCACATGTGGGATATTTCGAAAAACTGCAGAACCTGGGCAATAAATATTGAGTTGCATTTCTCTGGTAAAACCTTCTGTGTTATAGAAAAAAATGGGAAAAAAAATTAATTTCTGCAAAAAAAATAAATAAAATTAAATGTGTAAATTTCACCTCTACTTTGCTTTAATTTCTGTCAAACGTCTAAAGAGTTAAGAAACTTTTTGAATGCTGTTTTGAATACTTTGAGGGGTGAAGTTTTTAAAATGGGGTGACGTATTGGGGGTTTCTAATATAGAAGACCCTCAAAGCCACTTCAGAACTGAACTGGTCCCTGTAAAAATGGCCTTTTGAATTTTTCTTGAAAATATGAGAAATCGCTGCTAAAGTTCTAAACCTTGTGACGTCCTAGAAAAACAAAAGGATGTTCAAACAATGATGAAAACATAAAGTAGACATATGGGAAATGTAAACTAGTAAGTATTTTGTGTGGTATTACTATCTGTTTTACAAGCAGATACATTTCAATTGAGAAAAATGCTAAATTTTGCAATTTTTCACTAAATTTTGATGTTTTTCACAATTAAATACTAAATGTAACGAGCAAATTTGACCAGTAACATAAAGTCCAATGTGCCACAAGAAAACAATCTCGGAATCGCTTGGATAGGTGAAAGCATTCCGGAGTTATTACCACATAAAATGAAACATGACAGATTAGAAAAATGAGGCTGTCAGGAAAGTCAAAAGTGGCCAAAGCAGGAAGGGGTTAATATACCTCGTGTGTTTTAAATCACGTTATATCGCACCGCCTATTACATTATCGTGATAAAACTGCCTCACCCAATTACCTCAGGCAACCATAAGCGCCATTTTGTCAGCGCACTTCCCGCTCATCTGCACTTGGACATGTGACCAATCACCTGACGGCCGCTCACACCTGCATAGACCGCGCCTCACTTTCATCTATTTCTAGCAGGTGGGTGGGGCGTGGTGACGTCACGCCACTAACTGGGGCCGCTCTGCGTTCTACGTCGTCGCACTGCCAAATGTCAGTATGCGGTCAGGGGCTCGCCGTGTAGAGGCTCCTCATTGGTTTTAAAGACGGCAGGTGCTGTGCGAGCGTCGTGGCCGATTGGCTGGATGGCGATGAGGGGAGGGGCGCGGTGAGTGAATGGGAGAGTGTGTCAGAGACAGAGGAGAAGCAGAGGTGAGCGGGGTGGACCAGCCGATCCATCAAAACCGGGGCATCCTCATCCTCATCATCCTCCTCATCATCGCATAGAGGACGACCTGATCGCGGCTCCGTCACGACTACATACAGGTACTTGTCCAATATGTCAGTATGTACATGTGCTCTGCCTTCATCTTGTATCATGGCAGGGCTCTATTTATATAGATGTACCAGTACTAGCACCTGGTACTAGGGGCATGTGCCCAGGTCTAATGCCTGGTGCCCTAATTACATTTGCTAATGGTCATTTAAGGTTTAATGGGCATGGGTACAGATCCACCCACACGGGTCTCATCACAAAGACCCAGGCACAGTGCCCCCTATCAGTGCCAGTCAAATGCCCTGTTCAAATTTGCATGATGCCCCCAAATCAGTACAGCACTGATATTGGCCACATTCTTTCCAATGTCTAAAAGCCTCACAATTTGTAAGATCTCTGCTTACTGTCAGTGAATGAATTTTATTTTTTACATTTCTCCCAGAGGCTAAAAACCTCTGGAGACCTAACATTTCTCACAGCTGAGAATTTGCTACAATTGTATCCAGTCTAAACAATCCTCTGGGAGATAAACACAGCAGCGGAGAAGATCTCTCACCTGTTTGATACAATGTATCCGTGCAGGTAATATGTTTAAACACAAAGGATTGTGTAGACTGGAAACGAGTAGCAAATCCTCTGCCATCTGTACTGCTTTTTGGACTGTGGAAGTAAACAAGAATATTCCCATTCACCTACAGCAAGCAGAGATCTTGAAATGTTAAAGCCTTGAATCACCAACTATATTATGAGTACACAGTTAATAAGCTTTATTTACGTAAAACCTAAAAAGCGCTGTAAGGCTCTGTTCCCACCACGTTGTAGTCCTATGTATTTGACTGTATACCCCAAAAAGAATGTCATATTTTGATCGTCTCGCCCGCCCGCCCCTCTTATTCAGAGTCTTTGTTCTGCCGGTGGGCGATTCGTTGTATAAGACGTGACAATGGGCTTGTAACAAGGGCTGCACTTTCTGGTTCAATTTTGCAAAGGATAAGATGAGGCCGTGTTCACACTACCACCAGGGGCTGCGTCCACAGTTCTGTCGTATTTAACCGGAAGGGTTGCGCAACTTGCAGCACTACTCGACCACCGTCAAAATAACGGACACTGCGACGGAACCCTAATGGACCCCATTATAGTCCGTCAATGAGGTCCATCAGTCGGTGTTGTTGTCGGTCGTGTGGCTGATCCGACCCTGCCATGACAGCGTAGTAAACAGCATAAAGCTGTATGTTATTATTCAGTCTCACATGTGAAGTGTCAGGAAAATCTTACATGCTTGGTGGGTGTCATGGACCCTTATCCCCTCTGTGCCAAGGCAGCAGGTATACAGGTGGCAGTCACATTTGGCTCCAGCAGTAATATAATCAGGCAGTGAGAGAAACGCTAAAGAAAAGTATCAAACCTGATGGATATATCTATCTGTCTATAATTTATTTGTCTGTCTCATATCTATTATATTTGAGAGATAGATATGAGATGGATGGATGGACCATAGATAGATATGAGATGGATGGATGGACCATAGATAGATATGAGATGGATGAATGGACCATAGATAGATATGAGATGGATGGATGGACGATAGATAGATATGAGATGGATGGATGGACCATAGATAGATATGAGATGGATGGATGGACCATAGATAGATATGAGATGGATGGATGGAACATAGATAGATATGAGATGGATGGATGGAACATAGATAGATATGAGATGGATGGATGGACCATAGATAGATATGAGCTGGATGGATGGACCATAGATAGATATGAGATGGATGGACGATAGATAGATAGATAGATATGAGATAGATAGATATGAGATGGATGGATGGACGATAGATAGATATGAGATGGATGGATGGACGATAGATAGATATGAGATGGATGGATGGACGATAGATAGAGAGATAGATATGAGATGGATGGACGATAGATAGATAGATAGATAGATAGATATGAGAGAGATGGATGGACCATAGATAGATATGAGATGGATGGACGATAGATAGATAGATAGATATGAGATGGATGGACGATAGATAGATATGAGATGGATGGATGGACCATAGATAGAGAGATAGATATGAGATCGATGGACCATAGATAGATATGAGATGGATGGATGGACCATAGATAGATATGAGATCGATGGACCATAGATAGATATGAGATGGATGGATGGACCATAGATAGATATGAGATGGATGGATGGACCATAGATAGATATGAGATGGATGGATGGACCATAGATAGATATGAGATGGATGGATGGGAGATGGATAGGACAGATATTAGATAGATAGATAGATAGATAGATATGGGATAGATAGATAGATATGAGATGGATATATGATAGATATGAGATAGATAGATAGATAGGAGATGGATAGGACAGATATTAGATAGAGAGAGATAGATATGAGATAGATAGATATGAGATAGATAGATATGAGATAGATAGATATGAGATAGATATGAGATAGATAGATAGATAGATAGATAGACATGAGATGGATGGATGGACCATAGATAGATAGGAGATGGATAGGACAGATATTAGATAGATAGATAGATAGATAGATAGATAGATACATAGATAGATATGAGATAGGATATATAAGATATGGAATGTTTATCTATGTGCAAACTTATTGCACACATTTGGTGAGAGTCCTGGTAGAGATTTTACATTGAGCCCCAGGATCTTCATGCTACGCCTCTGTTCATAGAACATCCCATTTGGATGCATTGTATATAGCAGTGGTCTAAAACTACAACTCCCAGCTGGCTCTGACAGCTACACAGTGATATTTTGTCTTTCACAGTAAGGCTGGATTCACACGAGTGTGTGCGTTTTGCGCACGCGAAAAATGCGGCGTTTTGCGTGCGCAAAAGGCACTTAACAGCTCAGTGTGTCATCACCATATGATGCGCGGCTGCGTGCTTTTCGCGCAGCCGCCATCATTATGACACTCCGTTTGGATATTTGTAAACAGAAAAGCAAGTGGTGCTTTTCTGTTTTCATTCATAGTTTGACAGCTGTTGCGCGAATCACACGCGTCCCACGGAAGTGACTCCGTGTGGCATGCGTGATTTTCACGCACCCGTTGACTTCAATGGGTGCGTGATGCGCGAAATACGCGCAAAGAACGGACATGTTGTGAGTTTTTCGCAGCGGACTCACGCTGCGTAAAAATCACGCAACTGTCTGCACGGCCCCATAGACCAATATAGGTCACTCGCGTTGCACGGACATATATCCCGTTCGTCTGAATAAGCCCTAACATATAGTGGTAGTAGCCCCAGAACAGAACAGCTGTATGAAGTTTGCTATAATAAAGTAACAATTGATATAAAGTAATAAAGTTGGTACAGTCAGGGTATGTTCACACGCAGTAGCAAAATATGTCTGAAAATACGGAGCTGTTTTCAGGCGAAAACAGCTCCTGATTTTCAGACGTTTTTGTAGCAACTCTGGTTTTTCGCGGCGTATTTTACAGACGTTATTGGAGCTGTTTTTCATTGGAGTCAATGAAAAACAGCTCCAAAAACGTCCCAAGAAGTGACATGCACTTCTTTTTCACGGGCGTCTTTTTACGCACCGTATTTTCACAGCGACACGTAAAATTACACCTCATGGGAACAGAACACCGTAAAACCCATTGAAAGCAATGGGCAGATGTTTGTAGGCGTAATGGAGAAGTTTTTTCAGGCGTAATTCGACGTGTAAAACGCACGAATTACGTCTGAAAACAGTGCGTGTGAACATACCCTAAGTCCTTATGTGCAGTCTCTTTCTCGTATAAGTTCTTCTTAGCCTTCTCTTTCTGATATAGGAAGTAGCTGTTTGACCATTGTCAGCCATATCATATCTAATAGGGCTGTTTTTTTCCTGTCACCCGGTCACTCAGTCCTTTCTTCCCTCTCTTTAGTCTCCCTTGCAATCACAGTCAGACAACCCTCTAAGGCTGGGTTCACACAGAGTTTTTTGCAGGCAGAAAATCTGCCTCAAAATTCCGTTTTGAATTTTGAGGCAGATTTTGCTCTACCTGCAGGCCGATTTTCGCTGTGTTTTTCGCCCGAGGCCATTGAGCGCCGCGGGCAAAAAACGCCTCGAAATACGCTTTCTCTGCCTCCCATTGATGTCAATGGGAGGTCAGAGGCGTAAACGCTCGAAGATCGGGCATGTCCCTTCTTTTTCCCACGAGACGTTTTTTTCGCTCGCAGGAAAAAAACGCCTCCGCCTCCCATTGAAATCAACGGGAGGCATTTTCAGCCGTTTGATGGCACGTTTTCCGACGGGGTTTCCGCGTCAAAAAACTCTGTGTGAACTCCCCCTAAACCCTCTGCTTGTTAGACTGCAAAAATTGATCTGACATCAGTCACCATACGCTTATACATACATCAGGGATGTGTCAGACAGAGCTTTCACCCTAATTTATAGCCTATAGTTTCGGACAGATGTCAAAATATTACATATCTGGTAAAGTAGCTAACTACTCCTTCTATTTGCGTTAAAATATAAATCAATAATCCGGCAGTTTAGATGTTCTTCTTAGCGATCCCAGGTTCAGTTCCCGGCGGTAGGGGTCACTCCATTTGAGACTGGTTCGTAAACCCTATATAGGTCCTTAAAGGGGTCCACCACTTTGTTAACAGCTGCTCCGTAGACAACAATCAGGACGGGGTACAACTTCCTAATATGCACCCTATACCGGTTCTGCTTCCCAGTATCGATCGTTAGGGTCCAGGGCAGAGGTACAGATTTAAGATAGCATATTCTGGATGTTTTTTCCCCAGGAGGTTTTCCCCTATGTGTAACAGCAGTGCCTATTCTATAACATTGGCTCTTCCGTCCATAGGAGAACACTTCCTGGAAAAGAGGATTTTAGAAAGAATCGCAGAAAATAAATGTGATTTGACCGCGTTGTGGGAACACAGCCTTAGGCTGATCCTACTGAGAGGATTTCACACATATGCTGAAGTGTCAGGAAAGCCGAGGGAATCTCATCATCCTCAGGGACGGGTCCCAGCTGCAGAAAAAACATCCTTTGTTCTTCGCACGGGGCTGATCCTGTACTGTCCCTTTAAACATCGCTAATACACGTTAACCCTTGAAAGGCCAGTTCCTTTTGTCTGTTTTTTAGATTTTTGAATATCATTTATGGTATAGCATTCGCAGTATATAATCGTGTATGTCGCTGGATGCTTATTGGCTGATTCACTATGATTTATGGGACGTGGACTGTGTAAGAGCCAGTAGTGTACGGCGGTATTATTGATTGTCCTGAGTGATATATACATACAAGTCTAATGTGGGTCACAAAGGAGCAGGGTGTGTGCCGATTATACCAGGCTGGAAGTGGCGGTGTAGCAGAGCCATGTGCGGAGTGCTATCTCCCTGCTGTTATCACCCATTATCTATATAGCGCCTGTATATGTTTTTTATTGCAGATTCCCATAACGTATCATTATATAATAATTTAATTTAAGGATCGGCATCGTATTCCCTATCGGAATAAATCATGAGGCGTCACGCAGGCAGGTCAGACCCGACATATATTTGGTATTTCTGCGGCTCAGCCCTATCAGTACGTTGCACAGAGCTGGGACTGGCAGCCGTCGTTGTTGTCTGCATTAATATCATCGTTCCCGTCTGATGGGCTGCGCCAGGAGATCCAGGACTTGCTGATTAGCTGTTCCCCGGCAGTTGAGCATCGTATGATGATGCCACCAGACTGTGCCCGCCTACACCGGATGTCTGAACGCTGGGGGTTACTGCCGGTCAGGCACCTGCCGCCGCTCTGCTCTCGTTGTGTGGTAGGAAGTGACGTTACAAATGGTTTTTAGTAAAAGGTCAAATGTGTTATAAAAAATTTCATCCAGAACGATGAGCCGATTACTGATTTTACGTAATTTTATATCAAAAGCTCATTAATATTAATTATTCAGAGATGGAATATAGCCTATCATGTGTGATACTGTCTGCGAGTCGTGTATCTAAGCCTATCATGTGTGATACTGTCTGCGAGTCGTGTATCTAAGCCTATCATGTGTGATACTGTCTGCGAGTCGTGTATCTAAGCCTATCATGTGTGATACTGTCTGCGAGTCGTGTATCTAAGCCTATCATGTGCGATACTGTCTACAGGGTCGTGTATCTAAGCCTATCATGTGCGATACTGTCTGCAGCGTCGTGTATCTAAGCCTATCATGTGCGATACTGTCTGCAGGGTCGTGTATCTAAGCCTATCATGTGCGATACTGTCTGCTGGGTCGTGTATCTAAGGGGTGTGTGTGTGTGTGTGTGTCACCGTCTACTGAGCGTGTGTGTGTGTGTGTGTGTGTGTGTTACTGTCTGCTGAGCGTGTGTGTGTGTGTGTGTGTGTGTGTGTGTTACTGTCTGCTGAGCCTGTATCTAATTCTATCATGTGTGATGCTGTCTGCTGAGCCGCTGTATCTAATCCTATCGTGTGTGTGATACGGTCTGCTGAGCCGCTGTATCTAATCCTATCATGTGTGATACTGTCTGCTGAGCCGCTGTATCTAATCCTATCATGTGTGATACGGTCTGCTGAGCCGCTGTATCTAATCCTATCATGTGTGATACTGTCTGCTGAGCCTGTGTATCTAATCCTATCATGTGTGATATGGTCTGCTGAGCCGCTGTATTTAATCCTGTTGTTTGTGATACTGTCTGCTGAGCCGCTGTATCTAATCCGGTCATGTGTAACACTGTCTGCTGAGCCGCTGTATCTAATCCTATTGTGTGTAATACTGTCTGCTGAGCCGCTGTATCTAATCCTATCATGTGTGATACTGTCTACTGAGCCTGTGTATCTAATCCTATCATGTGTGATATTGTCTGCTGAGCCGCTGTATTTAATCCTATCGTGTGTGATACTGACTACTGAGCCTGTATCTAATCCTATCGTGTGTGAATCAGCCCCAGAGATTGCCGCCTCTCTACCTTCATCAATGAGCGCTATTATTCTGACTTGGTCACCGTATGAGTCTCATCATCTCCTATAAATTTGCTAACCAAATAAGTCACCCAGTGATGTAGAGCTCCATAGAAGTGAGATGATAGTGTAATAATAGCGCAGTCATGGAGGGCCCGTGTAGCGCAGTCATTGCCGCGTCTTGTCCCTATACCCCTCCCCCATCTCCAGTAGTTATTCCATTCACTGACACATACCTGAACTTCTTCATTGTAGATTATTAGCAGCGGCTTCCCTTTACAAGAAAGAACATATAGAGGATGTGGTCTGGAGGAAGTGAACGCTATGACTGTCGTGCACATGGTCGAGCTCAGACCTTCCCTAATTTTCTAACCAAAACTAGAAAATCGCCACTATTCTTATATGCGAATAAAATCAACTGATAAAGTTCTCTTTGAATATAAATCTCATTGGCCATGATTAAAATCACAGCTGCTTTCTTCCAAAAAAAACAGCGCCTCACCTGTCCACAGGTTGTGTGTGGTATTGCATACCAGCCCTATTCACTTCAATGGAGCTGCAATACCAGACACAACCTAGGGATAGGTGTGGCGCTGTTTTTTGGCCGAAAGTAGTCTTGTTTTTCTAATTCTGGACAACCCCTTTAAAGGGTGTTCGGCTGTGCTTCACTTCATTATCTATGGGAGTCCAACCTTTGGGACCCCCGCCGATCACAAAAACAAAAGCAGTAGAAGCCCACCCGCTGTGCAAGGACCTGCAACAAAGATCCATTGAAGTGAATGGGACTGTGTTGCATTTCGGTTGGCCAGGGGCACCAATGTGGAGCGGAAAAGCTGAAGGGTCTGTGAAGGAGTGGCAGCGAATAATTAGCACAGTGGCTCCCTTATTATCGTGGGGGGGGGGAGGGGGGTATTCCAGTGGTCAGACCCCAACCATCCCGGGCAGTGTGCCTAGAAAGTCAGGGTTATGTTAGAAAACTAGAATATGAATTTGCAATATTTACCCCCTCATTAATATTATATCCTGCTGGTGGAGTCACTGTGTACATACATTACATTACTTATCCTGTACTGATCCTGAGTTACATCCTGTATTATACTCCAGAGCTGCACTCACTATTCTGCTGGTGGAGTCACTGTGTACATACATTACATTACTTATCCTGTACTGATCCTGAGTTACATCCTGTATTATACTCTAGAGCTGCACTCACTATTCTGCTGGTGGAGTCACTTTGTACATACATTACATTACTTATCCTGGACTGATCCTGAGTTACATCCTGTATTATACTCCAGAGCTGCACTCACTATTCTGCTGGTGGAGTCACTGTGTACATACATTACATTACTTATCCTGTACTGATCCTGAGTTACATCCTGTATTATACTCCAGAGCTGCACTCACTATTCTGCTGGTGGAGTCACTGTATATACATTACATTACTTATCCTGTACTGATCCTGAGTGAGTTACATCCTGCATTATACTCCAGAGCTGCACTCACTATTCTGCTGGTGGAGCCACTGTGTACATACATTACTAATCCTGTACTGATCAGGAGTTATATCCTGTATTATACTCCAGAGCTGCACTCACTATTTTGCTGCTGGAGTCACTGTGTACACACATTACATTACTTATCCTGTACTGATCCTGAGTTACATCCTGTATTACACTCCAGAGCTGCACTCACTATTCTGCTGGTGGAGTCACTGTGTACATACATTACATTACTTATCCTGTACTGATCCTGAGTTACATCCTGTATTATACTCCAGAGCTGCACTCACTATTCTGCTGGTGGAGTCACTGTGTACATACATTACATTACTTATCCTGGACTGATCCTGAGTTACATCCTGTATTATACTCCAGAGCTGCACTCACTATTCTGCTGGTGGAGTCACTGTGTACATACATTACATTACTTATCCTGTACTGATCCTGAGTTACATCCTGTATTATACTCCAGAGCTGCACTCACTATTCTGCTGGTGGAGTCACTGTATATACATTACATTACTTATCCTGTACTGATCCTGAGTGAGTTACATCCTGCATTATACTCCAGAGCTGCACTCACTATTCTGCTGGTGGAGCCACTGTGTACATACATTACTAATCCTGTACTGATCAGGAGTTATATCCTGTATTATACTCCAGAGCTGCACTCACTATTTTGCTGCTGGAGTCACTGTGTACACACATTACATTACTTATCCTGTACTGATCCTGAGTTACATCCTGTATTACACTCCAGAGCTGCACTCACTATTCTGCTGCTGGAGTCACTGTGTACATACATTACATTACTTATCCTGTACTGATCCTGAGTTACATCCTGTATTACACTCCAGAGCTGCACTCACTATTCTGAATTTGGAGCTTTGTATCAGGAAAAATGGAGCTCTGTATGCATGCATGGTGCATGGTGCAGGGGGGGTTCAGGACCTCGTTATATTGACTGGTGGGGCCCCAGTGATCATACACCTATCGTGCGGATAGATGGTAAATGTCGATTCTGGGAATACCCTCATAGTAACTTAGGGCAGAGCTTCTAAGGGAACATTTTTCATGCAGATTTCCTTTGGTAATTTTATCTTTGTTGTCTATTTCTTTTCTTACAGGTGACATTTTTCTCGCCCTTCTCTGAAATTTACGGATCATCCAGCCTGGCGGTGAAAGTAAAAACGCCCACACTAGTTTTTTCGTTGTGAAATGCCCCAACATCTATCTGCAGAAAGTTCCTTCCATTCCAAGCAAGAACTGCTGTGTTTTTCCGAAGCGTCACAAATAGTCAGCGACTATGACCCGGACTCCCCCGATAGCAGTGACCAGGTCGAAGCATTGCTGTCCAAAACGTCTTTTTACTCCGATACAGTCCGCTCCCCGGACTCTTATATTGACCCCCTATACAAGCAGTCCTCTACCAAGAAAACGTTATATGGCGATGACCCCTGCGAGATTAAATTTATACCATCGGAAAACGAAAACTGGTGCGGCTGGGGAGCCATCAAACCATCCTTTTTACAGTTTTTTAACACATCCAAAGGAGTGCTCTTCTTCCTGTGTGTGGCCTCCTTTCTCCAAGGCATGGTGGTCAATGGTTTCATCAATACCGTGATCACCTCCATAGAGCGGAGATTCGACCTGCACAGCTACCATACCGGACTGATTGCAAGCTCCTATGACATAGCAGCCTGCGTGTGTTTGACATTCGTTAGCTACTTTGGGGGGACCGGTCACAAACCTCGATGGTTGGGCTGGGGGGTATTAATTATGGGAGTTGGTTCCTTGGTGTTTGCACTACCACATTTCACCACTAGTGTGCATGTCGTGAACCTTGCGGAGGATACCGGAGTATGCCACTCTAATCAAACTTTTCGGGGGGCAGAAGGCACTTCCAGTCTGTCCTATTATAGATACGTCTTCATGTTGGGACAGTTTCTTCACGGGATTGGCGCTACACCGCTTTACACCCTGGGGGTCACTTACTTAGATGAGAATGTTAAATCAAGTTACTCCCCTGTGTATATTGGTGAGTATGGAGTCTTGTAATGTATATGTTATGCAGATGTCTTTTTGGTCAATGCCTACAGCGTCGTGTCTTGTCCTTTTGGAATTTTATTTACGTCAGTCCTAAGCCGTGAAAAATGTGAAAGTCCATTCAAGACCCAAGGCCAACACAAGGGAGTGTTTCCCAAGCCATTCATTGATGTGGAGTAGGTGTAGGCAATCCCGAGCCGTGGATCTGCAGCAGAAATCTGAGGCTTATCTGCCGCCTGTGGATAGTGCCACACATATGGCCCTTTGTAGATAGTTGCCACACAGTGCCCCCTGTAGATAGTACCCTTTGTAGATAGTGCCCCCTTGTAGATAGTGCTACAGTGCCCCCTGTAGACAATGCCACTTTTAGATACGGTGCCACACAGTTCCCCCTGTAGATAGTGCTCCTTGTAGATAGTTGACACACAGTGCCCCTTTTATAGTTCCCCACAGTACCTCCTGTAGATAGTGCTCCTTGTAAATAGTTGACACACAGTACCTCCTGTAGATAGTGCTACACAATGCCCCTTTTTGATACAGTACCACACCGTTCTCCCTGTAGATAGTGCCCTTTGTCTTCGGGCGGCACTGTGGCAACTATCTACAATGATACACAACGCCCCTTTTAGATAGTGCCAGACAATGCCCCTTGTAGTGCCACACGCCCCCTTAAAGATAGTGCCGTTAGACCTGCAGCCAATGAGACACCACGACGGGGTCTTTGCGTACACCGGTGCGTGGCAGTGACGTAACCACGCCGACCTGCGCACGGATCCAGTCCGAGCGTCTTATAGGCTGCAGGCCTAACATTAAGGCCGGATTCACACGAGCGTGTGCGTTTTGCGCGCGCAAAAAGTAAGTGTGTCATCAGCTCATGGTGCGCGGCTGTGTGATTTTCGCGCAGCCGGCATCCTGTTGACACTCTGGTTTTCAGTTTACAAGAAAGTTGCGAGGACGGGGTAAAAAGGCGCAAAGTCGCAATTTGTGGTGCAAACTTTTAGGCCCTTTTGCGACTTTTCAGAGCCAGAAAAAACAGGTTTAGAGAGTTTGATAAACCCCGTGTTTTAGATGAAGACTGGCATATGACATTCCAGTCGTAATAAATTCCCCCGCAGCGCACCCCTTCCTCCTCCTCCATTGCGCTGTACAGTAGGCACAATGCATTCTTCAGAAATCCTTCTCCAGGCATCTGCCAAACCCAGATTCATCACTTGTCCTACCAGACAATAAGGGACGGATCATCGCTTCAGCGGACAAGTTTTCACTGTTCCATTGTCCAGTATCGCCGTGCGTCCTACTGAGGAGTGGCACGGTGTATGGTGACCTCAGGAATCTCAATGGCTGCTCAACCATGGAAACCCCCGTCAGAGAAGCTCCTCATGAACAATTATTGTGCTGAGGTTCCTGTAATAAGTGGTGCAAAGAAAACTAGTTTTACTTACTACACCCGTCAGGTGTCCGTGATCCCTTCCCGTTAACTTGTTGGGTACGACACATTAAATGAATGGCCTAAACTTAAAGTGAACGTTCACCTTTTATCATTGTTTTTAGGCCCCAAATTTTGTGCGGAATAATTTCTTAATGTATCTTTATAGCTCTGGGAGCGTCATTTTACTGATACAGAGCTCCTAATTGAGAAGAAAACATGTGGTTTGCTTGCAGACACCACTAGGGGGAGCTTACTGCATACTGTGAGCATACCATCCAGTGAGCTCCCTCTAGTGGTGGCAGCAAGTAGGAAGAATTTTATTATTTAACTCTATGTCTAGGCAGGGGATTCAGAGCTCTGTATTAGAAAACAAAGCTCCAAATGTTATAAAAATATATTAGAAAATTAATCAGATGAGAATTAGAAATCTAAAAAACGAAATTGTATTCAAGGGTGGACAATTCCCCTTGTAGTGCTACACGCCCCCTTGAAAATAGTTAGACCTGCAGCCAATGAGACATTTACTTTAAGCCCCTGGGACCCACACGAGGGGAACAGGGGCCACAGCATTTACTTAAATGGGGCTGAGCTGCAGTGTCATGTATAGCCGCATGTACAGACAATCTGCTGTGCCTAGATAAACATTGAAGGGGCCCCTTTTTTCTGCGTATAGTGGGGATCCCATGGGTTAGACCCTCACAGATCACACATCCAAATGATAGGACCTGGAAAACGCCTTGATGGTCATGTTTAAAATGGGCAAAACCATATATTAGAAGAGGGGTGAAAATGCTTTTGGCCTTTTTGTGTATTTTATAATATTGTACAGTGTCCTGTGTCTGTGCGGTCACTATATTCTGTCCTGAGTGTTCACTTCTCACCTCTCCTCCATGTTTAGGTATATTTTACACGGCGGCCATAGTTGGACCAGCGGTGGGATATCTGTTAGGAGGATTTTTCCTAAATATGTACACAGAATTCAACAGCCCGTAAGTAGCCAAATATCTTCTGCTTCCCACTGACGCTTCTCCCTCCCCACACAACCTGTGATAGAACTGGAGTCCTGAATCATCTCATTATCGGACTGTTCTTCCGGGACTTTTATATTATTAACATTTGTGCGTCACAGGGGAAGACGGTCATATATAAGAGACGCAAGAATATAGGTTTCAGAAAACATAGATAGATAGATAGATACCATGTACTCTATCTATCCATCCATCAATTCCCCATCTATCCAACTATCCCCGTCTAGCCTCATCCATCCACCAATCTCCCATCCATCCCCTATCTATCTATCTATCTATCCACCGATCCCCTATCTATCCATCTATCTCCTATCCATCTAGCCCCTACCTATCCATCACCGATCCCCCTATCTAAACTATCTATCTATCCAGCCCTATCTATTTCTATCTATCCAGCCCCTATCTATCTATCTATCTATCTATCTATCTATCTATCTATCTATCTATCTATCTATCTATCTATCTATCTATCCATCCATCAATTCCCCAACTATCCCCTATCTGTCTAGCCTCATCCATCCACCAATCTCCCATCCATCCCCTATCTACCGATCCCCTATCTATCCCATAATCTATCTATCCATCCCCTATCCTCAAATCCCCTATCTATCTATCTCCTATCCATCCAGCCCCTACCTATCCATCACCGATCCCCTAACTATCTATCGGTCTCTCTCATATCTATCTATCTCCTATCCACCGATCCCCTATCTCTCTGCAGATGTAGGACACCCTGCACACGTAGTCGATTTGTTGTGGATTTTCAGCAGTGTTTCCCCAGCAAAACCCATGTGGAAATGCTGTGGATTTCACCCCTTCTACATTGAAAAGGGTGAAATCCGCAGTGAACTTCCAGAACAACGTTCATATGCTGTGGGTTTGAATTTTTTTGCCTGCAACTTGTGCAGGGGGCCTTAAAAGGGTATTTCCAGAATTGACAATTCTCACCTATTCACAGGTAAAGTGATAATTGTTTGATCACTTGGGGTCCCACCGGTCGCAAGAATGGGGGTCCTGAACCTCCTTGTTCCTCCTCACTGCTCGACCGCAATGAGGACATTGAATGGAGGTGCAGTCGAACATGTGCCTGCCACTCCATTCAATGTCTATGGGACTGACGGAAACAGCCACGTACCAGAGGGGGTGCAGTGAGGGGGATCTGGAGGTTCGGGACCCCCACTCTCACAATCAGTTGTGGTCCTAGCGATCAGACAATCACCTATCCTGTGGACAGGTGATAATTGTTAGTGGGAAAACCTGTTTATGCTGCTGACAAACAATATGGCTTCGATTAAAGGGCTTGTGTCACCATGAATATTTATAGATTTGCTATTTAGGGTGATAAACCATGAAGCATGTGGGACCTGATGCAAAATCTATAGCCCCCACCCTAATTCTCATAATGTGCCATCACACCGTGCACTACCCACCTATAGTACTAGTCTGGGGTCTTTTTATGTGGCAGAGGGGTCTGAGTCCCCTCAGGCACCAGGGCCCGGGTATCTCTACAGATTCTCCTCTGAGCAGAACCCATGTCATACATTACTGTACGTCTGTCTATATCCCACAAGGTTACTGCAATTCTTGGTCTATATTCACTTTATTACAGCACGGACCTGACGCCTGAGAACCCTCTGTGGGTCGGGGCCTGGTGGATTGGCTTCCTGGGTTCTGGTGCAGCTGCGTTCCTCATCTTCTTCCCGATACTTGGATTTCCACAGCAGCTGCCAGGTACAGTTACTTATCACCGGGCATAGATAAGATTGGTCCAATCTGCGTCAATAGATTCACCCAGACTTTATCTGTCCCCTCCCTGAGTACATAACATATAGAGATCACCATACAGAGTATCTCCTACTCATATGTAGCAGAGTACAGAAAGTGTATATATATATATATCCTGGACACTTATTAGAGACACCGGCCCTTTAAGTGTCCCTGTATGAAAATTAGATGCGTGACCCCGGACGCAGCATAAATCCCACTGAACAAGTTTTCCATGGATCGGTTTCAGTGTGAATCCACGTTATAATGGGAAGATCTAGCGATCTGAGCGACTTGGAACGAGGCATGGTCATCGGTGCTAGACGAGCTAAGGAGAAACAAAAGAGAAGAGGGGACAGAAAGGAAGAGGGAAGGAGAGAGAACTGACCTGACGTAATGGGCCTAGGGATTATGCTCAAGAGGCCATGATGGTCCCGTATTCCACGGAGGATTGAAACCGAATCCAGACACGCCATGTTTTAAGAAAGTTGGCGTGGGATCCTCTCATCGATGCCGTGAGGTCCTCCATTCTCATAATGTCCTGGATTTTGCTGAACCACGTGCCCACCGATGGGGGGCAAGTTTGTCTCCACAGCGCGGGGACGCACGCTCTAGCTGCATTCACCAGGTGGCGAACCACTGAGCGTCGATACGTGGATAATGGCACATCACACAGATGGAGCAGAGAAAGGCCCGGAGATCTCGGAAGGAGGAAATCCGTGAATTTCGAGGAAATGCGCCACACCTCAGACCAGAAATCAGTCAAGAGCGGACATTGGGGTTCTCTCTTTCAACTGTGTCGAGAGTAAAACGGAGAACGTGATCGAGAAAAAAACATCCAGCGAAAGGGGATCCTGTGGATGTCAACAACTCGTCGACAAAAAGGGTCATAGAAGGATGTCAAGAACGGCAGTCACGCAAATCGCAGCCAATATAGCGCTAACACTCCGACTAACGTGTCCGGACGCACAACTCGTCGTTCCTCAGCACGGATTGGCTACAACAGCAGATGACCAGTTAGAGCGCCATTGCTGTCTAAAAGAAACAAAAAGACGAGACTCCAGTGGGGGAAAAAAAAAAAAAAAGAGCGCAAAACATGGATCACTGAGCAGTGGAAAACCATCACCTGGTCAGATGAATCCAGATTTCTGCGGCACCATGCTGATGGGAGGGTCAGAATTTGGCGCAAGCCACATGAATCGATGAACCCTTCCCGTCAGCTGTGAACAGTTCTGGCTGGTGGAGGTGGAGTAATGGTGGGGGGAATGTTTTTCTTGGCACACACTGGGTCCTCTGATACCTGTGGATGGATGTTTGACCAGTAGGGCTTACTTAAGCATTGTGGCCGACCAAGTTCATCCCTTCATGGCAGCTGCTTACCCTATGGCAGAAGAACACTTTAGCGGCAACTACGAGAAGCGATCCGGTCCACCTGGCCAATATTCCTGCAGAACGATTTCAACACCTAGCAGAATCTGTACCATGATGAATCGCTGCGGTTCTGAAGGCCAAAGGAGGTCCAAGACACTACTAGATGGGGGTCTCTAATAAAGTGGCCATTCAGTGTATATATATATATATATATATATTGAAATCAATGAGCAACGTATGTAAAAGCACAGACACGCCAGGTGATCTTTTGTAGCTTCTTTCCACTTTGTCAAACAGAGGGGCTTCCAAGCCAAGGAACCCCCTCTAGTTCCTTCATATACCCTTATAGGGCACAGGGGGTTGCCTAAACTAGTCATGTGGGTGCCCTTAGACCAGGATGATACTCCCTGATAACTGGAGAGACCCCGTGTATACTTTTGCAAAGGTGTTCTTTTGCATAGTTCTGCACAGGTGCTGTGTACGCAAATGGTAGGAGATTATTTAAAGGGAATGTGTCGCTAGAAATTTTTTTTCTTTTTTTTTTAGTTAAACAGTTAGTGTATAAGTGATTAGACATTGTTATAATTTTTTAAATTTTTTCACAAGTCAGGAAATATTATAAATTACATTCTAATTTATAACATTTCCCTGTGCTGGTCACTAGAGGGAGCAATTCCCAAAATTGCAGCATTGGCATGTGGTAAAGCAACCTCATTGCTTTATGCTGCAAATTTGGTGTAAACACACACGCTCTAGTGAGCTCACACAATCCCCCCTCCATTATCCTGGCTAGTGCCAGGAGAAAGGAGGGGGTTGAATGTTCAAGCCTCCTACACTGTGTGCCGCAAATTTTTGAGCGAATACACAGTGTAGTAGGCTTAGATACAGTGGTAATCAGACAGTATAACACGAACAAACACAGACATAACTTACCTGCTCCTGCCGCCGCCGCTCCCTCTTGTCCGTCTGCTCCCTCCGCTCCTAGTCCTTGCTTCAGAACACATGTCCGGAAGCCGCGACCGGAAGTAGTAATCTTACTGTCCGGCCGCGGCTTCCGGTCCACAAGAAAATAGCGTCGGATGTCGCTCGGCCAAAGACGTTCCATTTGGACTGTGTGGGAGCGGTGCATGCGCCGTTCCCACACAGATGGCGTACACCATAGTGAATGGAACGGCTCCCGTTCGCATTCTCTATGGGGTTGTATGTGCCGTATTCCATCTCTGTATGTTTCGTTAATCGACACATACAGAGATGAAAAAATAAATGGCAGCCCCCATAGAGAAGAAAAAGTTAGAAAAAAAAAAAAGTTAAACACAAACACACAAATAAATATTTTTTTTTTTAATAAATTTTTTAATAAATTTTTTAAATAAATTTTTTAAACCGGACTACTTGCAAAATTGCAACGAGCAATAACAAAAAAGAAAATGATTGCAAAGAATAAAAACATACCCTTTGACTTGGAAATTGGAAACTCCATTGATTTCCGTGGGTCAGATTCAGAAAGTAGGTTTGTAAAAAAAAATCTCGTTCCGGCAATTTACAAAAGATGATGGGTCATTGATCTCACTGTATAACACGGATTCTTTCAGGTTCTCAGCGCTACGTGGTCATGAGGGTGTCCGAGGCTCATCAGGTCAAAGACGAGGGTCACAAACCAGACCCTGATTTTGGGAAGACAATTAAAGATCTGCCAAAGTAAGAGATTCTTATCAATGTAAATTATTCTTTGCCTCTTCTAGAATGAAGCTCTGAAGGAGTCAATGTATAACAGATTAAGCAATTGCTTAACCTCTTCCCGCCAGAGCCATTCGTTTTTTTTTATCTCTGGTTTTTCTCATTTTATTTTTCCATCGACATCGCTTAATGAGAGTTTTTTTTTTTTGTGGGCCGAGTATTTCATGTACTGAGAAACTTTTAAAAGTCCATTGTTTTTTGGGTTTCATTTTTAAGACGTTCCCCATACAGAAAAACGGACATGTTAACTTTATTCTGAAGGTCAATACGATTACGGCAATACCAAATTGATATAGTTTAGGCTCTGTTCACATCTGCGTCGGAGGCTCCGTTAGGGGTCTCCATCGCAGATCCGGCAGGGTTTGCCGCAGATAATAGCGCAGCATGCTGCGCTACTGTGTCCGGCAAAACCACAGACATCCCGGCGGAACCTATTAAAGTCGATGGGTTCCGTCGGCAACCGGCGGGTTCCGTTGTGCAATGGAACAGTTTGTTTTCCATTATTCCTTTGCTCTGCTCCTCTGATGAAGCAGAACAGTGGAATGCTTCAATGCAGGTGTGAACAGGGCCTTATTTCAGGTTCTATTAATTTTACAAAATATAAACAGTTTATATTTTAAGACTCATTACTTTATGTTTCCGTTGACGGAGCGACGTGAGGGCTTTTTTTTTTCCAGCGTGGCGAGTTGTAGTTTTTATTGGTCCCATTTTGAGGTGCATACAGAATTTTATTACTTTTTATTCAATATTGGGGGCGAGGTGACCGAAAAACAGCAATTCTGTCATTTTTTATTTCTACGGCGTTCACCATGTGCCATAAGCAATGTTATATTTTAATTGTTCGGATTGTTACAGACGCGGCAATACCAATTGTTTTTATTTTTTATTTTATTGTTGACATTTTAGGGAAAAATGTTTTTTGTTTTTTTTAACTTTTATTATATATATTTTTTCCTTATTGTTAAAACAAATTTTTACATTTGTTTTTTAGTCCCTCTAGGGGACGTGAACTTGCGATCGCTTGCACAATACACTGTAAGATTTATGTACTGCAGTGTATTGTGCATTTTCCATCTTTCCATTAAGCCTAGCCGGCATTGCAGGTGGGGCCCATGGGGTGACAGAGGGGCCCTTATCTGTCTAACCGCTTAGATGCCCTGGTTGCTATTGATTGTGGCATCTAAGCGGTGAAATGGATGGGATCGGCGTTCTCTCTGATCCCAGCCGTTAGAGCGAGGTGTTAGATTATCATGGACTGGCCTCAACTTGTAAGCCCGCCCCATGCTCCTGTCTCCCAACTGTGACGTACATGTATGTCAAATGTCGGAAAGGGGTTAAATAACCGTTCCCTGATGTAAAAGTTTCCAAAAGCTGTAGGTGCAGTGAGAAAATACAGAATGCTCTGCTACCTGTCAGTAAACTACTGGATCCCATATACAGTGGAATAGTAGTTTATATATTTATTTTTTTTTAAAAATAAAATAATAAAGTCCCCCAATGGTCTTTTCTGACCTTTTGAGGGACAGATCATAATAATAAAATAAAAAAATACACATAAAATACACTCCCCCCCCCCCCCCCCCAAAAAAAAACAAAACAAAAAACTGCTGCCCTCCAATCATGGTCATAATGCTAGCCCTCAACCAATTACCCTAAAATAGACATGTAATATATCAAAATGATCGGTATACGATTATGAGTGTAATACCATTTGATTACCAGAAAAATGAACTAGAATGTCCAAAAATTATTTTTTTGCAACTTTTTTTAAACTATAGGCCTAAAAGGTTCTAAAAAAGTGATAAAAAGACAAACGGTTATTAAATCACGAAAAATACGGCAAATATCACATCGACGCGGCTAAACGGTGTCCAACCCAAATGAGCATGATCCGGATAAGATGGGAATACCCTCTTAAAGGGAGCGTGAACTAAACGAGGGTTACCTCGGGCGCAGTGGGCATTGATCTGCACAGAATAGGCTCCTGGTCTTAGTTGCTGTTTTTGCCATACAATACAGGGACATATGACTGATCTATCAGCCTAGGTAAGAACACTGCTTGCTTTGGCAGTAGCACACATGGATCTGCATCCCCTCTTAATGGATTCTCCCGAATGTTTTACCCCATAGGTCATTGTTGATGCTTCTCAAAAACCCTACGTTTATTTTCCTGTGCTTAGCTGGTGCAACGGAAGCTACTCTCATCACAGGAGTGTCTACATTTGGGCCAAAGTTTCTAGAGTCACAGTTTAGTTTGAGCGCGTCAGAAGCCGCTACATTTTTTGGTAAGTTGAATCCTTGACAATCTATGTGCTAGAGATGGCGTGAGGAATGGGGGGTCACATACTTTCATCATACTGCGATATTTCATCTTAGGAGGAGTCGTCATACCCTTATTCTGGGAGCTGAACCCACAGATGACACCGAGTAATGGAAACCAACTAGTAGAGGGAAATATCAGTACTGAGGCGCTCTTAAAGGGGCAGAGCCGATCTAGAATTGAAGATACAATGTTTCTTAGATCATGTTCTTCTGGAGCCTTTAAATATCGGTCAATCTAATTACTCTATTGATGACAATTTCTAAGCACTGGGCGAGAGCCGTCTAATGGTCTTACATTATTTCTTAAAGGGGAAGTCCATCAATACATTATGCACATTGTTACTTATGGTAATAACACGAGACACTCATTAGATCCACTACTATGCTGAATACGCACCATTTACAGCAGTTTAATGGATTCTGACACGTCGTCCCATGAAATGGATGCACAATAATTTAACACTTTAACCCTTCAAATGAGACAGGTATACCATGCCACAGCTATGGGGGGTGAGGCAGCCTGGAGTAGAAACATGTGTATCTCTAGCACGGAGTCCAGAATTTGTACCAAGCAAAGATTCGCTTTAGCCCCAGGGTGCCCCTCAAGCCCTTACCAGCAGAACTGGGCAACATATTTATTTTCAGGAATGGGGGGGGGGGGGATTTAGGACCATTTTAGGGCACTTATGTATACTTAAAGGGATAGTTTCCCTTAAAAGGGGTTCTCCACTTTGGACAATCCCTACTGGTTAGAGGTTTCCCTTGACAATAAACAGATTATAAAGTTCCTCCCTGCTGGGACCCCAGCGATCAGCTGTAATCTGTGGGGAAACAAGGCAGTAAGAGTTCAGTTTCCCTGCAGCGCAACCACAGGTGAAATGAAGCATTACACAGAGTCCATTCATATCAATGGGTTGTCTGTGTAATGCAGGACAGGACAGGACAGACACAGAGAGACAGAGAGAGAAAGAGACAGAGAGAAAGAGACAGAGAGAGAGACTGACTCTCTCTTTGTAACCACTCTCCAGTTTGGGGAGGATCCTGAAAAGAGGACTTTTCCTCTAACAACCCAGAATTGCCTTGTAGCGTGTAAGACAATGGGTTTCCTAAACTGAACAATCCATTTAAAGTGAATATCTGTATACAGTAAACTCCTAAGCGCCCCCTGGTGGCCGCTGCAGAAATCTAGAATTATATAAATTGTACTTTATTATTATGGCTGTGTAAAGGGATGTAAAGATAAAGATATATTATGAAATTAATGAGCAGAGAATTTTGGACCGAATAATGAAATGGTGTTGTTAATGATGACTTTCTTACAGTACCGGTTGGGAATAGTTGTTGGGTGACTGAGGAGTTGTCTGTTTGGTTCATTGTGTTAAACCGAAAATCATTGAGGTCAAACACAGAGTGAGGTTTTGAGCACAAAAGACTTCGTAGAGCGAGTATCTGAACACTGTGCACGGCTCTATGGATGGGACAATTGGCTCTTTATTTAGGGACTAAGCAGTGCGGTCTTACAGAACATAATCCACAGTTACCTTAACAGTACAGGTGACTTGGAAGGAAAGCAAACCAGATAATAGAAAAATAATATATGCCGCTCTCAATTATTCTTAAAGGAACACTCATGCAAAATGGATACACAGTGTTATACCTAGTGCAGGGTCTGAGTGGGAGGAGCATGACAAAGATTGAAAGGTCACCAAAGGGAGACTCTCTGTATCAGGTGTCGCATATCTATCCATCCATCCATCCATATATCCATCCTCATATCCATCCTCATAGTCATCCATATATCCATCCATCCATCCATCCTCATATCCATCCACCCACCCTCATATCCATCCATCCATCCATCCTCATATCCATCCACCCACCCTCATATCCATCCATCCATCCATCCTCATATCCATCCTCATATCCACACATCCACCCACCCTCATATCCATCCATCCATCCTCATATCCATCCATCCATCCTCATATCCATCCATCCTTCCCCATATCCATCCTCATATCCATCTATCCGCATATCCATCCATCCATCCATCCTTCCCCATATCAATCCTCATATCCATCCATCCTTCCCCATATCCATCCATCAATATATCCATCCATCCACCCACCCTCATATCCACCCTCATATCCATCCATCCTCATATCCATCCTCATATCCATCTATCCATCCATTCTCATATCCATCCATCATGTGCATAGATTTTGTATGAATGTCAATGTTAGCAAAGGTTTTCCTCCAGGCAGATTAAGAATTATGTGCAATATCTAGATTATAAGCCCCTGGGGTCAGGAACCCTCTGTACAGTGCTATAGTTTATGTCAGTGCTTTATAAAAGACAGATTAATAAAGACATTTCTTATGTTGACATTTACAGGAGCCCTGGTCTTAATGTTATTTTTCCCTCTTCTTCTCCCTTGCACAGGGTATATGGTGGTCCCTGCCGGGGGCGGAGGAACCTTCCTTGGGGGGTTTATAATTAATAAACTGAAGCTGCATTGCTCTGGAGTAATCCGATTCTGTGTCTTTTGTACTCTCCTAAGTCTGATGTCAATCTTCATATTTCTAATCAGCTGTCCCAACATGTCTATGGCCGGAGTGACCGCACCCTACAATGACAGGTATGGATATAATGTAAGCAGATGCGATTTTAGAGAAAAATCAGACCCTGGGTAGTGTGGCCCGTCCTCACCATTTAGTTCTTGTAACTTAAAACTATACATCTAGAACGCCGATAAATATGTTTATACCCATATACTGCCATACAATACAGCCATTCACTGCCTAAATAACACCGCCATACCATGCGCAAACAATACCTCCATGCAGAATCCCAAAAATACCGCTACACACAGGCCAAATGGTGAGGGCTAGAAGACTGGGTCAGAGCATATCCAGAACGGCCGGTCTTGTGGGATCTTCCCGCTATGCAGCCGTTACGATCTACCAAAAGTGGTCCAAGGAAGGAGAACCTGTGACCAGCGACAGGATCATTTAAAAGTATGGGAGTCCGTAAAATAAAAAAAATAGGACATGTCCTATTTTTTACGGAAGGTTTCATACGGCACGGACACCTTCCTGTAAATATACGGTAAGGTGTCCGTCGGCCATAGAAATAAATGGGTCCGTAGTTACGGTCGTGTGCATGGGGCCTAAAGCTTTTTGGGCCCTGATGAAGATGGATACCCCCATATATCGTACTCTAATGCGGCAGAGGGGTCTCTGGGCTACACTCAGGCACCAGGTAAACCCAGCTTTTTTAAACTCCTGAACGGGAAATCTGCAGTAACATCCGATCACTTGTTTGCGTTGTATTTAGTCGATTGTGTCGGTTCTTTGTATGGAGTTCGGAGGTGTAAATATTAATCCCTACGGGGTTTTTCTGCAGTGTCCTCTGGGAGAACGGCGTCAACCTGTCTGCTGTATGTAATGCCGACTGCGGCTGTGTGCAGGATCATTATAGTCCTGTCTGTGGAGCAGATGACGTCATGTACTACTCCGCCTGCTATGCTGGGTGCTCGGTAACGTACGCGGAGCGCCAGGACGGTAAAAAGGTATCGGATGCTTTGTATGTGGAAGGCTGGTCTGGGCTTGTGAATGGGGCCGAGCAATTGACTCATCTGTAAATGTGATATCACCATGACAAACTCAGCTCTGCTACATCAGTGTTTTGTTTAATGACCATCTAGTTTAATCTTGCACTTTATTTTCCAGGTTTACCAAAACTGCAGCTGCATTGCTACGAATATGTCGGCGGCGGGTGCACAGGCCATATCGGGAAAATGTTTGTCTTCCTGCCATAAGATGTCTCTCCTTTTAATATTCACTTTCATGGTCATATTTTTTACGTTCCTGTGCAGCATTCCCGCATTGACCGCGACACTAAGGTACACGAGTCCTCTGTGTAATGTATATGGTCCCCACCTGACTGTCCCCTTATATTTCCCATCAGAGGAGTCAAGGGTCGGAATTGAAGATTTCAACCCATCTATTTTCCTTGGGGATAAGCGGCGCCAGATGTGTCTGGTAGCCGCTTATCTTCCTCCGCATTTGACCAAGCTGAAAGTGCTTGTTTATAGGGGAGATGGAAACGATAGATTATATGAACCAGCATTTTCAGGACAAACTTGCACAGAAATTAAGATCGTCGTCTATTTAGACCGATATTTGGAAAAGTCTAATGCAGGTTCATGAAATTACAAAACATGGGCACACTTATCCAATGCATGTTTTCCCGTGAGCGCTGTGTATAAGTGGCGAGATCCGCTACTGCTGCGTCCTTTCCTGTTCCTAGTGATCATGTGACTCATCACGCAATCATCGGGATTCCACTGTCAGGCCAGTTGCGCTTTCTGGCTCCATTGCTGCATTTAAAGTGGAAAGTTGAATTTTAATGCATAGCTCCGATTCCCCACTGCCTGTCCTAGGCTTCCCCTGCCTTGTCTGTTGTCCCTACACACATGCTGACGCAACGTCCACAGTAGCAACACGTCTAATGGCTGTGGCGGCCTGTTGTGGTGGCGGCCAGTCGTTGGCTGCAACAATGGCGTCATGATGGATGGAATGTCACTTCTTCGGCAAGTGATTGGCAGACTTGGTCACCGGACGTGTTGTCATCATGGAGATCACATGAGGGGGACAACAGGCGGGTGTCCGCAGTCATCACTACGGACAGCACGGAGGGGGCCCAGGGCGGAATTGCTAGGATAAAGTTCGTTATTTTACAATATTGATTCCTTTAAATGCCAAGTGTCCCCCTGCTTCATAGCGGAGCCGCCGTGGCCATACACAATTGTGAAGACAATTCTCCTTTTTACCTGTGAGGACAGGAGAGAGATTTGTGCTAGTGATGTAGATCAGCAGCACCAGTGGATTGTCTAGACTACAATTGTCACAAACCCTCAGCTGTAAAACTTATTAGGTCTGTGCAGGCTTTTCAGCAACCGGATGTAAACTAGAATGTTTCCATTCATTGACAGCAAGCAAGGGGGGGGTCTTGATATGGTGAGATATTGAAACACAAAGGGGGGGGGATTTTATCACTGGCGTTTCATGCACCGGTCTTAAACTTGATTACGCGCATCTCCGGCCGCCCGTGTGCTATGATTTATGCTAATTTCGGACGAAAATTATACTAAATTTGCAAATTTACCACGCCCCATTTCACTAAGCCCCACCTACTGTTTGGTAAAGTGCTGCGAGTTAAAACTTTTTAAGCACATTGGTTGTATGGTGCAGAAAAGTTGCAGTGTAGGAGGTATAATGAATCCCCCCCCCCCATCGTCTATTAGAAAGTTGCAGAACTTTTCATTATACAGTGGATAAGCGGAGATAAACAAGGAAAGCCCCTTTAAATGATGTCACACTAGTGACAAGTCCTAACGTGGTATAAACAACCCTATTGATGCAGCATTCATCGCTCCACAGACATGTGACTCATTAACCCTGTATTTTCCCGTCTGGCTTGTATTCTAGGTGTGTCTCGGACAGTCAGCGTTCCTTTGCACTTGGGATCCAGTGGATATTAGTGCGGACATTAGGTATGAAATAACAAGAAGCACTTATACTAATGGAGCCAATACCCCTAATGAGGCACTCAGCATTTCCTGCATTATCTTCTCCTCCCTGCACTCACAGCAAAGTGCCTTCCTCTAAGTAACAGTCTTCGCGTTTAATACGCCATTAGCAGCTCAACTAGTAAAGGGCTCCGTGTCCGTAGCGAGAGTCACATTTACCGATAGGATGGGCCGCGCCGATGACATGACACTAGCATTACGTTTAGGAGTGGCTGGATCTTCTAATACAATGGTGGCCGATAGATAACACACCAGGGTCTATCTCTTTAAGAAGAATTTAAAGGGTATGTCCACTTTTATATTGCTTTAATACATACTAAATAAAAAGTGAAGCAACTTTGAAAATCGTCTTTATTAAAAATATCATTTACGTTTCTTTTTTTCTCTGCAGCTCCTATTCAGACCTGTGTGTTTCCATGGTTACAGACTACAAACAAAGCCTCTGTAGTCTGATCCTGCAGTCATGTGTAACTCCTTTCTATCTCTCCCTTATTTCTTGCTTACAGTCGGTAGGTTTGCAAGAAGAAAAGGACCGATGGAGTGGAGTAACACATGACTGCAAGACTACTTTGTTTGTAGTCTGTAACCATGGAGACACATGTCTGTATCGGAGCTGTATACACAAAACGGTCAGAGATTTTTAATCAAGACTATTTTCAAAGTTGCATCATTTTTAGTTTATTTTAGATGCATTGGAGCAATAAAAATATTGGTTGTATAAGTATATATACCCTTTTATTCACTACTACCACTAACTGTACCTACGTCATTTATAGAAATGTAGCAGAGCTAAATGTGTTTCGTTCGTGCATCACGATAATGCTCAGTAGTGCAGTACTTTTCTCTGCAGTCCCATGTAAAACTTCAGATAACCCATCATGATATTACCATGAGTCGTATCAAAAGACAAACTCGTCTCTGCTACATCTGTACATTGAAATTCTTCTCTATGTGCTTCTTGCCCTGTCTGTGATTATTACTGAGCTCCACCTTCTGTTCCTTTGACAGGTGGAATCCCAGGACCCATCGCCTTTGGCTCCATGATTGACATTTCATGCCTGCTCTGGCAAAACCAAAGTGGAGAGAAGGGGTCGTGCTACTTGTACCACAATTCAGCCATGAGCAGCTACATGCTTATAGCGGGTCTTGTTTACAAGGTAAGCGCCATAATGTGCCGTACGTGTGACAGAGCCTATAGTGTCGGGGTATATTCACACCCAGAGCCGCACCATTACCACACGCGGTATTATTTGCATGGGCATCATCACACTAATGCAATCGCGCCAAACCGCAATATGTGCAATATGGCGTGTAATGTGCACCTGTGGTTTCATGCGACCACAAATTCTTCCATAGTGCATATGATTTTTCCGTCTAGGAGTCTATTACCATCACATGCAAAATTGCAATCGCGATTTTAAGCAATATCACAAGGCGATTTAAAATGATCAAAAATGCTCCTCCCCGAAACCCCTGTTAACCGCTCCAGCCTAAAATATATACGAGAATTGCTTAAAGAGGACCTCCCTGCTCTGCTGACATGTCTTGTGTTCCCCATAAACATGACAACGCTGGGACATCTTTTTTTAAAACTCTGATGTGCTGTTCCTCTGTTATGCCTCCTGGAAATGTATGGATAAATTAAGAACTTGGTCTGACCGTTGCTCTTCTGAATAGGATGTGTCCCTGCACAGTCATTTGACAGTGTCACACTGTGTAGGGTCACAACCATTGACTAGGGTTATGCTAACAGCCATTCTGGTTAATAGAGAGGGTCTTAAATGGGAGACACCCTTTTATTACTTCCCTGGGAAGGGATTGTCCATTCCTCTGTCCGCTCTCCTGATATGTCTGTTTTGGTAAATACTTTAATTCCCCATGAAATAACACATCTGAATTATCTTTTGATGACTCTGCCTTGTGTTGTTCCTCTGTTATTCCTCCTGAAAGTGCATGAACAAATTGACAACGGGCTGTTAATATTCCTCTTTTCAATAGGGTGTGTCCCTGCAGTCATTGGACATCATTAGACTGTGCAGGGACATGCCTCATTGACAAGGGGAATGATAACATCCAATGTGTTCATATATTTCCAGGAGGAATAACAGAGGAACAGCAAAACGCAGAGTTCTAAGAACAGATGCTCCAGAAATGTTACTTTAGGGGAATGCAAGTATTTACTAAGACGGACATGTCAGAAGTCCTGACAGATCCTCTTTAGAGCGTAATACCCTGATATAATGCCACGTTTCAGAGGAGTTCAGCTTCCCTGCAGATCCTTCAACAGAATATGGGCTGAACTTTATTGCAGCCTATAGTCTGCTCAGGATATCTAGTATGTAGTCTGCTGATGGATCTGCAGGGGAGTTGCTGGATAGCTCCTGCAGCTAATGGCAGCAATTCCAATAAAAACAACATATTATGGAATTGCTATTTGAGCGATTCCCTCCCATATTTTAGTATAGGACTAACCCTGTGCGGTCTTTTTTTTCCCCAGCTCTTAGGGTTGGTGTTCTTTCTACTTGCTCTGTTACTATATAAACCTCCGCCAGCTTCCCCGGCAAATAGCTTGGATAAAGCAGCCAATGGGCATTCAGAGAAGGGATCTCAAGGAGAAACTTTGGTGACCTCATCGTGCAATCCTTCCTGAGTACCCCCACCCACAGATCCTCTGCACGCTTTTTCGTTGCCTTCATGCATCACATGACATGTCTCCGGTCATCATGGCAGTGCTGTCACAGCGGACTTTTTTTCTACCGACCGCATGAAAGGGCTACTCCGAGCACTGCGACGACATCAGAAAATACAGCAGCGGACAGTACGTGTCTTATACAGACAGATCAGATATTTCCGGTTTTTATATTTGAGCACTTAGAACACACAGTCAGTGTAATATTATGTGTATCTGACCCTGGGAAAAACTAAAACATAATTTATTTTACCCTTTTATTATATTTTATTGATATTATGTTCAGTCAATTTCTTAAAATTAAAGGAATATTCCAGTTTTATATGAATAAAGCGTAATCAACCATTGTATAACGAAATTTTCTACAAATTGCCAATATACTTTGTGTTTTAATTCCTTTTCAAAATCTCTGCTTTCTGCCAGTGAATGGCAACAATCTTGTTTACATCAAGAGGCTAAAAAACCAGTACCAGCAGCCACCACTAGGGGGAGCTCACTGTATACAGATTCATACAATTCCCCCTAGCTGTATAAATCCATATACTGTGAGCTCCCCCTAGTGGCCAGACAGTATTATATAATTTATCAAGTCAGAAAAACAGTTTTCCAGCACAGATATATTATTAAATAAATCAGCACAGAATGTTGTACTTGAAAGCAGAATGGTGGACATGGAGGCCCTATGATTTCTGTCTACATCCCTACCGGGCTGATACAATGTAACAGTGCAGGGAAAATGTAACAAACTATCAGACGAACAAGAGCTTTTTGCTGCTGTTGCTTAGCTCCCAGAGGATGGTCCAGCAGGATATAATTGTAACATAACCTCAGCTGTATGAGGTTGCCGACTATCAGCCTCTGGATGTAAGCAAGAACGGTTCCATTTACTGACAACAAGCACAGATCTTCAAAACTATTAGAAATTGAAACAAAGTATATTTGAAAGTTTTAGAACTTTTTATGATACAATGATGAAGCTTTATTTACACAAGACTGGACGACCCCTTTTTAATATTGTCATCATTTACTAGGTCTCATTGGCTGCCGCTTATATTTCCGTGGTTGGACTATGTGGTTGGATTTGTCCTTACACCCATTAGGCAAGTGCCTAGGGGGGGGGGGGGGGCAGAATTGATAAAACACCCGTTCCCTGCAGGGTATCCATGCCAAGCTCATGTTCTTTCATTGAACTTTTCATTTACTATATGCCAGGATGGCCTTATGGTGCCAAAGCTCACATGCCCACAGGCTCCAGATGTGGCCCAGGGTGGCACATGTGATAATAACTTCATGGAATGGTATTCTCATGACATAACTGCACACCTCATTAAAGGGGAACACAACCTATTATGAAAGCAGGGGTACAGCTGATCACAGGGTCCCGCTGCAGGGATCTCCGGTGATCAGCAAATGATCATGTACCAACAAATTGACCATATGTTATATGCCAGGTACTCCCTGGTTAATAAAGAGGTTCTCAAATGGGGGAACCCCATTTATTACCCCCCTGGAAAGTGATTGTCCAGAGAGAACATGACATTTAAAGAGGACCGGTTAACTCTCAAGACATGTCTGTTTTAGTAAATACTTGTATTCCTTATTAAAATAGCATTTTATTTTTAGAATTTTACGTTACTCCTCTGTTATTCCTCCTGGAAATGTATGAATAAATTGACAACTAGGTGTTCTAATTTCAATAGGATGTGTCCCTACACAGTCATTGGGCAGTGTCAGGCTGTGGCCCAATGACAAGGGGAATGGTAACACCCAATTTATACATTTCCAGGAGGAATAACAGAGGACTGGTACTACACAGTTCTTAGAAAACATTCTCCGGAATCGTTATCTTATGAGGAATTCAAGTATTTACTTAGAGATGTCAGGAGAGGTGACAGGGACCCTTTAAATAGAATTATTTCATTAGGGTAATGGTTAAAGGGAGTTTCCACTTCGGATGCACTTTCCACTATAAATTACGGAATTGCTCAAGTAACGATCAGATAAAATAGAATGATTACCTTACCTGCTCCCTAGAACTATAGGACTAATCTGATCAGTTAGAAATCCCAGATGACTTGGATTCACGTTTTGTCCAGCTTCCCTCCGGATCTAGTATCAGGACTATTTGCAGCAGTCTGTGAATGGAAACCAGACTGCACACCATAGCTTCTAGTTCACTGCTGGGATCTGAAGGAAGACGTACCGGACTCCTTACAGCCCTGACAGTGAGTATCAGATCATTTCTCTGGCTTAAAGCAAACCTCCGGTCTCGCAACAACATTTTAGATATGATGGGGTATATGGAGTAATATTACCCGGTGCCCTCCAGTTGTGCCCTCTGCAGTGAATCTGCCATTTTGGGGTCCCCCTCTCTTTTGTCCAAATATAGCTGCAGCACTTCTTCTGAGACACTCCCACTGTTCTCTGATTGTCCAGAGCTGCTCATATGAGCAGTTCTGGCCAATCCGAGAACAAAGGGAGTGTCTTAGACTCGGTCTAAGAAGCGCTGTGGCCAGTTTGGGTCAAGACAAAGGGGAACCCCAAAGCGGCAGATCGAGGGCAGAGGGGCAGAACTGGAGGGCACCAGGTAATTTTACTCCACATACCGCGTCATATTTGTATTTTTGTACTGGGATCGGAGGGTCGTTTTTTGGGAGCATTTTCCATAAACACTTTATATTAGGGAATTGTGATTTAAGCGATTTTCTTGTGCGATCTGAAAGCTTTAACTTTACGTAATGTTATATTCCTTCATGGTTACTCTATATTATAAATATGCTACCCCTCATCCTTATGTAACAAAGGTCTCCTGAGATGAGGTTTGCTTGGGGGTGCTCAAATTATAAGGAAAGTCCAGTGTAGGTAAGAATATTAAAATCAAAATAAATTGAAAATATAATTTCTTAAAGAGATATTCCACTTTTAGAAAAATCTGATTACTAAAGCAGGTTGACATAGGAAAGATCATGGCTGCCAATCATTCCTTGCCCCTACTCTGCTGACAGCATAGCACCAAGCCAGTGCGGTGTGGTTGTTAGGGAAACACTGCCTAACAACCAAAGCCGCCTGTTTTCCCTAGCAACCAGTGTGTCTCAGATTCCTCAGGTCTTCATCCTAAAGATAATCTGCCGACCTCTCCTGAGCTGTCTGTTTTATTAAATACATGTATTCCTCATGAAATAACAATTATTTTCTTAGAATTCTGCACTGTTCCATTAATCTGTTATTCCTCCTGGAAATGTCGAACTTAATTGACAACTGGGTGTTTTCATTCTTGTTGTTTAAGGGGTGTGTCCCTATACAGTCTAACACTGTCCAATCAGTGCTGACTGTCCCAGACTGCGAGGGGACACACCCCCAACACCAGATTGACAATGTATTCATAAATTTCCAGGAGTAATAACAGAGTAGCTGCACAACATTCTAAGAAAAGATGCTACAGAATGGTTATACCATGGGGAATACACTTATGTACTAAAACAGAAATGTCAGGAGAGCTCTTAGGTACTCTTAGGGTATGTTCACACGAGCTATTTTCAGCCATTTTTCGGGCCGTAAACGCCCTGAAAAATCGGAAGCAGAACGCCTACAAACATCTGCCCATTGATTTCAATGGGAAATATGGCGTTCCGTTCCGGCGGGGCGTTATTTTACGCCTCAGTTTCAAATTACGGCGCGTAAAAAGAAAGTGCACGTCACTTCTTGAGCCGTTTTTCATGGACTCCATAGAAAAAACAGCTCCAAAAACGGCCGTAAAAAACACAGCAAAAAACGCGAGTTGCTTAAAAAAACAGCTGAAAATCAGGGGCTGTTTTCCCTTGAAAACAGTTCCGTATTGTCAGCTGTTTTTTGTTAAGCGTGTGAACATAGCCTTAAAAGGCAGAATTGACGTGGAGACTTGGAAGCACCCTAACCCCTAACCAGACTTTTCTTTGCTCCTTTCTGCTGTATTAATCAGATTTTATGCAAAAAATGACTTGGAGTGGAGTTCGCATTTTTGTCCTCATTTCATGATATTCTCCTTTAAATTTATATGGTGCAATATTTTAACACATTAAGAACAGGTCAAAATCGCAGACTGCTATCAGAAGCACAGAAATCTATTTATGGATAAGCTCTGGTCGGTATATGGGATGTATCTTATATATAGGGGTAATTATAAGCATGGAGATGACAAGGAAAATATCTATGCAGACTTTTATATACCAAGTGTTTTCAGAATGTGTAATACTGTGTGTGTGTGTGTGTGTGTGTGTGTGTGTGTGTGTGTGTATATATATATAGTGGCTCATCTGTATGCATTGTATTACATTACAGCATATTACAGGTGTTCATGTTTCACCATATTCATGTTTCTATATAGAATAATCTTCACAAAAAGTTGAATACATTACAATACTGATTGTGGAATTACAGACTTCTGGTTGATATTGGAAACAGTCAGCAAGCAGGTGCACACAACAGCCTAGCCGAGCTCCTGTAATGCAGGGGTGGGGGCAGTTAGTTTATCCTACTTCAAAGTACTGTGCAGTACTTGGCGTAAAGATAACACTTCCCATGATGCAAATCACCAGAAAGAGATTTCTGCTTTACAGAATAGTGAGTGCAGCTCTTGAATAAAATACAGGATGTAACTCCGGATCAGTACAGGATAAGTAATGTAATGTACACAGTGACTCCACCAGCAGAATAGTGAGTGCAGCTCTGGAGTATAATACAGGATGTAACTCAGGATCAGTGCAGGATAAGTAATGTAATGTATGTACACAGTGACTCCACCAGCAGAATAGTGAGTGCAGCTCTGGAGTACAATACAGGATGTAACTCAGGATCAGTACAGGATAAGTAATGTAATGTACACAGTGACTCCACCAGCAGAATAGTGAGTGCAGCTCTGGAGTATAATACAGGATGTAACTCAGGATCAGTACAGGATAAGTAATGTAATGTATGTACACAGTGACTCCACCAGCAGAATAGTGAGTACAGCTCTGGAGTATAATACAGGATGTAACTCAGGATCAGTACAGGATAAGTAATGTAATGTATGTACACAGTGACTCCACCAGCAGAATAGTGAGTACAGCTCTGGAGTATAATACAGGATGTAACTCAGGATCAGTACAGGATAAGTAATGTAATGTATGTACACCTTGACTCCACTTTGTGTAGATTATATCTATATGTAATGTGCATAATGGTGCCCAGAGGTGAGCAGGCCCTTAAATTCTGATTTATTGTATTCTTGATGAAGCAGCGGGCATTGCCCAAGTGTACAATGAATAGTGTAGATAGAAGAATGTTATTTATGTGTTGTGAAGGTTGGTGATGAATTATAAGTCACAACTATTTTTACTTTTTCTTTTTTTTCTTTTCTCCTTTTGTAAACTTTTGTATCATTGTTATAGAAAAAAAAAAGTAGTTCTGAAATGAGTGTTTAATATGTATCGAAGATGGTTTTTGCATAGAGGGGCAACGAGGAATATAGAACACCATATACCGCTCAGTGAGATCCATTGGGTCATACAATATAAAAAATATAGCAATCTGTGCACAATAAAAAATGGCGCAAATACACTGGAGAATATGGCAGAACATGCGCCTACTTTATTAGTTGTATGTGTGACTTCATATATGGCAATAGGGGCTGGCAATAGGAAGCCGTACCCGGGCCGTTGTGTCCTAGGAAGTGTTCCTGTGTGGTATTCGGATTGTTCACTTGGGCTTAGGCACCTTTAGGACATTCTCTCCTACAAATCCGTGTGCCTCAAACAAGCCCTGTGACTTGGAGCCTATCAGAAACTTGCATCCTATTCCGATTGCTACCTATGGGTCAGTATTTTATCATAGCGCAGGGCCCCCCATACGCCTAAACCTCATTTTGTTTCTAATCTAAATCAGTCTTCCCCAACCTGCAGCTGTCAGGGCATGGTGGGAGTTGTAGTTTTGCAACAGCTGGAGTGCCACAGATTGGCGAACATTGATCTAAATAGATATAAAACTTAGTGCCGCTTAATTTCTTAATGTATCTTTATAGGGGTCAGAGCTCTATTTTTCTGATACAGAGCTCCAAATACCCTGTAAAGGATTTAAATTATAGTATTCTGGCTGCCTGCAGCCACCACTAGAGGGAGCTGCAGAGCTTATACATTGAACTCAACAGTATGCAAGGAGTTCCCTCTAGTGGTGACTACAGGAAGAAAGGATTTTATTATGGAACTGTGTCTATGCAAGGGATTTGGAGCTTTGTGTCAGAAATACGGAGCTCCGACCGCTATAAAGATAAATTAAGAAAATAATCAGAACAGAATTTAGAACCTAAAAACGATATTGTGTTGGAAGGTGGAGACTCACTTTATGTAACACTGTCCTGTAAAGGACGTCCATGAGAGCTCCTGAGAATGGTCTGTTACATACAATCTGTACAGCGCTGCATTATATGTTGGCGCTGTGAGTAGGGGGAATACATTCACTGTGCTGCTGCCGTCTCACGGTTTACAGGTTATGATTCTTTTCCTGTACTTTTTGTATAAATGTCTGTGTTTATGTATAAAAGGTTTTTAATAAAAGTTTGGCCCTTGTATTATTATTTTATTCTTCATGTCGATGCCCTGGTGCAAAACCAGTACCAGGATCCATTCCCTAATCCTGGCCAATGCCATAGTGTGCAGTGACTTCACTCTGTGCAGGATCTATATATAGTATATATTATATGTACACACACACCATTCAGTGTATTATAGGATAGCTGGAGTATAGTTATTACTGTGCAATGATCATGATATGACCTCACATCTCCGCACTGCTCCTGTATGATGCTGCCGTTCTCTTATATGGCTGAGGCACTCGGCCCAGGGTATACCATCTCAATTTTCCCCTACAGCTGTGCAACCAGCTTTCTGTCAACCACATAGGAAAGGACACCGGTAACACATATGTATGAGCATAGCAATAATGCAATACAGACCACTCCACCTGTATTCAACTGATGGTGCCTCCTGGGCAATGCCAAGGAAAGTAAACTGCCCTGGAAAGTAAACTGCACCTGCTGTAAAGAACCATCTGAACAGAATGTAGTAATTTGCTGCCATCTAGTGGAAAACTGCAGGAACTACTATTAAATTTAAAAAGTTGCAAATTAATTTCTTTATAGTGTCTCCAAAATATGAAACAATGTAGTGATAATAGATGCAAATTTAAATCACAACTCCATACTAGATAAAGCATATATCTAATACAGCAAAACCATACATGAGTTCGTAGGTCTTCCCCACTGGGCAGTTCGCACACCTGTACAGAAGTGCCGTATGGTACTGTATTCATAGTTATTTATGAGGACATGGCCGTACTACGGCACCATACAAGCTCTGATTACATGCAGAGACAGAGGGTGTTTTTTTTTGTTTTTTTTAAAATTCATACGGAAAAAGATAGTGCTGTGCCCCATTGTATGCTGTATTATGGAATTATTTGCCCCTATAAGCATTGATTCTATGGTAGAATATCTCCATAATATGATGTTGTATGGCAGCACCATTCTATGTTCTATGGCTCTGCAGTGCTGAATCACGGGGACTCCACGTGCCACCGTAGTCACTGCTCTGCAGTGTGTATAAGCAAGGCCGGCCTTTGGGGTGTGCAACCTGTGCCATCGCAGAGGATGCATCACCCTAGCAGGTGCTGTTTGTGAAGCTCCCGGACCCGGCGACTCTGCCCGGGTGCTCCTTCTCTGCTCAGTGGCGTAACTACCGCTGTAGCAGGTGCTAGCAGTGCTACCAGGCATGAGGGTGCCCATGACGCCCGCCAGGATGGGGTCCCCATGCCCAGTGGCGCAGCTAGCAGCCACTATGGCTGCTACAGTGGTAGCAACACCACATTCAATAATATCTGCATCTTCAGGACCCCGATACCATTGAATCCTATGACAGAGCAGGGAGGTATCTCCCTACTCTGCCATTTACTGGTCTACAGGCCTGTCAGCCTATCAGGGACAGGATCCCTGCGCAGGCCGGAATGGTGACGTCACTGGATCACAACGGCCTACGCAAGGATGCTGTTGTGGAGCAGCGCCGTTCGTTGCAGGCGAGTACAATTTTTTTGTTTTGTTTGGGGGGCAAGGTCTGCAAGAGGGAGGTGGGGGGCAGTTTGGCACTATCTACAGGGGGGCTGTGCGGCAATATACTATGTGTGGCACTTAGGGGAAATTATACTGTGTGGGGGCGCTATAAAGGGCATTATACTGTGTGGGGGCACTATAAAGGGCATTATACTGTGTGGGGGCTCTATAAAGGGCATTATACTGTGTGGGGGCGCTATAAAGGGCATTATACTGTGTGGGGGCACTATAAAGGGCATTATACTGTGTGGGGGCGCTATAAAGGGCATTATACTGTGTGGGGGCTCTATAAAGGGCATTATACTGTGTGGGGGCGCTATAAAGGGCATTATACTGTGTGGGGGCGCTATAAAGGGCATTATACTGTGTGGGGGCACTATAAAGAGCATTATACTGTGTGGGGGCACTATAAAGGGCATTATACTGTGTGGGGGCTCTATAAAGGTCATTATACTGTGTGGGGGCACTATAAAGGGCATTATACTGTGTGGGGGCACTATAAAGGGCATTATACTGTGTGGGGGCGCTATAAAGGGCATTATACTGTGTGGGGGCACTATAAAGGGCATTATACTGTGTGGGGGCGCTATAAAGGGCATTATACTGTGTGGGGGCACTATAAAGGGCATTATACTGTGTGGGGGCACTATAAAGGGCATTATACTGTGTGGGGGCACTATAAAGGGCATTATACTGTGTGGGGGCTCTATAAAGGGCATTATACTGTGTGGGGGCACTATAAAGGTCATTATACTGTGTGTGGCGCTATAAAGGGCATTATACTGTGTGGGGGCGCTATAAAGGGCATTATACTGTGTGGGGGCGCTATAAAGGGCATCATACTGTGTGGGGGCGCTATAAAGGGCATCATACTGTGTGGGGGCGCTATAAAGGGCATTATACTGTGTGGGGGCGCTATAAAGGGCATTATACTGTGTGGGGGCGCTATAAAGGGCATTATACTGTGTGGGGGCACTATAAAGGGCATCATACTGTGTGGGGGCGCTATAAAGGGCATCATACTGTGTGGGGGCGCTATAAAGGGCATCATACTGTGTGGGGGCGCTATAAAGGGCATCATACTGTGTGGGGGCGCTATAAAGGGCATTATACTGTGTGGGGGCGCTATAAAGGGCATTATACTGTGTGGGGGCACTATAAAGGGCATCATACTGTGTGGGGGCGCTATAAAGGGCATCATACTGTGTGGGGGCGCTATAAAGGGCATCATACTGTGTGGGGGCGCTATAAAGGGCATTATACTGTGTGGGGGCGCTATAAAGGGCATTATACTGTGTGGGGGCACTATAAAGGGCATTATACTGTGTGGGGGCACTATAAAGGGCATTATACTGTGTGTTGGCACTAAGAAGAGCATTATACTGTGTGGGGGCACTATAAAGGGCATTATACTGTGTGGGGGCGCTATAAAGGGCATTATACTGTGTGGGGGCACTATAAAGGGCATTATACTGTGTGGGGGCACTATAAAGGGCATTATACTGTGTGGGGGCGCTATAAAGGGCATTATACTGTGTGGGGGCACTATAAAGGGCATCATACTGTGTGGGGGCACTATAAAGGGCATTATACTGTGTGTTGGCGCTATAAAGGGCATTATACTGTGTGGGGGCACTATAAAGAGCATTATACTGTGTGGGGGCACTATAAAGGGCATTATACTGTGTGGGGGCGCTATAAAGGGCATTATACTGTGTGGGGGCACTATAAAGGGCATTATACTGTGTGTGGCGCTATAAAGGGCATTATACTGTGTGGGGGCTCTATAAAGGGCATTATACTGTGTGGGGGCACTATAAAGGTCATTATACTGTGTGTGGCGCTATAAAGGGCATTATACTGTGTGGGGGCACTATAAAGGGCATTATACTGTGTGGGGGCTCTATAAAGGGCATTATACTGTGTGGGGGCACTATAAAGGTCATTATACTGTGTGTGGCGCTATAAAGGGAATTATACTGTGTGGGGGCGCTATAAAGGGCATTATACTGTGTGGGGGCGCTATAAAGGGCATTATACTGTGTGGGGGCGCTATAAAGGGCATCATACTGTGTGGGGGCGCTATAAAGGGCATCATACTGTGTGGGGGCGCTATAAAGGGCATTATACTGTGTGGGGGCGCTATAAAGGGCATTATACTGTGTGGGGGCGCTATAAAGGGCATTATACTGTGTGGGGGCACTATAAAGGGCATCATACTGTGTGGGGGCGCTATAAAGGGCATCATACTGTGTGGGGGCGCTATAAAGGGCATCATACTGTGTGGGGGCGCTATAAAGGGCATCATACTGTGTGGGGGCGCTATAAAGGGCATTATACTGTGTGGGGGCGCTATAAAGGGCATTATACTGTGTGGGGGCACTATAAAGGGCATCATACTGTGTGGGGGCACTATAAAGGGCATTATACTGTGTGTTGGCACTAAGAAGAGCATTATACTGTGTGGGGGCACTATAAAGGGCATTATACTGTGTGGGGGCGCTATAAAGGGCATTATACTGTGTGGGGGCGCTATAAAGGGCATTATACTGTGTGGGGGCGCTATAAAGGGCATTATACTGTGTGGGGGCGCTATAAAGGGCATTATACTGTGTGGGGGCGCTATAAAGGGCATTATACTGTGTGGGGGCGCTATAAAGGGCATTATACTGTGTGGGGGCACTATAAAGGGCATCATACTGTGTGGGGGCACTATAAAGGGCATTATACTGTGTGTTGGCACTAAGAAGAGCATTATACTGTGTGGGGGCACTATAAAGGGCATTATACTGTGTGTGGCGCTATAAAGGGCATTATACTGTGTGGGGGCACTATAAAGGGCATTATACTGTGTGGGGGCGCTATAAAGGGCATCATACTGTGTGGGGGCACTATAAAGGGCATTATACTGTGTGTGGCGCTATAAAGGGCATTATACTGTGTGGGGGCACTATAAAGGGCATTATACTGTGTGGGGGCGCTATAAAGGGCATTATACTGTGTGTGGCACTATAAAGGGCATTATACTGTGTGTGGCGCTATAAAGGGCATTATACTGTGTGTGGCGCTATAAAGGGCATTATACTGTGTGGGGGCACTATAAAGGGCATTATACTGTGTGGGGGCGCTATAAAGGGCATCATACTGTGTGGGGGCACTATAAAGGGCATTATACTGTGTGTGGCGCTATAAAGGGCATTATACTGTGTGGGGGCACTATAAAGGGCATTATACTGTGTGTGGCACTATAAAGGGCATTATACTGTGTGTGGCGCTATAAAGGGCATTATACTGTGTGGGGGCACTATAAAGGGCATTATACTGTGTGGGGGCGCTATAAAGGGCATCATACTGTGTGGGGGCACTATAAAGGGCATCATACTGTGTGGGGGCACTATAAAGGGCATTATACTGTGTGTGGCGCTATAAAGGGCATTATACTGTGTGGGGGCGCTATAAAGGGCATTATACTGTGTGGGGGCACTATAAAGGGCATTATACTGTGTGGGGGCACTATAAAGGGCATTATACTGTGTGTGGCGCTATAAAGGGCATTATACTGTGTGGGGGCACTATAAAGGGCATTATACTGTGTGTGGCGCTATAAAGAGCATTATACTGTGTGTGGCGCTATAAAGGGCATTATACTGTGTGTGGGGGATTATATATTTTTTATGATGGGTTTGGGGCGCCGAAATAAAATTTCACACGGGGCACTATCTATCCTAAGGCCGGCCCTGTGCATAAGGTCTTAGGTAGAGCATTAATTGAGCTATAAAGTCCACTAATTATTATAATATTTTTTTCCATTAATCAATAACAAATTCATGACCCTTAGTAATTGGGGGAAAAGTGACATCTTATTCTAAGGCCGGATTCACACGAGCGTGTGCGTTTTGCCCGTGCAAAAAACGCGGAGTTTTGAACGCGCAAAAGGCACTTGACAGCTCCGTGTGTCAGCCCCGTATGATGCGCGGCTGCGTGCTTTTCGCGCAGCCGGCATTATAACACTCCGTTTGGATGTTTGTAAACAGAGAAGCACGTGGTGCTTTTCTGTTTTCATTCATAGTTTGACAGCTGTTGCGCGAATCACGCGCGTCCCACGGAAGTGCTTCCGTGTGGTGCGCGCGATTTTCACGCACCCACTGACTTCAATGGGTGCGTGATGAGCGAAATACGCCCAAAGAACGGACATGTCGTGACTTTTTCGCAGCGGACTCACGCTGCGGAAAAATCACGCAACTGTCTGCACGGCCCCATAAACTAACATAGGTCCATGCGAGGCGCTTGAAAATCACACGCGTTGCATGGACGTATATGCCGTTCGTCTGAATAAGCCCTTATTGCAACAGCCTGTAGGCCACTTTTCCTGCCTGCGTACACTCTCTATATATTTAGGAACCTCCTCAGTCCTCAAAAAATCCATCTAGTGTAAAACAATAAATACAAGACTGAGCAGGGGGATGCAGCTGCATTTTCTGTCTCTGTGAGGCTGAATGCTGTGCGAGGTGAGGGAGGAGCAGACCTAGGAAGACATCTGATTGGCTCAGACCACACAGTCCAGCAGTGACATCACACCTGGAAGAGTCCACCCACCCCGTAAGCGTAGAGAGAGAAAATAGTCCATAAGAGGAAAGGAAGGAGACCCATAATATTTGGTAATCCCCCTTAGTACTAGGGAGATGCAATGAGTGGAAGTGCTGGTAACATCAATACTCACTACTAGCATATCTGTATACTGAGGGATACTGCACTACATACATAAGGGCAGCAAGCACAGCACCCCAAAAAAATCACACCTTCAGAATCTCTAAGGAGTAATTACAATGGAAAATCATTTGACAGAGGGAATACAATTGAATTATCCAAATATGTAAATGGTCACTAGAAATAAATACAAAAAAAATAGCTTTTCACCCTGGGGTAACCTGAAAAGACAAGAGGTTCTCAAACTACAACATCAGCCCAGTCTGATCGCTCTTTTAGGTCAGGAAGAATTTTTTTCTTCCATTTTAGAGCAACTTGATCTTCCTCTGGCTCGACCAGAGGGAACAGGAGCCTCTTCAAGTCTCCTCCAGCATTAAACCAGTGGCCTTCAATTTGGGGTGCTGTAAACCGCTCTTGTCCTGCAGCTGGACTGGGTGGCTGGAGGCGCAGCATGAGAAGAGCTTTGGATTTTGTACTCTTCTACCAATAATTGCAACTCCAAATCCGTCCACAAGATGGCGAGCTTTCTCTTTAAATCTAATTGCAGCCTGGGATTAAAGTGATGTAACGCCCTGTTCACACAGAGTTTTTTTCAGGTGGAAAAATCTGCCTCAAAATTCCTTCCAGAACTTTGAGGGAGATTTTGACCTGCCTGCACTCTGTCATGTTTTTCGGCCATTGAGCCCCGTGGGCAAAAAACGCTGGGAAAAATGCTTTCTCTGCCTCCCATTGATGTCAATGGGAGGTCAGGGACTGACACGCGCGAAGAAAGGGCATGTCCCTTCTTTTTCCCGTGAGCGTTTTTTTCCGTTTGCAGAAAGAAACCGCCTCTGCCTCCCAATAAAATCAATGGGAGGCAATTTCGACCATAATTTGCCGTGGTTTCTGCGGCAAAAAAAACTCTGTGTGAACAGGGCCTAAGACTGCAGACATGACCTTGTGCTGAGCAGGGCCGCGTGCTGCGTCCAAGGGGAAAGCAGCGGATGTGACTAATTTCTTTTATCAGCCAAATTGCCAGGTGCAGCTCTACTACAAGTATTGTTTGGGCATTATATAGCTCTGTGCCTTTGGCGCTATATAGTACGATCTGCTCTCTATATGTGGGCACTGTATAGTAGTTATACTATTTAGGCTCTATATGTGGGCAGTATTTCTCTCCCAAAAATATGGCACAGCGTTACATGCACATGTCTTGATCCGGTCCGGTGTATATAGATTTATACCCTGCACACTCTGCTCTAACATCATCACCTTATTGCTGTAGGGTCACATGTATTTATTCTTTAATATAGACTTGAATTGAGCAAAACTAAGGCTGCAGTACCCTCCGCCTCCTTGAGCTTGTCGTGGGGGCAGTATTGCGGCCCTACACACACTAAACAATGCTGAGTGACGTAGCGCAGACAGTAAATATGGGGGAGGGGGATGTGTTTAATAAACTTCTAGATGACCCCCTAAGAAATGACAAATTTAATGAGATTACAAGTGACTTGTTATGGCATCGCACGAAGAAATTTCCACATTATGGGTAAGTTCACACAGGGCGAATACGCTGAGTAAAAAGTACACCGTGTTTCCGCTCTGTGCGCCGCAGGGTATTCCGGCCAAAAACACGCACCAAATTGTGGTGCAGTTTTTCGTCCGTAGTGTCCGCTGCGGAAAACTGCACCGAAAAAATAAAGCTTCATACTTACGTAGCCATGGCGACACGTCCCTCCGCCGTCCTGCAGCCCGGCCTCTTGGGATGAAGTTTCATCCCATGTGATTGGCTACAGCAGTCACATGGGATGTGAAGTCATCCCAAGAGGGCAGCCTGGAAGAAGAAACACAGAATTCTGGATAAGTATAAGATTTTTTTTTCTAAACTGCGCTATTGCGGCAGAAATCGCTATGATTCCGCTGCAACAAATGCCACATCTGCTATTCGTTGTGGGATTTACCTCCACATCGAATTCAATGGGGAAATCCCGCAACAAATAAGCATATAAAAAAAATAATTAACCGCAGGCTAATTTCCGAGCGTTTTTCCGCTCATCATTTCCGCAGTGTGTGGGGGCGGGGGGGGGGGGAGAGTTGTTCCAATATCATCCACTCTGCTGCGACTGTTTTACGCTGTGGATTTTCCGCAATTGAATCAGTTTCGGAAAATCTGCAGTATTTACACTACGTGTGAACTGACCCTATAGCAGACATGTGGATGACAGGAAAAACCGACAGCACCAATAACACATGATCTACTTAGCTGTGCTGTGTATCTAAGCCCATCATGTGTGATACTGTTTATTGAGCCAGTGTATCGAAGCCTCTTAGTTTATATGACCAGTCTGATCAGGTCATAGCAGGGGTAAATGGAAAGGCACTTAGCACTGCATAACATCAAGCAACTCGCACAAAACACAATGATCTGTTACTGAGTGATCTGTGCTGCGCCTGTCATTATAGATGATATCTCCTCACAGCCATCACCAACATGACTAACGCTTTTGTAGCCTTTCTTGGAGACATAATTATAAATGTCACCACCTACAATAAGTTGAGAAATAACCATGAGTTCTGCACCAGGAGTTACCCCAATCCTGCTCCCTGTCTGAATCGTGTAATGAACACATTTACTATAAAAAAAACAACGATTTAGGTTACAGTCACTTATACAAGAATACAACTACTATAATACTGCTCCTATATACAAGAATATAACTACTATAATACTGCTCCTATATACAAGAATATAACTACTATACTACTGCCCCTATATACAAGAATATAACTACTATAATACTGCTCCTATATACAAGAATATAACTACTATAATACTGCTCCTATATACAAGAATATAACTACTATAATACTGCTCCTATATACAAGAATATAACTACTATACTACTGCCCCTATACACAAGACTATAACTATTATAATACTGCCCCCTATATACAAGAATATAACTACTATAATACTGCTCCTATATACAGGAATAGAACTACTATAATACTGCTCCTATATACAAGAATATAACTACTATAATATTGCCCCCTATATACAAGAATATAACTACTATAATACTGCCCCTATATACAAGAATATAACTACTATAATACTGCCCCTATATACAAGAATATAACTACTATAATACTGCCCCCTATATACAAGAATATAACTACTATAATACTGCTCCTATATACAAGAATATAACTACTATAATACTGCCCCTATATACAAGAATATAACTACTATAATACTGCCCCTATATACAAGAATATAACTACTATAATACTGCCCCCTATATACAAGAATATAACTACTATAATACTGCTCCTATATACAAGAATATAACTACTATAATACTGCCCCTATATACAAGAATATAACTACTATAATACTGCCCCCTATATACAAGAATATAACTACTATAATACTGCTCCTATATACAAGAATATAACTACTATAATACTGCTCCTATATACAAGAATATAACTACTATAATACTGCCCCTATATACAAGAATATAACTACTATAATACTGCCCACTATATACAAGAATATAACTACTATAATACTGCTCCTATATACAAGAATATAACTACTATAATACTGCCCCCTATGTACAAGAATATAACTACTATAATACTGCCCCTATATACAAGAATATAACTACTATAATACTGCCCCTATATACAAGAATATAACTACTATAATACTGCCCCCTATATACAAGAATATAACTACTATAATACTGCTCCTATATACAAGAATATAACTACTATAATACTGCTCCTATATACAAGAATATAACTACTATAATACTGCCCCTATATACAAGAATATAACTACTATAATACTTCCCCCTATATACAAGAATATAACTACTATAATACTGCCCCATATACAAGAATATAACTACTATAATACTGCCCCTATATACAAGAATATAACTACTATAATACTGCCGCCTATATACAAGAATATAACTACTATAATACTGCCTCCTATATACAAGAATATAACTACTATAATACTGCCCCCTATATACAAGAATATAACTACTATAATACTGCTCCTATATACAAGAATATAACTAATATAATACTACCTCCTATATACAAGAATATAACTACTATAATACTGTCTCCTATATACAAGAATATAACTACTATAATACTGTCCCCTATATACAAGAATATAACTACTCTAATACTGTCCCCTATATACAAGAATATAACTACTATAATACTGCCCCTATATACAAGAATATAACTACTATAATACTGCCCCCTATATACAAGAATATAACTACTATAATACTGCTCCTATATACAAGAATATAACTACTATAATACTGCTCCTATATACAAGAATATAACTACTATAATACTGCCCCTATATACAAGAACTACTATAATACTTCCCCCTATATACAAGAATATAACTACTATAATACTGCCCCATATACAAGAATATAACTACTATAATACTGCCCCTATATACAAGAATATAACTACTATAATACTGCCCCTATATACAAGAATATAACTACTATAATACTGTCCCCTATATACAAGAATATAACTACTCTAATACGGTCTCCTATATACAAGAATATAACTACTATAATACTGCCCCTATATACAAGAATATAACTACTATAATACTGCCCCTATATACAAGAATATAACTACTATAATACTGCCCCCTATATACAAGAATATAACTACTATAATACTGCCCCTATATACAAGAATATAACTACTATAATACTGCCCCTATATACAAGAATATAACTACTATAATACTGCCCCCTATATACAAGAATATAACTACTATAATACTGCTCCTATATACAAGAATATAACTACTATAATACTGCTCCTATATACAAGAATATAACTACTATAATACTGCCCCTATATACAAGAATATAACTACTATAATACTGCCCACTATATACAAGAATATAACTACTATAATACTGCTCCTATATACAAGAATATAACTACTATAATACTGCCCCCTATATACAAGAATATAACTACTATAATACTGCCCCTATATACAAGAATATAACTACTATAATACTGCCCCTATATACAAGAATATAACTACTATAATACTGCCCCCTATATACAAGAATATAACTACTATAATACTGCTCCTATATACAAGAATATAACTACTATAATACTGCTCCTATATACAAGAATATAACTACTATAATACTGCCCCTATATACAAGAATATAACTACTATAATACTGCCCCATATACAAGAATATAACTACTATAATACTGCCCTTATATACAAGAATATAACTACTATAATACTGCCGCCTATATACAAGAATATAACTACTATAATACTGCCTCCTATATACAAGAATATAACTACTATAATACTGCCCCCTATATACAAGAATATAACTACTATAATACTGCTCCTATATACAAGAATATAACTAATATAATACTACCTCCTATATACAAGAATATAACTACTATAATACTGTCTCCTATATACAAGAATATAACTACTATAATACTGTCCCCTATATACAAGAATATAACTACTATAATACTGCCCCTATATACAAGAATATAACTACTATAATACTGCTCCTATATACAAGAATATAACTACTATAATACTGCTCCTATATACAAGAATATAACTACTATAATACTGCCCCTATATACAAGAATATAACTACTATAATACTTCCCCCTATATACATACAAGAATATAACTACTATAATACTGCCCCATATACAAGAATATAACTACTATAATACTGCCCCTATATACAAGAATATAACTACTATAATACTGCCGCCTATATACAAGAATATAACTACTATAATACTGCCTCCTATATACAAGAATATAACTACTATAATACTGCCCCCTATATACAAGAATATAACTACTATAATACTGCTCCTATATACAAGAATATAACTAATATAATACTACCTCCTATATACAAGAATATAACTACTATAATACTGCCCCTATATACAAGAATATAACTACTACAATACTGTCCCCTATATACAAGAATATAACTACTATAATACTGCTCCTATATACAAGAATATAACTACTATAATACTGCCCCTATATACAAGAATATAACTACTATAATACTGCCCCCTATATACAAGAATATAACTACTATAATACTGATCCTATATACAACAATATAACTACTGTAATACTGCCCCTATATACAAGAATATAACTACTATAATACTGTCCCCTATATACAAGACTATAACTACTATAATACTGTCCCCTATATACAAGAATATAACTACCATAATACTGCTCCTATATACAAGAATATAACTCCTATAATACTGCCCCTATATACAAGAATATAACTACTATAATACTGCTCCTATATAGAAGAATAGAACTACTATAATACTGCCCCCTATACACAAGAATATAACTACTATAATACTGTCCCTATATACAAGAATATAACTACTATAATACTACCCCTATATACAAGAATATAACTACTATAATACTGCCTCCTATATACAAGAATATAACTACTATAATACTGCTCCTATATACAAGAATATAACTAATATAATACTACCTCCTATATACAAGAATATAACTACTATAATACTGTCCCTATATACAAGAATATAACTACTATAATACTGCCCCTATATACAAGAATATAACTACTATAATACTGTCCCTATATACAAGAATATAACTACTATAATACTACCCCTATATACAAGAATATAACTACTATAATACTGCCCCCTATGTACAAGAATATAACTACTATAATACTGCCCCTATATACAAGAATATAACTACTATAATACTGCCCCTATGTACAAGAATATAACTACTATACTACTGTCCCTATATACAAGAAAATAAGTACTATAATACTACCTCCTATATACAAGAATATAACTACTATAATATTGTCCTTATATACAAGAATATAACTATTATAATACTGCCCCTATATACAAGAATATAATTACTATAATACTGCTCCTATATACAAGAATATAACTACTATAATACTGCCCCCTATATACAAGTATATAACTACGATAATACTGCCCCGTATATACAAGAATATAACTACTATAATACTGCCCCCTATACACAAGAATAGAACTACTATAATACTGCTCCTATATACAAGAATATAACTACTATAATACCGCACCCTATGTACAAGAATATAACTACTATAATACTGCCCCTATATACAAGAATATAACTACTATAATACTGCCCCTATATACAAGAATATAACTACTATATTACTGCTCCTATATACAAGAATATAACTACTATAACACTGCCCCCTATATACAAGAATATAACTACTATAATACTGCCCCCTATGTACAAGAATATACCTACTATAATACTGCCCCTATATACAAGAATATAACTACTATAACACTGCCCCCTATGTACAAGAATATAACTACTATAATACTGCTCCCTATATACAAGAATATAACTACTATAAAACTGCCCTATTGTAAAGGATCTGCCAAACACAGCTTCTGTGTAGACGCTTGTGATTAATCAGTCTGCATCTGCTCCTAGGTCTGATAGAGTGACTCGATCTGCTACCACTCAGGCTGGTAGGCTGAGGAGTGGGAGAACCTATCACAGCCTGGCCAGACGGAGCTAGCTCCCGCCCTCGGTCTATTTTTACCTTCATTTCCTGCTTTTCCTTTGCCTGTGATTCTGTCTGGTTTCCTGGCTCTGCTGCTCCTGCTAGTACTATTGACCTCTGCTACAATTTGACCCTGGCTTTACTGACTACTCTCCTGCTCTGCGTTTGGTACCTCGTACACTCCTGGTTTGACTCGGCTCGTTCACTACTCTTGTTGCTCACGGTGTTGCCGTGGGCAACTGCCCCATTTCCCTTAGCTTCTGTGTACCCTCGTCTGTTTGTCTGTCGTGCACTTATTGAGCGTAGGGACCGTTGCTCAGTTGTACGCCGTCGCCTAGGACAGGCCGTGCAAGTAGGCAGGGAATGAGTGGCGGGTAGATTAGGGCTCACCTGTCTGTCTCCCTACCCCGACATTACATAATCACAAGCCCATTTACCTTTTCTACCCTGGTTCCTACACTAGCATGGACCCCCTTGAGGCCCTGGCTCAGCAAATGCAGGGTCTCTCCCTACAGGTCCAAGCCCTGGCTCAGAGGTGCAACCAGCATGATGCTACCCAGGTAGTGCCCTCCACCTCACCTCTTGAACCCCACCTCAAGTTGCCTGACCGGTTCTCAGGGGACCGGAAGACTTTTTTCTCCTTTCAGGAGTGTTGTAGGCTCTATTTCCGTCTAAGGCCCCACTCCTCAGGTTCTGAGAGCCAGCGAGTGGGTATAATTCTGTCCCGGCTCCAGGACGGCCCCCAAGAATGGGCCTTCTCCTTGGCTCCTGACGCCCCTGAACTTTCCTCTGTTGACCTTTTTTTTCTGCTCTCGGGCTAATCTATAACGAGACTGACAAGACTGCCTTTGCCGAGAGTCAGCTGGTGAACTTACGTCAGGGTAAGAGACCCGTTGAGGAGTACTGTTCTGACTTTAGGAAGTGGTGTGTAGCTTCTCGGTGGAATGACCCGGTCTTGAGGTGCCAGTTTAGATTGGGTCTGTCGAACGCCCTGAAAGACCTGTTAGTTAGCTATCCCTCTTCTGACTCTAGATCAGGTTATGACTTTAGCGGTACGTCTGGACCGACGTCTCAGGGAACGACGACTTGAACGTTTTTGTGCCTTCTCCTCTGGCTCCCCTATGATTGCTCCCGAGGTTCCGTTGCTTCATTCTTCCACGAAAAACTTGGATGAACCAATGCAACTCGGGGTCTCCGTGTCTCCCCAACAACGTAGAGATTTCCGCAGGAAGAATGGTCTCTGCTTCTACTGTGGGGATGACAAGCATCAAGTGAATGACTGTCCCAGGCGTAAGAATACTCCAGCCGGAAAACTTCCGCGCCTAAGTGACCATCGGGGAGGTCGCTTGGGCGCACAGGTATTTCCCGTAAATCTGAAACCTAATAAGATCTTGCTTCCCTTTCAGGTCTCTTTTGAGGGTAGGTCTGCCACCGGCAGTGCCTTCGTGGATTCAGGTACGAAGACTAAATAAAAAGGACACGGCGCCACATAGTGCAGATCAGATTGTAAGGTGGAAGGGCAAATGATGGATGATGCTCACCTTGTGGTTGCAAATACTGGCAGGTATTTGAATATGTAACAGAAGCTGCTGCCAATCCCAAACCGCAAACACCCGAAGGAGTTGCCAAAAACTAGTAATTGTAGCGAAGCAAATACACGGGAATATTCAGGCGCTGCTTGGTTGTAAAATAATTCGATTTATTTGGGTAAGTATAGGACAGATGCTACGCGTTTCAACGCCGGACTGGCGTCTTCATCAGGCAAGTGAGAGATACAGAGAAACTGAATGTATATACAGAGATATAATTGTATTAATTGGGCCAATTCAGATGGAGCTATGGGACAAAAAAAACGCCAAAACAAAAAGGCAGGTCAAAGTTCAAAGCAACAAAATAAAAGTATACGTAATTCGAAATACAATAAAACAATGTAAATCAATGCAATTGGTACATGTTGAATCAATAGGTAGACATTGGTACAAACAAAATTGCATAATTGATACCGGAGTTGCGGCGAACTAGAAGCCTATTTATATCATTTAAAAAATGGAGAAACCCATATGAGAGGAGATAAAAGAATATAAAAACAGTAAATATAATGTATTAGTGCAACAGATTGGTGTAAATATACGGGGGCAGTCAATGGATTCAGGGATTCGTGGATTCAGGGTCTTCTGCTAATATTATGTCTGTGGAATTTGCTATGTCTCTAGCTATGCCATTGATTGATTTGCCTAAACCTGTCCCGGTAGTGGGTATCGACTCCACTCCACTTGCTAATGGTTATTTTACACAGCATACCCCTGTTTTTGAACTCCTTGTTGGCTCCATGCATTTGGAGCAGTGCTCTGTACTGGTGATGCAGGGATTATCGTCCGATTTGGTTTTAGGCCTTCCCTGGTTGCAGATGCATAATCCCACGTTTAACTGGAATACTGGGGATCTTACCAAATGGGGTAATGAATGCTTGACGTCCTGTTTTTCTGTTAATTTTATTTCTCTCCCTGAGGAGGTGAACACGCTACCTGTGTTTATTCAGGACTTCGATGATGTTTTTTTCTAAAAAGGCCTCTGAAGGGTTACCTCTTCATAGAGAATACGATTGCGCTATCGATTTGGTACCAGGAGCTAAGCTCCCTAAGGGTAGGATTTTTAATCTCTCTTGTCCCAAACGTGAAGCTATGAGAGAATATATCCAGGAAAGCTAGGCCAAGGGTTACATTCGCCCCTCTACTTCTCCGGTAGGTGCTGGCTTCTTCTGCGTAGGGAAGAAGGATGGTGGTCTTAGGCCGTGCATCGATTACCGAAACTTGAATAAGGTCACTGTAAGGAACCAGTATCCCCTTCCCTTGATTCCTAATCTCTTCAATCAGGTTCAGGGGGCCCAATGATTCTCTAAGTTTGATCTTCGGTGGGCTTATAACCTTATCCGAATCAGAGAAGGGGATGAGTGGAAGACTGCGTTTAACACGCCCGAAGGTCTTTTTGAATACCTAGTCATGCCCTTTGGGTTGTGTAATGCTCCCGCGGTCTTCCAGAATTTCATAAATGAGATTTTAAGAGATTACCTGGGGGTATTTCTTGTAGTGTACCTTCATGACATACTTGTGTTTTCCAAGGACTGGTCCTCCCACATTGAGCATGTCAGGAAGGTGTTCCAGGCCCTTCGGGAAAACAAACTCTTTGCTAAATCCGAAAAATGTGTGTTTGGGGTGCAGGAGATACAATTTTTGGGTCAAATCCTCACTCGTAATGAATTCCGCATGGACCCTGCCAAGGTTCAGGCTGTGGCTGAATGGGTCCAACCTGCCTCCCTGAAGGCGTTACAGTGCTTCCTGGGGTTTGCTAATTATTACAGGAGATTTATTGCTAACTTGTCGGTCATCGCTAAGCCTCTTACGGATCTTACTCGCAAAGGTGCCGATCTCCTCCACTGGCCTCCGGAGGCAGTCCAGGCTTTTGAGATCCTTAAGAAGTGCTTTATCTCTGCCCCAGTGCTGATTCAGCCTAAGCAAATGGAGCCATTCATCATGGAGGTTGACGCCTCCGAGGTGGGAGTGGGTGCTGTCTTCTCCCAGGGTACCAGGTCCCTCACCCATCTCCATCCCTGTGCCTACTTCTCCAGGAAGTTCTCGCCCACTGAGAGTAACTATAACGTGGGCAACCGCAAACTCTTGGCCATCAAATGGGCATTTGAAGAGTGGCGCCACTTCTTGGAGGGGGCTAGGCACCAGGTAACTGTCCTTACCGACCAATAGAATCTGGTTTTCCTAGAAACTGCCCGGAGGCTAAAACCGAGACAAGCTCGATGGGCGTTATTTTTTACTAGATTCAACTTTGTGGTCACCTATAGGGCCAGCCCTCCTTCGGAGGAAGATCCTGCTTGTGTTTTGCCCCCAGGTATAATCATATCCTCTGTTGATTCTGACTTAGTCTCCGAAATTGCGGCTGATCAAGGTTCGGCTCCCGGGAACCTTACTGAGAACGAGCGGTTTGTTCCCCTGCAATTCCGGCTAAGGGTACTCAGGGAAAATCATGACTCTGCACTATCTGGCCATCCAGGCATCCTGGGTACCAAGCACCTCATTGCTAGAAACTATTGGTGGCCTGGGTTGCCTAAAGACATTGAGGCCTACGTCGCCGCTTGTGAAATTTGTGCTAGGTCCAAGACTCCCAGGTCCCGACCAGCGGGCTTACTATGTTCTTTGCCCATTCCCCAGAGACCTTGGACCCATATCTCCATGGATTTTATCACTGATCTGCCTCCATCTCAAGGCAAGTCGGTCGTGTGGTTTGTAGTAGACCTCTTCAGTAAGATGTGCCACTTTGTGCCCCTCAAGAAACTACCCAATGCCAAGACGTTAGCTACCTTGTTTGTCAAACACATCCTGCGTCTCAATTGGGTTCCTGTCAATATTGTTTCTGACAGAGGGGTACAATTTGTTTCATTGTTTTGGAGAGCTTTCTGTAAAAAGTTGGAGATTGATCTGTCCTTCTCCTCTGCCTTCCATCCTGGAGCTAATGGCCAAACTGAGAGAACTAATCAGTCTCTAGAACAATATTTAAGGTGTTTTATCTCCGACTGTCACTATGATTGGGTCTCCTTCATTTCCCTCGGCGAATTTTCCCTTAATAACCGGGTCAGTAAGTCGTCAGGGGTCTCCCCCTTTTTCTGTAATTTTGGGTTTAATCCACAGTTCTCCTCCGTTTCACCTGGTGGTTCCAACAATCCCGAGGTAGATGTAGTTCATCTGGAACTGTGCACAGTCTGGGCCCAGGTTCAGAAGAACCTAGAGGTGTCCCAGAGCATGAAAAAGACTTAGGCAGATAGAAGACGTTCTGCTAACCCCTTGTTTGTGGTCGGGGATCTGGTGTGTCTATTTTCAAAAAATTTGCGTCTTAAAGTTCCGTCCAAAAAATTTGCTCCCCGGTATATAGGGCTGTACAAGGTAATTGAAGTCCTTAACCCTGTCTCTTTCCGGCTGGAGTTACCCCCGTCTTTTCAAATACACGACGTGTTTCATGCCTCCCTCCTGAAACGCTGCTCCCCGTCCTTGGCTACCTCTAGGAAACCTCCGGTCCCTGTTCTCACCCCTGAAGGGGTAGAATTCGAGGTGGCCAAGATTGTGGATAGCAGGATGGTCCAAGGCTCCCTCCAGTACCTGGTCCATTGGAGAGGATACGGGCCTGAGGAGACGACTTGGGTACCCGCCCGGGATGTTCACCCTGGGGTATTGCTTAGGAGGTTCCATCTTCCGTTCCCCAATAAGCCAGGTCCACCTAGGAAGGGTCTAGTGGCCCCTCATAAAAGGGGGGGGGTACTGTAAAGGATCTGCCAGACGCCCGTGATTAATCAGTCTGCATCTGCTCCTAGGTCTGATAGAGTGACTCGATCTGCTACCACTCAGGCTGGTAGGCTGAGGATTGGGAGAACCTATCACAGCCTGGCCAGGCGGAGCTAGCTCCCGCCCTCGGTCTATTTATACCTTCATTTCCTGCTTTTCCTTTGCCTGTGATTCGGTCTGGTTTCCTGGCTCTGCTGCTCCTGCTAGTACTATTGACCTCTGCTACAATTTGACCCTGGCTTTACTGACTACTCTCCTGCTCTGCATTTGGTACCTCGTACACTCCTGGTTTGACTCGGCTCGTTCACTACTCTTGTTGCTCACGGTGTTGCCGTGGGCAACTGCCCCATTTCCCTTAGCTTCTGTGTACCCTCGTCTGTTTGTCTGTCGTGCACTTATTGAGCATAGGGACCGTCGCCCAGTTGTACGCCGTCGCCTAGGACAGGCCGTGCAAGTAGGCAGGGACTGAGTGGCGGGTAGATTAGGGCTCAACTCTCTGCCTCCCTACCCCGTCATTACACCTATATACAAGAATATAACTACTATAATACTGCTCCTATATACAAGAATATAACTACTCTAATACTGCCCCTATATACAAGAATATAACTACTATAATACTGCCCCCTATATACAAGAATATAACTACTATAATACTGCCCCCTATATACAAGAATATAACTACTATAATACTGCCCCCATTATACAAGAATATAACTACTATAATACTGCCTCCTATATACAAGAATATAACTACTATAATACTGCTCCCTATATGCAAGACTATAACTACTATAATACTGCCCCTATATACAAGAATATAACTACTATAATACTGCATATATGGTTGTGTTCAGATGGCACTGGTTTCTTTGGGTGCTCGAGGTAGGGTCCCAACCCGGGTATAGGTTAAGAATTTGTACTCGGCACACCTTGCTTGTGTTACAAAAATATATTTGGCGCCAACACAGAGCGGTAAGCCGCCGGTTACTGACCACAGCAGCGCTATACACGCATCATTTTGTACCGATCCAGTCCCCAGCACGGCTCAGTGCCCGACGAAGGTCTGTCTGACCGAAACGTCGACGTCGCACATACAGCCTCTGGCATCCATAATAAAAATATATTTTTGTAACACAAGCAAGGTGTGCCGAGTACAAATTCTTATACTATAATACTGCCTCCTATATACAAGAATATAACTACTATAATACTGCCCCCATTATACAAGAATATAACCACTATAATACTGCCCCCTATATACAAGAATATAACTACTATAATACTGCTCCCTATATACAAGAATATAACTACTATAATACTGCCCCTATATACAAGAATATAACTAATATAATACTGCTCCTATGTACAAGAATATAACTACTATAATACTGCCCCCTATATACAAGAATATATCTACTATAAAACTGCTCCCTATGTACAAGAATATAACTACTATAATACTGGCCCTATATACAAGAATATAACTACTATAATACTGCCCCCTATATACAAGAATTTAACTACTATAATACTGCTCCCTATATACAAGAATATAACTACTATAATACTGCTCCTATATACAAGAATATAACTACTATAATACTGCCTCCTATAAACAAGAATATAACTACTATAATACTGCTCCTATATACAAGAATATAACTACTATAATACTGCCACTATATACAAGAATATAACTACTATAATACTGCCCCCTATATAGAATATAACTACTATAATACTACCTCCTATATACAAGAATATAACTACTATAATACTGCCTCCTATATACAAGAATATAACTACTATAATACTGCCCCCTATGTACAAGAATATAACTACTATAATACTGCTCCCTATATACAAGAATATAACTACTATAATACTGCCCCTATATACAAGAATATAACTAATATAATACTGCTCCTATGTACAAGAATATAACTACTATAATACTGCCCCCTATATACAAGAATATATCTACTATAAAACTGCTCCCTATGTACAAGAATATAACTACTATAATACTGGCCCTATATACAAGAATATAACTACTATAATACTGCTCCCTATATACAAGAATATAATTACTATAATACTGCTCCTATAAACAAGAATATAACTACTATAATACTGCTCCTATATACAAGAATATAACTACTATAATACTGCCACTATATACAAGAATATAACTACTATAATACTGCCCCCTATATAGAATATAACTACTATAATACTACCTCCTATATACAAGAATATAACTACTATAATACTGCCTCCTATATACAAGAATATAACTACTATAATACTGCCCCCTATGTACAAGAATATAACTACTATAATACTGCTCCCTATATACAAGAATATAACTACTATAATACTGCCCCTATATACAAGAATATAACTAATATAATACTGCTCCTATGTACAAGAATATAACTACTATAATACTGCCCCCTATATACAAGAATATATCTACTATAAAACTGCTCCCTATGTACAAGAATATAACTACTATAATACTGGCCCTATATACAAGAATATAACTACTATAATACTGCTCCCTATATACAAGAATATAATTACTATAATACTGCTCCTATAAACAAGAATATAACTACTATAATACTGCTCCTATATACAAGAATATAACTACTATAATACTGCCACTATATACAAGAATATAACTACTATAATACTGCCCCCTATATAGAATATAACTACTATAATACTACCTCCTATATACAAGAATATAACTACTATAATACTGCCTCCTATATACAAGAATATAACTACTATAATACTGCCCCCTATGTACAAGAATCTAACTACTATAATACTGCTCCCTATATACAAGAATATAACTACTATAATACTGCCCCTATATACAAGAATATAACTAATATAATACTGCTCCTATGTACAAGAATATAACTACTATAATACTGCCCCCTATATACAAGAATATATCTACTATAAAACTGCTCCCTATGTACAAGAATATAACTACTATAATACTGGCCCTATATACAAGAATAGAACTACTATAATACTGCTCCCTATATACAAGAATATAACTACTATAATACTGCTCCTATATACAAGAATATAACTACTATAATACTGCCCCTACATACAAGAATATAACTACTATAATACTGCCACTATATACAAGAATATAACTACTATAATACTGCCCCTATATAGAATATAACTACTATAATACTGCCTCCTATAAACAAGAATATAACTACTATAATACTGCTCCTATATACAAGAATATAACTACTATAATACTGCCACTATATACAAGAATATAACTACTATAATACTGCCCCCTATATAGAATATAACTACTATAATACTACCTCCTATATACAAGAATATAACTACTATAATACTGCCTCCTATATACAAGAATATAACTACTATAATACTGCCCCCTATGTACAAGAATATAACTACTATAATACTGCTCCCTATATACAAGAATATAACTACTATAATACTGCCCCTATATACAAGAATATAACTAATATAATACTGCTCCTATGTACAAGAATATAACTACTATAATACTGCCCCCTATATACAAGAATATATCTACTATAAAACTGCTCCCTATGTACAAGAATATAACTACTATAATACTGGCCCTATATACAAGAATATAACTACTATAATACTGCTCCCTATATACAAGAATATAACTACTATAATACTGCTCCTATATACAAGAATATAACTACTATAATACTGCCCCTACATACAAGAATATAACTACTATAATACTGCCACTATATACAAGAATATAACTACTATAATACTGCCCCTATATACAAGAATATAACTACTATAATACTGCTCCTATATACAAGAATATAACTACTATAATACTGCCTCCTATATACAAGAATATAACTACTATAATACTGCTCCTATATACAAGTCTATAACTACCATAATACAGAATGAACGTAGTTTGTGGGGAAATTCTGTTGTTTGGTGTGTGGAAAAGTTTTTAGAAGTTTGTGCTCTCCCTGCTGCTACGAGGGTCATTAATGTAAGATTGAGAAATACTGTGTCACTGCTCTACATCTCTCCTCCGTCCTCTGCTGAGCACAGTAAATAGAAGTCATTGTAATACCCTGAGGGGTTATTTATTTACACGCAGCATTAACGCTTCCGACAGACACAATTTGTTAAGCCGCTGCCAGCACGATGTTCGGCGCTTCCACATAATTTACCACTGAAGTAGCACAATGGGTAGAATGTGATTCCTAATTGTTGAGACCCAGCAGAGCGAGATCACAGGTTATTCTAATAATTAGTCTGCAAGGAGATCGTCATCGGAAGAAAACAACAAAGATCTTATTATTGTAACCCCGGGAGTGAAATTATATGACGCTCCCATCATAAATATTTATGCAAAAAGTTTATTTGGGGATATTTTTGTAGTTGAATATCAGCTGCCTCCGCCGCGACGTGCACCAAATTGTGTCTAGATCTGGAGACTTTTTAATACATCTTCCTCACCTTCCAGCAGCCTGCAGCTCGCCTTTCTCTGCCTGCAGAATCTTTGAAAATGTTCAGAAACCTCCTCAGTCACCAGAGAATCCATCTAGTGCAAAACAGTAAAAAGGAGGTGGGGAGAGGAGGGAGATGCAGCTGCAATATATCTCACTGAGTGTGTTTGTCTGCATGCTGTTAGAAAAGATCACCTGACTCCCTCTCCGCTTTTGAGCTCTTAATGGATATAAAACCACAAATTCATGGTTTGCTCCGAAAGGTTATACGTATGTGTCCTATTAGAGTATATGGACGTCAGAGGGAGATCTCCCGTCTCTAAGGGCGGATTTAGACGAACGTGATATACGTCCGTGCAACGCGCGTGATTTTCATTCGCCTCGCACGGACCTATATTAGTCTATGGGGCCGTGCAGACAGTCCGTAATTTTTACGCAGCGTGTGTCCGGTGCATAAAACTCACGACATGTCTGATATTTCTGCGTTTCTCGCGCATCACGCACCCATTGAAGTCAATGGGTGCGTGAAAATCACGCGCACACACGGAAGCACTTCCGTGGGATGCGCGTGATTCGTGCAACAGCAGTAAAAAGTATGATTGCAAACAGAAAAGCACCACGTGCTTTTGTTTACAAACATACGAACAGAGTGTCATAATGATGGCGGCTGCGCGAAAATCACGCAGCCACGCATCATATGGTGATGACACACGGAGCTTTTAAGGGCCTTTTGCGCACGCAAAATGCCGCGTTTTTTGCGCACGCAAAACGCATACGCTCATGTAAATCCGCCCTTAGAGATAGAATGGAGAGCTCCTCTGTAAGGGAAACTCATGCTCTGGCTGACTCGAGTCATCCATGTATTATATTCATATTAAAGAGGCTCTGTCACCAGATTTTGCAACCTCTATCTGCTATTGCAGCAGATAGGCGCTGCAATGTAGATAAGAGTAACGTTTTTATTTTTAAAAAACGAGTATTTTTGGCCAAGTTATGACCATTTTCGTATTTATGCAAATGAGGCTTGCAAAAGTCCAAGTGGGTGTGTTTAAAAGTAAAAGTCCAAGTGGGCGTGTATTATGTGCGTACATCGGGGCGTTTTTAATACTTTTACTAGCTGGGCGCTCTGATGAGAAGTATCATCCACTTCTCTTCAGAACGCCCAGCTTCTGGCAGTGCAGACACAGAGCGTGTTCTCGAGAGATCACGCTGTGACGTCACTCACAGGTCCTGCATCGTGTCAGACGAGCGAGGACACCGGCACCAGAGGCTACAGTTGATTCTGCAGCAGCATCAGCGTTTGCAGGTAAGTAGCTACATCGACTTACCTGCAAACGCTGATGCTGCTGCAGAATCAACTGTAGCCTCTGGTGCCGATGTGGCCGACACGATGCAGGACCTGTGAGTGACGTCACAGCGTGATCTCTGGAGAACACGGCTGTGTCTGCACTGCCAGAAGCTGGGCGTTGTGAAGAGAAGTGGATGATACTTCTCATCAGAACGCCCAGCTAGTAAAAGTAGTAAAAACGCCCCGATGTACGCACATAATACACGCCCACTTGGACTTTTACTTTTAAACACACCCACTTGGACTTTTGCAAGCCTCATTTGCATAACTACAAAAATGGTCATAACTTGACCAAAAATGCTCGTTTTTTAAAAATAAAAACGTTACTGTAATCTACATTGCAGCGCCGATCTGCTGCAATAGGAGATAGGGGTTGCAAAATCTGGTGACAGAGCCTCTTTAAGTGTTAGGGTATGTTCACACGCAGTGAGCAAAAACGTCTTAAAATACGGAGCTGTGTTCAGACGAAAACAGCTCTTGATTTTCAGACGTTTTATTAACTCGTGTTTTTCGCTGCATTTTTTACGGCCGTTTTTAGAGCTCTTTTTCAATGGAGTCAATGAAAAACGCCTCCAAAAACGTCCCAAGAAGTGTCCTGCACTTCTTTTGACGAGCCGTCATTTTACGCGCCGTATTTTGACAGCAACGCATAAAATTAAGGCTCGTGGGAACAGAACATCGTAATTCCCATTGAAAGCAATGGGCAGATGTTTGTATTCGTATTAGGGGCATTTTTTCAGGCGTAATTCGAGGTGTAAAACACATGAATTACGTCTGAAAACACTGCGTGTGAACATACCCTGAAGCACACGATGTGTATTACATGCGGTTTAGCCGCGCGGATTTGCATGTGGCAAATCCGCAGTGTAATACAGTACCAGCATAGTCAATGAGATTCCTGGAAATCTCAAATATACGCTGCCGTATTTTTTGGGACTGAAATTGTCATGCAGTGCGTTTTTTTAGAAACCGCAGCATGTTAATTTATCTTGCGTTTCCACTCGCGAATTCTATCTGCCCAGCGCAGGAGGAAAATCACAGCAAAATCTGCAGCATTAAAAGACGCTGAATAACGTATCAAAACGGAAAAACCGCATAGAAATAGGCAGCTTCAGGTGCGTTATTTTCCTGCACATTTCTTGTAGTTTCCTGCAGATTTGCAGATTTTCCACAGCAAGCATGTGCATGTAGCCTAAAGGAGTTTTCCCATCAGAGACATATGTGACATATCCACAGGGTATGTCATAAATGTCAGATAGATGCAGGTCCCAACTCTGGGAACCGCTCCTATCTCTAGAATGGGGCCCCCTAAACCCCATTCTGCTGCTCGCTGAGCTTTGCTGCTTCCGTAAATGCCATTCACTACTATGGGACTTATGGAAACAGCGTAGCTCAGCTGTTTTCGTAACTCCCGACCACATAGCCAGGAAGCGGCCGGGAGGCAGCGGGAGCAGAGAAATGTAGAACGGGGTTTAGGGGGCCCTGCTCTAGATAGGTGCGGGTCCGAGAGGTGGGACCCGCATCCATCTGATATTTATGACACATCCTGTGTATATGTCATAAATGTCCCTGATGCGAAAACCCCTTTAATGACTGCCATGTAATACTACTATTCCCCAGTAGTGGCCGCAGCAGGAGAAAGGTCTGTGTGCCAGGAGCTTGATCAGCAGTGATCAGTTTATCTCCACGGCGGCTGCTGCATTCTGAAAGGGGTTCTCTCACGAAACAACGGTTTTAAAGGGTCCATTATGTGTTTGTCCTTCCCAAGTAAGGTAGAACTGTGCTGTAACTGGAAGAGACAGCAGCTATGTATTTGCAATGTGGCAACATCAGTAAAACAGACAGATGTAAACTCTGCTAAGGATTTCTTCCTCCCACACTCTGCAGAACAAAAGGCGGAGATTCTGACGGAGACATCATATTTAGTGTCAATGTGACAGCTCCCTTCCCATACAGAACTGACAGGTGCAGCTGAAATATTCAGGTTTAAAGGGGCAGCAGGAGGTCAGTGCACAAACCAACGCGTTTCGCAGCCCCGCGCTGACTGACAGGGCCTAAGCCTCAGCTTGACAAATGACAGCTGCTTGTTCATGGATCGTGAACATTTTTAATTGTTGCCACAATGCTCCGCTGCTAATTTTTCATACGCGCAGACCACCTGTGCAAGAAATCAGTAGATTGTAAGCTCCTGGTTAGAGATCAACGGCATAGCTATGGGGTAATAGTCACACCCGGGCCCTGGTATGTGCCACATAGGAAAAAACCAGTATTATAACTGGTAGAAATGAGCAATTTTTTTTCTGTGTAAAGTCTCCATGGTTACAGACTACAAACAAACCCTGTGTAGTCTGATCCAGCAGTCATACTCCCATCGGTCCCTTAATTTGTGCTTACCAACTGTATGTATGTTAGAAAGAAGTAGGGGACAGATGGGTGTATGACTGCAGGATTAGACACATAGCTTGTTTGTAGCCTAACTATGGGGACAAAATGTCTGCAAAGGAGCTGTGAGCAGAATATGGTATAACATTTTTGATTTAGACCCCATACACACGACCGTAGATTTCATCCGTAACTACGGACTGTATTTACAGACCCATTTATTTCTATGGCCTGAAGGACACCTTCCCGTATATTTACAGGAACGTGTCTGTCCCGTAGAAACCTTCCGTAAAAAAATAGTCCTATTTTTTTATTTTACGGACTGTACTCCCTTACTTTATAATGGCAGCAGGGTCTGCAAATGCGGATGACTGTCCGCAGCCATCCGTACCCGTAATCACGGACCGTGATTACGGGCACGGTCGTGTGCATGGGGCCTAAGACTTTTGCAGTGTTGCTTCTTTTACCTTTTAATATACAATATACAATAGAGCAACAAAAAAAGGTGGTTGCAAAAGTATACACACCCTTCACCTGCAGGCAGATCAGTAGAATAGATTAAGCCTCGTCCCTTTCCCGTTTCCATGCCCTAGCACTAGAGGATGTAGAAAAGACTAAATGGATGTTTTCACCCTGTAGAGTACACCGATACATTTTTTAAAAATGTTACTGTACCTTTAAGAGGGCTGTACCTGCAATATGAGTGCCAGTCAATTTTGTAAAGAAGGGCTTTTTGTTTTTGTCCAAATAAATTCAGAAAGAAAACGTTTTTTTGAGAACAAAATGGACACATTTGTGCAGCAACAGCAGAGATGACAGTCCCGTCACTTCCCCCTTACATGTACCCTTCCCATGTGGTGGCTTTTACCTTCTTAAATCACAGAGCGGCTCCCTCGTTGCAGAATCTGAGCCGTCGAAATAATAGAAATCTGTTCATCAAGGTATTTTACAGAAACTTTTTTGAAATCAAAAGCATGTATAAATCAAAGCGCATCCAAAACATGAAACAGACCGGTCTGCCGTGGCGCCAATTCCCAGACAAACTCTGTATGATCTTTGAATTTCCTTGCTTGACCTTGGTGCGTTCAGAGTGGGTGACAGAGAATGTTGGCAATACGATATTTTAAAAAAAATTAAAACATCAGGCAATAGTAATAATTTGGTGATAGGAACCGCTCTCTGGACAAGACGGGTACACTCTGTTCTATCTAGTAAAGTGCTTGAGGGGGCGGAGCATGACACATATACTTTCTTTGGTGTTCTTCCTTGTGTTATGCTCCCAACCGTCCAGTTTTTGTTTTTTTACGCGATTGTCCCATGAAATGGACCCAAAGGGGGTTGGTGTTTATGCAATTGAGCCCCAATGGAAGTTTCAGGGAGGGTTTGTGGGTGTTCCCAGGAGATCAGGGGTCCCGCAAATGAGGATTCAAAAAGTCGGGAGGTATGCCCTCAGGAAAAAACGATGTGTTGGCTCCATTCTGTCAGCATACCCACAAAATGGCCAGATAGTCTTAATTTTCCTTGCAGCAATGAGTAATGTTCCTGGTGGTGTAGGGGAGCAATGAAAGGGTTAATGTTAAAGGGTAACTAAACTTTCAAAAAACTTTTGATATGTCATAGTGACCTGTCAGAAGTTTTGATCATTGGGGGTTTGAGCACTGAAACCCCCACTGGTCGCTAAAACGAAGTGGCAGAGCGTTGAACTGCTTAGTTTCTGATTGGCTTATCTGGGAAAGCCGAGCGACCTCTATATGGGCTCAATAGAAAGTCTATGAACCCATATGACGCTCGCTGGGCTTTCTGAGGAAAGATATGATGATAATGAGGTGATAATATTCAGGTTCGCTGTACACAGTAAAGCAAGATGGGTTTTTTTTTGGGCTGGAGTGCAGCCTGTGCTGCTGACATCTAGTGGCCAATGGGAAAATAGAAATATTTCACAATTTATTTTTTCTTTTTATAACAATAAAAAGAGGTCACTTTTAATGACAGTAACCCTTTAAAGAACACTTCCTACCTTTGAGACCCGCACTTACTGTATGTGGAGAACTGGGGGCTTCTATTAACTTCTATGGGAGTTACGGAAACAATAGATCAAGTGCAGTCCCTTCACCGCCTGGATGTGGCCAGCTGCCGGAGATCTGCACCTATCAGACATTTATGGCATATCCACAGGATCTGCCATAAATGTGTTAAATAGGAATACCCCTTTAAGGACATATAATAACAAATCAATGAATACTATCAGGCAGCGCAATGGGGGTCTTTAGGACCCAGCGCTACCCTGTGATGACCTTTGGAGTATTCCATAATCTCCAGTGTTAGGAGCTTCGTCTGCCATTTCCATGCAATTCAAAACTGGGGTTATGAGGGTCCAATTTGTACTCAGATGGGGCAAAATACTCAATAGGGGCTTTACTATAGATTTTTTTTGTGGTAATTCTCCTTTAAGAAGCCTCTAGGAAGAGGTTACATGAAGAACTGGGTGCCATCCAGGAAAAAAATCAGACGCAGCGATGCAGATGTACGCCATTAAAATTCAAATCCTTTTTCTTTCTTCATCTATCACAACATCGCAACGTTTCTATGGTTTTTGTCCGCGATGTTTTTTCTCCGTCTGATACAGAATCGTGTTGTGCGATTAAGTGATGAATATAATCTATGAAGCGTTAAAACCAGCGGAAACGAAAACCAGAAAACAAAAACGTGGTTTATTCCAAGTGTCAAGCGCGATGGGGGAAGGGTTTCATGGGGAGGGGGGTAATTAATGCAACTGTCAAGTCAATAGACCGATCTGGACTAAAATTAAAGATAGTAACACTGAACTTGTTTGTGAAGTTTTAATGCAACAAGCGTTTCCGCCTATAGACATGTATAATGCAGAATCGGATGGTTCGGAAAGTCTGCTAATCCGGCTATGTGCAAAACAGTCCCAATGCCAGATTAGCAGAGAATGATGTGATAATCCGGCACTTCTGGGTAAGGGTCAGCTTCAGTGGTGTAACAGCAACCTTGTCCTAGGTTTTGAGTGATCTTGTTGCAGCAGTGCCAGGGTCTCTTCATCAGCATCGCCGTCAGTGTGGAGACTCCGATGACGTTGTCGTCATGACAAGAAAGAAAGAAAGAAAGAAAGAAAGAAAGAAAGAAAGAAAGAAAGAAAGAAAGAAAGAAAGAAAGAAAAGAAAGTGTGAGGGAGAGAGCGAGAGAGAGAGAGAGACTCTATAACTACTCTGCGCAAGACAGAATGATCCTGATCAGAGGACCCCCCTCTATTAACCCAGAATTTCCTAATAGGGTGTATGACAAAAGGTTTTTTAAGGGCGGGTTCACACATAGCGGAATTTCACTTAAATTCCGCTGCGGACACTCCGCAGCGTTAATCCGCAGCGGAGCCGTTTCTCCATTGACTTTCACTTTAATTTAGCAGTGTTCGTTTACACGATGCGTACAATTCCGCTGCGGAGCATAGGCTGCGGAGCGGAATTTGGTGTCCGCAGCATGCTCTGTCTGTTGCGGAGCAGTGGCGGACTCATGGCGGAATTTCTCCATTGACTTCAATGGAGATTCAAAGTTCCGCAATGAAGTCCGCAGCTGTCATGCACATGTCATGTGTGCTGCGGATGCGTCTTGCTTTTTTAACTTGACATTTCTTCATTCTGGCTGGACCTATGTATTCCTAGGTCTACAGCCAGACTGAGGAAGTCAATGGGGCTCCCGTAATGACGGGAGCGTTGCTAGGAGACGTCTGTAAATAGTCACTGTCCAGGGTGCTGAAAGAGTTAAGCGATCGGCAGTAACTGTTTCTGCACCCGGGACAGTGACTACCGATCTCAATATACATGTATCTGTAAAAAAATATATAAGTTCATACTTACCGAGAACTCCCTGGGTCTGTCTCCAGTCCGGCCTCCCAGGATGACGATTCAGTGTAAGTGACGGCTGCAGCCAATCACAGGCCAAGCACAGGCTGCAGCGGTCACATGGACTGGCGCGTCATCCAGGGAGGTCGGGCTGGATGCCGAAAGAGGGACGCGTCACCAAGACAACGGCCGGTAAGTATGAAAGTCGTTTACTTTCACTAGGGAAAGTGCTGTCCCTTCTCTCTATCCTGCACTGATAGGGAGAAGGGAAGCACTTTTCCCGCAGTCCGCAGCAGCTAGTCCGCATCAATGTACTGCACATTTTGTGCAGATCCGCAGCAGAATCTGCAACGCAGATTCTGTGCGGCATGGATGCGGACAGTTGCGGAGGAATTCCGCCATGTGTGGTCATGCCCTAAACTGGACATCCCCTTTAAGAGCAATGTGAAGTGTATAAATCAATTTGCTGTGAGCTCTCCCTAGTGGTGGCTGCAAGTAAACAGAATTGTTTAGATAGATTAATAAAATTAACCAACACAATTTTGGATTGATAATCTGGCACTTTGACAATCACAAACATGCTGGATTATTGGAATTGTGCTGTAAATCCTCGTTATATCCGTTCTGGGAAAGCCGAGTACCAAGCCGTATGTTTATTACAGATCCCAAAGGGGTTGTCACCCACTTTTCCAGGCCCAGGAAACCCCAGTCTGACACTACATGGGTCTCCTTTGTTTTTGCTCCAGTCAATGCGTCGAAAAACTCGCACTGACCTATGAGGGATTGTCTCAAAATAATGGACGTTACAGGAATTTCAATCAGGTTCAATAGTAAAGCAGAACGACTCAATCCCAATTTGTGAAAAATCCAATATTCCTCACCTATATAACTGTTTCTTCAATCATTGAGTATGAAGATAAGCAGTAATGATAGCGGTTATCAATACTGACACATTGTAACAATCACTCAGCTGTGCGAGCAGGACCAAGTCAGGACAGATTTGTCCCTCTGATGCAAAATCCTGCAGGTCATAATCAGACTTCTTGTAAAAGTATTGTTTCTGATTGGGGCGCTAATACTTATGCAATGCTGGAATGTAATCATTAAAGTGGCTCTAAAATGTCGATACTTCATATTATTTGCTGAAAAACAAGGAGAATTCTCAGCAAACAGGAGCCGCAACATGTAATTCTCATCTGTACTAATGTTATGTTGGAAAATAAAAGTGTGCGTGCTGCATTGTTACCCTGGTTACTGCAGTACAAGTACTTATTAATGTGATAGTAGTGACAGTTCTGCATCACTTCTCAGAGTCTTCTGTTCATGTCGCCTACATTCCACAGCTGAATTCTGTTACACTATACAGCCAAGCTTCCCTGAGGCAACCACATCCAAGCGTCTCCCCCTTATCTACAAAGGATGTTATGTACTTGTATATAGGAGCAGTATTATAGTAGTTATATTCTTGTATATAGGGGGCAGTATTATAGTAGTTATATTCTTGTATATAGGGGTCAGTATTATAGTAGATATATTCTTGTATATAGGAGCAGTATTATAGTAGTTATATTCTTGTATATAGGAGCAGTATTATAGTAGTTATATTCTTGTATATAGGAGCTGTATTATAGTAGTTATATTCTTGTATATAGGGGGCAGTATTATAGTAGTTATATTCTTGTATATAGGAAGCAGTATTATAGTAGTTATATTCTTGTATATAGGAGCAGTATTATAGTAGTTATATTCTTGTATATAGGAGCAGTATTATAGTAGTTATATTCTTGTATATAGGGGTCAGTATTATAGTAGTTATATTCTTGTATATAGGAGCAGTATTATAGTAGTTATATTCTTGTATATAGGAGCAGTATTATAGTAGTTATATTCTTGTATATAGGAGCTGTATTATAGTAGTTATATTCTTGTATATAGGAGCAGTATTATAGTAGTTATATTCTTGTATGAAGGGGGCAGTATTATAGTAGTTATATTCTTGTATATAGGAGCAGTATTATAGTAGTTATATTCTTGTATATAGGAGCAGAATTATAGTAGTTATATTCTTGTATATAGGGGCAGTATTATAGTAGTTATATTCTTGTATATAGGGGCAGTATTATAGTAGTTATATTCTTCTATATAGGGGCAGTAATATAGTAGTTATATTCTTGTATATAGGGGGCAGTATTGTAGTAGTTATATTCTTGTATATAGGAGCAGTATTGTAGTAGTTATATTCTTGTATATAGGAGCAGTATTATAGTAGTTATATTCTTGTAAATAGGGGCAGTATTATAATAGTTATATTCTTGTATATAGGGCACAGTATTATAGTAGTTATATTCTTGTATATAGGAGCAGTATTATAGTAGTTATAGTCTTGTATATAGGAGGTGTATTATAGTAGTTATATTCTTGTATATAGGGGCAGTATTATAGTAGTTATATTCTTGTATATAGGAGGAGTATTATAGTAGTTATATTCTTGTATACAGGGGCAGTATTATAGTAGTTATATTCTTGTATATAGCAGCAGTATTATAGTAGTTATATTCTTGTATATAGGGGCAGTATTATAGTAGTTATATTCTTGTATATAGGAGGTGTATTATAGTAGTTATATTCTTGTATATAGGGGCAGTATTATAGTAGTTATATTCTTGTATATAGGAGGAGTATTATAGTAGTTATATTCTTGTATACAGGGGCAGTATTATAGTAGTTACATTGTATATAGGAGCAGTATTATAGTAGTTATATTCTTGTATATAGGGGCAGTATTATAGTAGTTATATTCTTGTATATAGGGGCAGTATTATAGTAGTTATATTCTTGTATATAGGAGCAGTATTATATTAGTAATATTCTTGTATATAGGGGCAGTATTATAGCAGTTCTATTCTTTTATATAGGGGGCAGTATTATAGTAGTTATATTCTTGTATATAGGAGGAGTATTATAGTAGTTATATTCTTGTATATAGGAGCAGTATTATAGTAGTTATATTCTTGTATATAGGGGCAGTATTATAGTAGTTATATTCTTGTATATAGGGGGCAGTATTATAGTAGTTATATTCTTGTATATAGGGGGCAGTATTATAGTAGTTATATTCTTGTATATAGGGGCAGTATTATAGTAGTTATATTCTTGTATATAGGAGGTAGTATTATATTAGTTATATTCTTGTATATAGGGGCAGTATTCTAGTAGTTATATTCTTGTATATAGGGGCAGTAATATAGTAGTTATATTCTTGTATATAGGGGGCAGTATTGTAGTAGTTATATTCTTGTATATAGGGGCAGTATTCTAGTAGTTATATTCTTGTATATAGGGGCAGTAATATAGTAGTTATATTCTTGTATATAGGGGCAGTAATATAGTTGTAATGGCAGGGGGTAGGGAGACGGACAAGTGAGCCCTAATCTACCCGCCACTCTGTCCCTGCCTACTTGCAATGACCCGCCCTAGGCGACGGGGTACAACTGGGCGGCGGTCCCTGCGCTCAGTAAGTGCACGACAAACACACAAAGGAACACAAGCAAGAAAAAGGGGCCGTTGCCCACGGCAACACCGTGAGCAACCAGAGTGGTGAACGAGCCGAGACAAGCCAGGTGTGTGCGAGGTACAAAACGAAAAGCAGAAGAGTAGTCGGTAAGCCAGGGTCTGTATGGAGCAGGATCAAAAATAGCAGGAGCTGTAGCTGGGCCAGGAAACCACAAGGAAAGAATCACAAGCACCGAGGGACAGGAAGTGCAGGCTTAAATAGACCGGGGGCGGGAGCTAGCTGAGTCTGGCCAGGTTACGATAGGTTCTCCCACTCCTAAGCCTGCCAGCCTGAATGGTGGAAGCAGGAGTCAGTCTCAGGGATGTATTCTCAGGTGCTGACTGATTAGTTCTGGGAGTTAACCCCGAAGCTGTGCCTGGCAGATCCTTTACAATAGTAGTTATATTCTTGTATATAGGGGGCAGTATTGCAGTAGTTATATTCTTGTATATAGGGGCAGTATTATAGTAGTTATATTCTTGTATAAAGGGAGCAGTATTATAGTAGTTATATTCTTGTATATAGGAGCAGTATTATAGTAGTTATATTCTTGTATAAAGGGGGCAGTATTATAGTAGTTATATTCTTGTATATAGGAGCAGTATTATAGTAGTTATATTCTTGTATATAGGGGCAGTATTATAGTAGTTATATTCTTCTATATAGGGGCAGTAATATAGTAGTTATATTCTTGTATATAGGGGGCAGTATTGTAGTAGTTATATTCTTGTATATAGGAGCAGTATTGTAGTAGTTATATTCTTGTATATAGGAGCAGTATTATAGCAGTTATATTCTTGTATATAGGGGCAGTATTATAGTAGTTATATTCTTGTATATAGGGGGCAGTATTATAGTAGTTATATTCTTGTATATAGGAGCAGTATTATAGTAGTTATATTCTTGTATATAGGGGCAGTATTGTAGTAGTTATATTCTTGTATATAGGGGGCAGTATTATAGTAGTTATATTCTTGTATATAGGAGGTAGTATTATATTAGTTATATTCTTGTATATAGGGGCAGTATTCTAGTAGTTATATTCTTGTATATAGGGGCAGTAATATAGTAGTTATATTCTTGTATATAGGGGCAGTATTCTAGTAGTTATATTCTTGTATATAGGGGCAGTAATATAGTAGTTATATTATTGTATCTAGGGGGCAGTATTGTAGTAGTTATATTCTTGTATATAGGGGCAGTATTATAGTAGTTATATTCTTGTATAAAGGGAGCAGTATTATAGTAGTTATATTCTTGTATATAGGAGCAGTATTATAGTAGTTATATTCTTGTATAAAGGGGGCAGTATTATAGTAGTTATATTCTTGTATATAGGAGCAGTATTATAGTAGTTATATTCTTGTATATAGGGGCAGTATTATAGTAGTTATATTCTTCTATATAGGGGCAGTAATATAGTAGTTATATTCTTGTATATAGGGGGCAGTATTGTAGTAGTTATATTCTTGTATATAGGAGCAGTATTGTAGTAGTTATATTCTTGTATATAGGAGCAGTATTATAGCAGTTATATTCTTGTATATAGGGGCAGTATTATAGTAGTTATATTCTTGTATATAGGGGGCAGTATTATAGTAGTTATATTCTTGTATATAGGAGCAGTATTATAGTAGTTATATTCTTGTATATAGGGGGCAGTATTATAGTAGTTATATTCTTGTATATAGGAGCAGTATTATAGTAGTTATATTCTTGTATATAGGGGGCAGTATTATAGTAGTTATATTCTTGTATATAGGGGGCAGTATTATAGTAGTTATATTCTTGTATATAGGGGCAGAATTATAGCAGTTCTATTCTTTTATATAGGGGGCAGTATTATAGTAGTTATATTCTTGTATATAGGAGCAGCATTATAGTAGTTATATTCTTGTATATAGGGGCAGTATGATAGTAGTTATATTCTTGTATATAGGGGCAGTATTATAGTAGTTATATTCTTGTATATAGGGGCAGTATTATAGTAGTTATATTCTTGTATATAGGAGCAGTATTATAGTAGTTATATTCTTGTATATAGGGGCAGTAATATAGTAGTTATATTCTTGTATATAGGGGGCAGTATTGTAGTAGTTATATTCTTGTGTATAGGAGCAGTATTGTAGTAGTTATATTCTTGTATATAGGAGCAGTATTATAGTAGTTACATTCTTGTATATAGGGGCAGTATTATTGTAGTTATATTCTTGTATATAGGGGCAGTATTATTAGTAGTTATATTCTTGTATATAGGGCACAGTATTATAGTAGTTATATTCTTGTATATAGGAGAAGTATTAGAGTAGTTATATTCTTGTATATAGGGGCAGTATTATAGTAGTTATAGTCTTGTATATAGGAGGTGTATTATAGTAGTTATATTCTTGTATATAGGGGCAGTATTATAGTAGTTCTATTCTTGTATATAGGAGGAGTATTATAGTAGTTATATTCTTGTATATAGGGGCAGTATTATAGTAGTTATATTCTTCTATATAGCACAGAGGGGTAGCTAGGTTCTCCAGCACCCGGGGCAAAGATTCAGTTTGGCGCCCCCCCCCCCCCAACCTCTTTCCCGACATCTCCTTCCCCCTCGCCGTGTTTGTTTTCTCTACCAATCGACGTGTCATTTATTTTTATGTAACGCGAGCATAAAAACATTTGTACATTTTACAAGCAATATGGTTCTATACACAACACCAGAACCAAGCTCAGTACATATATACAGCCCCAGAACCAAGCTCATTACATATATACAGCATCAGAACCAAGCTCATTACATATATACAGCACCAGAACCAAGCTCATTACATATATACAGCCCCAGAACCAAGCTCATTACAAATATACAACACCAGCACAAATACAGCTCAATTTAGTGCAACCCCTGCCATATAGGTTTGTACGGCGTAAAACTACAGCTCCCAGCATGGCCCAAACAATGATAAGGATATGCTGGGAGATGCCGTTTCACAAAAAATAAATCCTATCATAATCACACCACCCATCATCTCGCTGCAGATCACACAGTGACTACATTACGGATTAGAGGCAGAATAAACATTTACATTAAGTGACTCACCGGTGACGTCTCAGATTCTAGTTCTTTTTATCCATCCGGTCCAGACCTCTATGGTGGCTTCTCCCGGTCACGACCCATTTCTGCAGTTTGCCGCTCATATGTCTTCAGCTTCTCACTTTTCCAACATTTCTGCACCTATAAATAAATATAAAGTTATCATTATACCACACACTACGCCCCTAAATATAATAGCACCATACACTGCACCTCTAATTATAATAGCACCATACACCATGTCCCACACACACACGCTGTGCCCTCTGTTGATAGTGCCTGCCATAGAGCCCCCTGTAGATAGTGCCTGCCATATAGCCCACCACTGTATATAGTGCTCCACTAGATAGTCCACCCCTGTATATACTATATACAAGGGTGGGCTATCTGTGGAGCACTATATACAGGGGTGGACTATATGTACAAGGGGGCTATATACAGGGGTGGGCTTTCTGTGGAGCACTATAGGGGGAGCTATTTGTGGGATACTATATACAGAGCTGGGCTATATCTACAGGGCTGGGCTATATCTACAGGGCTGGGCTATATCTACAGGGGTGGGCTATATACAGGGGGACTGTATCTACAGGGGGCTATATACTGTGGTGGGCTATCTACAGGGGTGGGCTATATCTACAGGGGTGGGCTATATCTACAGGGGTGGGCTATATCTACAGGGGTGGGCTATATCTACAGGGGGCTATATACTATATAGCCCCCCCTGTAGCTATAGCCTACCCCTGTATATGGTGCTCCATAGATAGCCCACCCCAGTATATAGCCCACCCCCTGTAGATATATTCCCCCTGTATATAGCCCACCCCCTGTAGATATAGTCCACCCCCTGTAGATATAGTCCACCCCCTGTAGATAGCCCACCCCCTGTAGATATAGTCCACCTGTATATAGCCCACCCCCGGAAGATATAGTCCACCTGTATATAGCCCACCCCCTGTAGATATAGTCCCCCTGTATATAGCCCACCCCCTGTAGATATAGTCCCCCTGTATATAGCCCACCCCCTGTACATATAGTCCCCTGTATATAGCCCACCCCCTGTAGATATAGCCCCCCTGTACATATAGCCCCCCTGTAGATATAGTCCCCCTGTATATAGCCCCCCTGTAGATATAGTCCCCCTGTAGATAGCCCACCCCCTGTAGATATAGTCCACCTGTATATAGCCCACCCCCTGTAGATATAGCCCCCCTGTAGATATAGTCCCCCTGTAGATATAGCCCCCCTGTAGATATAGCCCCCCCTGTAGATATAGCCCCCCCTGTAGATATAGTCCGCCCCCCGCCCCCCCCCCCGCAGATACAGCCACACACTTCTATTACAATTTTAAAAAAATATATATATTCAAACTCACCTTATTCCCGCTCCCACGCCGTCCGGCAGCCATGGAGACCTGCTCTCTTCTGCGCAGGTCTCCAGGGGGTTGAACACAGCGTCTATGAAAGGCGCTGATTGGCTGGGCAGGATGACTTTCCCTGCCAGTCAGTCAGCGCCTTTCATCGACGGAACGTGCCCGGTCATTCATTGCTTCTAATTGTACCTGTGTCCTTGCGACACAGGTACAATTATAGTGCAGTAGGAGGTGGCGCTGGCGCCCCCTCTGAAATGCGCCCGGGGCACGTGCCCCGCCTGCCCCCCCTAGCTACGCCCCTGTATAGCAGCAGTATTATTGTAGTTATATTCTTGTATATAGGGGCGACAGCCAAGTTTAAGGACGCGGCAGTCGTCCGAAATGCGTAGGCCCAGAGGATATTACCCCTCCACTTCATACACACCTAGGACTAATACTACTGGACTTTCCTTTTAATCCAATCAATTAAACTTGGAAAATTTCCATTTTAACGCTACTCAGCGCTGGATCCTACCTCCCTTCTTTCTTCTTGTTGTTATCCGTGTGCCGACACGAGGATCCGGGCGCCATCTGCGACACACTGGAGTGTGTCAGGTGAGCTGGAGGTTCTCTCCCTATGTTCTATATTTTGCAGTATTATAGTACTTATATTCTTGTATATAGGAGCTGTATTATAGTAGTTATATTCTTGTATATAGGGGGCAGTATTATAGTAGTTATATTCTTGTATATAGGGGCAGTATTATAGTAGTTATATTCTTGTATATAGGGGCAGTATTATAGTAGTTATATTCTTGTATATAGGGGCAGTATTATTTTATATTCTTGTATATAGGGGGCAGTATCATAGTAGTTATATTCTTGTATATAGGAGCAGTATTATAGTAGTTATATTCTTGTATATAGGGGGCAGTATTATAGTAGTTATATTCTTGTATATAGGGGCAGTATTATAGTAGTTATATTCTTGTATATAGGAGCAGTATTATAGTAGTTATATTCTTGTATATAGAGGGCAGTATTATTGTAGTTATAGTCTTGTATATAGGAGGTGTATTATAGTAGTTATATTCTTGTATATAGGGGCAGTATTATAGTAGTTATATTCTTGTATATAGGAGGAGTATTATAGTAGTTATATTCTTGTATATAGGGGCAGTATTATAGTAGTTATAGTCTTGTATATAGGAGGTGTATTATAGTAGTTATATTCTTGTATATAGGGGCAGTATTATAGTAGTTATATTCTTGTATATAGGAGGAGTATTATAGTAGTTATATTCTTGTATATAGGGGCAGTATTATAGTAGTTATATTCTTGTATATAGGGGCAGTATTATAGTAGTTATATTCTTGTATATAGGGGCAGTATTATAGTAGTTATATTCTTGTATATAGCAGCAGTATTATAGTAGTTATATTCTTGTATATAGGGGCAGTATTATAGTAGTTATAGTCTTGTATATAGGAGGTATATTATAGTAGTTATATTCTTGTATATAGGGGCAGTATTATAGTAGTTATATTCTTGTATATAGGGGCAGTATTATTGTAGTTATATTCTTGTATATAGGAGGAGTATTATAGTAGTTATATTCTTGTATATAGGGGCAGTATTCTAGTGGTTATATTCTTGTATATAGGAGGAGTATTATAGTAGTTATATTCTTGTATATAGGAGGAGTATTATAGTAGTTATATTCTTATATAGGGGGTAGTATTATAGTAGTTATAGTCTTCTACATAGGGGGCAGTATTATAGTAGATATATTCTTCTACATAGGGGGCAGTATTATATAATAATTATAGCCTTGTTACTGGTATAAATTATTGCAATGTTTCCGATGATAACAATTAGATATAACATATGTATCACATACTACTGTCTGGAGTATCCTCTCTGCAGTCGCACTTTATAGAGTATATGTGAATAAACTTTTCTACGTCCTAACTTCTCGTAGACATGCGCACATTTCATATTTTGCTGGGAGTTGCGGATTCTCTGGTTTCTCTGGCGATGGGGGCTGTTGTGTCTCCATTATTGCACACACTGCGCTGTATTCGCGTGGCCTTGGCTTTCACTGTGTAACTCGGGAGCGGTGATTCATGATGGAGCGGCTCTCCTGTTGTGTAACTGCGGACAGACTATTCTATCTTTATGTGTCATCTGCAGCGCATCTTGTTGATTTAATCTTGCAGTTTATATCTTATTTGTTTCTGTAACGTTAGTGATACGTGGTGTGTGTGTGTAGACAGTGACACATTAAGATAAAAACGGGGGGGGGGGGGGGGTCACATTTTGAGACTACAATGACTAGGCTCAGACATCTATGGTGCTTGTCCAGGTAACGTCCCCTAGGACCCTGTACGTTCTTAATGAAGATTAATCAAACACTCCACTGTCTTGAGTTGTGAAGAGCCGGGGCCATCTGTACTCAATGGAGTCATCAATTAGATTGAACATTAATCGAAGGTGCATAAAAAAGGAGGTGAGCGTATATTTCCATATTTTGGAGATGTAGATAGTGGAGATATTTTGGAGACCGTGCCTACTGGGTATTTGTGGTGCCCCCAGGCTATGATTCGGTCATAGATTAATTTTCTTCTTCCCTCTTTGACGGTCGCAGGCTGGTCGTGTTACGGCGGCACTGTCGCAAGCTGGTCGTGTTATGGCGGCACTGTCGCAGGCTGGTCGTGTTACGGCGGCACTGTCGCAGGCTGGTCGTGTTACGGCGGCACTGTCGCAGGCTAGTCGTGTTACGGCAGCACGGTCGCAGGCTGGTTGTGTTACGGCGGCACGGTCGCAGGCTGAATATTTTTTTAAATCTTTAGATGAATGGGGAAACCCACACCCTCATTGCACTGTATGTATAGATAATGCAGCCGAATGTGGATGCTTAATGGCAGCAGAAGTAAAGTGAGATGCACACAGGAGCGGTAAAGTGAGATGCACACAGGAGCGGTAAAGTGAAGTGTCAGCCACTTATGACCACTGTAAAAACTCATAATTTTTACAAAATATTTCATTTTTTGACTAGATTTGCTTTATTAAGGTTCACCACGATGTTTGAATCCAGGATAGTAAGAGTCTTAGGCCGTGTTCACGTGTTGGTGTCCGTATTACGGTGGCAACACCTGCAAACTTTGATCACCAGAGAACCCTATGGGCTTGGAAAGCCATGGGGGGGGGGGGGGCGCGATGTTACATCCGCAATACAGTTATCTTTATGTGCTTATATTACAGCTATGTGAGACCAACCTTAGCAGATGCAACTTGTGGACCTTCAAGCTCAAAAATTGGCAACAAACCTTCACACCATCTTCATAATGGCCCGACCATAAATCACATTTCCTATGAAAATAACGTGTCTGACACATTAACAACTTTGGCGCGCTACAACGACAAATAACATTTTTGTTCCTCAGTGATTTTTATATTTATGAAACATTGTGATAAATGGCAGAGCCAAGGAGCAAGGGAAGTGTGAAGCTATTACTGGTTCTTGAGTCCTCCGCTCCAGACAGTAGGTTTTATTGAATGACAAGACAGCAGTTTTGATGATGTGCCTCATATAACCTCTGAAGTGAGAATCGCCTTTTCAACCGAATTTCTGTCCGATCAAGTCTTATGTGCACAGGCAGGGCACATTCCATCAGGAATTTCAGGGCCCCCTACAGCTAAATTTTCTGGGCCCCCCTACCGTGGCACCGCTTGTTAACGGTACTCCGTCCAGCACTATATCATGGTACCCAGGGCCGCCATCAGGGGGGGTATTAGGGGTACTGATGTGAGAGGCCCGGCCAAACCTAATTGAAAGGGGGGCCCGGCAACTGCCGCGACTTGCCTTTGTTAGAAAAAAAACAGGCCCCTGCAATGGGGCCTGTTTTTTTCACCAAAAGAATGTCATGAGCTGCGGGCCCCCCTTTCAATTAGGTTTGGCCGGGCCTCTCACATCAGTACCCCTAATACCCCCCCTGATGGCGGCCCTGGGTAGCATGGGGGTCGTCATGGGGGCCGTCAAACACCGCCGCCTGTGCGACCGATCGCGCGCACCCGAAAACTCCCGCGCATGCGCACCGGCGACCGCCTGGAACCGCGCACCGAATTTTGAGGCAGATTTTGACCTGCCCACACTATCTTGCCGCGTTTTTTGCCCGCGGCGATTGAGGACAGCAGACAAAAAACGCAGCGAAAAATGCATTTTCTGCCTCCCATTGATTTCGATGGCAGGTCAGAGGCGGAACCGCGGCAAGAAAGGACGTGCTGCTTTTTCTTTTTTCCGCGACTGGCTCCCATTGATTTCAGATTAAATCAATGGGAGGCGGTTTTGGAAGTTGTTTGGTGCTGATTCTGACGCAGTGTCCGAGTCAATATCAAGGCCCAAAAACTCTGTGAACTGGGCCTTATTGTTAGGGCTTATTCAGACGAACGTGTAATACATCCGTGCAACGCGCGTGATTTTCACGCGCCTCGCACGGACCTATGTTACTCTATGGGGCCGTGCAGACTGTCCGTGATTTCCACGCAGCGTGTGTCCGTTTGTCCGCTGCGTAAAACTCACGACATGTCCGATATTTGTGCATTGTTCGCGCATCACGCACCCATTGAAGTCAATGGGTGCGTGAAAATCACGCCCAGCACTTCCGCAGCCGTATAAACTATGAATGAAAACAGAAAAGCACCACGTGCTACAAACATACAAACAGAGTGTCATAATGAAGGCGGCTGCGCGAAAATCACGCAGCCGCGCATCATACGCTGCTGACACACAGAGCTGTTATGGACCTTTTGCATGCGCAAAACGCCACGTTTTTGCGCGCGCAAAAAGCACACGCTCGTTTAAATCCAGCCTTAGGGTAGGAACACACTAGGCATGAACACTGCGGATTTTATGCAACACATTTTATTGTGCAAAAATCCGCAGCGTATTACAGTCGCAGCAGAGTGGATGAGATTAGAACAAATCTCATCCACACGCTGCAAAAAAAATGGACCTGCAGTGTGGCTTTTTAAGCTGCAGCGATTCAATGTATTCTGTGGAATCGCTGCTCCTCTGTTGCGGAAATGCTGCGGTTCTGCCGCAAAAATCACACATGAGAAAAAAAAAAAGCCACTTTTTAAAATGTATAAAAAAGTTTACACTTGCTCCGGCCGTAGTCCTGGTGACGCGATCCTCTATTCTTAGCGCAGCTTGGCCTCCTGTCATGACGTTTCATCCCATGTGACCGCTGCAGCAGTCACATGGTCTACAGCGTCATCCCAGGAGGCGGGGCTACGTTCAGAAGAGAGAAATGCGTCACCAGGACTACGGCCGGGGTAAGTCTAAACTTTTTTTTCGCTGCAGGATTCCCGCAGCGGACATGCCTTACGAAACCTGCGCCAGTATTTGGTGCGGTTTTGCTGGCGGAATTCCCTGCGGCTACCGGGGCGGATAAGCTGTGGAGTTTTACTCAGCATATCCGCCTAGTGTGTCCCTTATGATGTCGCTCCTGGAGCTGCTGCCGGTCTCTAAATAGGCAATTGGTCCAGTAGAATTTGGAATTCTTTTTTTTTTGTGAACCAGCTTAAAAAAATACAAAACTTTTGTGTTAGGGCCTGTTCACATCACCGTTCGCTTCCGCTCCGGGGTTCCGTCTGAGGTTTCCGTCGGGTGAACCCCGCAACGGAAAGTGAAAGTGACAGCACAGCTTCCGTTTCCGTCACCATTAGCGCAGTCGACTGCGCTATTGATTCCGTCCGAAAACCAGCCGGAATGGTGACGAACGGAAACCATTAGCGATGTTTCCGTCACCATTGAGATCAATGGTGACTGAAACGGAAGCTGTGCTGTCACTTTCACTTTCCGAGAAGGGGGGCCCGCAGCTCACGACATTCTGTGGTGAAAAAAACGGGCCCCATTGCAGGGGCCCGTTTTTTTCTACCAATGGCAAGTCGCGGCAGTTGCCGGGCCCCCCTTTCAATTAGGTTTGGCCGGGCCCCTCACACCAGTACCCCTAATGCCCCCCTGATGGCGGCCCTGTGCACAGGAAACCAGAACCGTTTTAAATGCAGCTTTGGATGTGACTAGAGTCAGTCACATCTAAAGCTGCATTCAAAACGGTTCTGGTTTTCTGTGCATAGGAACTCACATCCCCTACCTCTTACTGGTTCAGTTTCTGTAAATGCAGCTTTGGATGTGACTGGAGTCAGTCCCATCCAAAGCTGCATTCAAAATGGTTCTGGTTTTGTGTGCATAGGACCTCACATCCACTACCCCTTGCTGGTTCCATATCTGTAAATTCTGTTTCTGCATGATCTGCAGTGGTGCATTGTGGGGGACTGAGTATTTACAAAAGGCCAAGTGGGTGGACAAAACAACATCTACCGCAATGAAGGGTAATTCTGAGCATTATGATCCTGGGATTGACTTCTATATAGGACTGATTATTAGGAGTCAGATAATCTGGTAATAAATCTGGTCATTACAAGGTGATCAGGAATATCTATTATGATGTAGTGATGAGAATGACCTGCAGGATAATCTCACCACCATGAACAATGTTCAGCCCAGGTATAAGTAGCCCTAAAATGCGAGGGGTTACCTCGGGGGAATATCTCACAATGCAATTACAAGGTCTCATTGGCATCATGACCCTACGATGTAGAACTATCATGGGATAATCTTGCACCCTCCTGGTCCTGCGTGGCAATGACCTGCAGGATATTCTCATCACCACAATCTTCAGCACAGGGATGTTAGGAGAACTTACATGTAGGGGGTTACCGCCAGGAATTCCTCGCACAACAATTTCAAGCTCTCATTGGTTGAGCTGAATACCAAAAAGGGCAATGATTGGAGGGTGAGTGTCCCATACTGCAATTGATACCAACTTTAGATGTTTTTTTATTGGTTGCGACACCATATCAACTTCTCTATGGCAGTTTTCTCTTCTAGAACAGTCACTTATGCATCAAAAGTTTCAATTTGCGCAATTTTTTTTTTGAAACACTTGATGCATTTACATGGCTCACAGGTTTTTTTTTTTTTATATAAGCGGGCAGATTTTTTTAAAAATCGGCCCAATAATTAATTTATGCCAGGAACTGGCGTAGTTTTCCCTTTCTGGCATGCAGAGAGCCAGAGATGCGCCTAATTTATTAGGAGGTGAGCACGTCGTAATGAATTAGGCGCATTTTACCCCAGCGCTAATTATATTAAGGCTATATTATATTATAGTTATATTATATTAAGGCTATAACAGGGTGGATACGCTGCGTAAAAGTACACAACGTATGATCCCTGGTCCCTGCGGGGAATTCCGGCCTGATAACTGCACCAAATCCTAAGTATAAGATTTTTCTATTTTTTTCGAAGTTGCGTTTTTTGCGGCGGAATCGCTGCAAACCCACCGCAAAAAAAGCAACATCTGCTATTTGTTGTGGGTTTTACCACCTTATTAAATGCAGTGGGGAAAACCCGCAACAAATAAGCAGCGTTTACACAAATACAATTGTCGTGCTGCGAACAAAAATTCTGCACCGCAGGTCGATTTCGGAGCGGTTTTTCCGCTCACTATTTACGCAGGCGTGTGGAGGAGATTTTCTTTTATCTCATCCACTTTTCTGCTACTGTATTTGCTGCGGATTTTCCGCAACTAATTCTGTCAGTATTTACGCAACATGTGAACTGACCCTTATTGTAGCAGTAAAACTTTTCTAATTACTGCATTGATGAATCCAAAGAGGTGGGAAACAGAATTACCTATATTGGTATCAGTGGCTCGCGAGCTGTGGTGAAAAAAAAACAACTCCCAGCATGTCCTGAACTTCCCTGATGAATCCACACATGGGTGAAACAGAACGGTCTCTATTGGTATCTGTGGCTTTTGTGCTGCGGTGAAACTACAACCCCCAGCATGCCCTAAGAAGCACTGATGGACCCAAATAAGGGTGAAATAGAACTCTAAATTGGTACCTGTGGCTCTCCGGCTCTGGTGAAACAATAACTCCCAGCATGCAGCCATGAAGTCCTGCTGGTAGTTGTAGTTTCCTCGTAGCTGGAGAGACAGAAGTTGCCTGATGTATAAGGAATATTTCAATCCTAGTTTTTAAAGAAAAAACAAAAAAGACAAAAACATCCAAAAAGAAAAGTTACTTAAAGGGCCGTCATATAAAAGGGATTGTACCCAGAAGCCCTTTCTCCTTTGGCATGATTTGTATTTCTATCCTCTTGCCAATGACCATTTACACATCAATTTTGGTTGTAATTTGCATCCTGCTCCGGGTACGAGCCCTTCTTCTTTAGGGTGACCAGATCATCCGTATAGATCAGAAGTCATTAATTACACACGGCTGCTCCCGAATACGTTCACATGCATGAAATATACCGCATGTAATATTTATATGTGTGTCTGATCAGGCATCCATGTCCCCCTCCCCGCTTTCAGAGTGTCGATAGGACGCAATGAAGTAAAGCGGATGGGGGTGTAATTCAATATAGAAACCGCTGTCTTCTGATTGGTTGGTCGGTCTGTATTCATAAACCATCACCTGGTCCATGCAGGTAAAATGTGGGTCTTAATATGTGAGATATTCCTTCATTAACATCACTATTTACAAGCTCTTGCAAGGATGGTGCAAAAAAATAACCTGACCATAAAAGATCATTTTTGGGGCTCTATGTGGCCTATTTTAGTCTTTGCAGTGATTTTGGGTTTCATCCAGCTTTACCAAGACCAAGAACATTCCCCCTACTTCCGCTCACCTACTGCCTGCCCATGTGTCAGTCTTCACTACAGTTCTAGTATTCTATTCATAACCAAGAAACTTATATACAATGCAATAGTTCCCACCCAGCTGACATAAAATGGAAGATATGTGGCTGAAGTCTATGGGACCGCATGGAATATCCCTTTAAAGAAGGACCGAAGGACTTTACATGGAGGAGATGGTTGAGGTATCGCTGGACGGGTCATAATTACATGCAAGATATGGCCAGGAGAATATGGGGCAATAAAGGTTTATTGGTGGGATGTGTTTCCGACCCGGGCCAGTCTAATGAGCACAAAGGGGTGGGGCTCATGCAGATTTGTATAAAAAGGGGTGTTTCAAGGTTATTTTGGGGGCGTTCCAGGGCTAAACGGTCGTGTGCCTAAAATGTCCTGCTATTGAGGATGCAAAATAGTTGTAGCTAGGCTTTCCTTTACCCGGGGCAAATAATCAGTTCTCTGCCCTAGCCCTGTATCTAAATACCCTGGACAAGGCAAAATGACTAGTTGGCACCCCTCCTGGCATTCAACATCTGGGGCACATGGCAAACGAGCCCTTCCCAGTTATGCCCCTGGACTTCAAACCTCATTTATTTGCTTGTGTTGAGGTTATTTCATGAATCTCGATCCTCTCCGTTATATTCCAGTGTTTGGACTGCAAAATAGCGTAGCCTCAAAACGACGAGAATGTCATAATGTTTAATGAGATGAGTGGCGGACGGTTATTAAAATGACAGCAACATAACATTACCGGGATGCAAACCCCCAGCATCCTGCAGGATCCGTCACAGGAATACCAGATCATTGTCACAGTCCTGATACCTTATTAGTGTCAGTAATATGTGAGGTGACGCTGATATACACAGATCTGACAGCTGAAGTCCTCATACTCCTGTACTGTCGAAAATTACAGCACTGAGGTGGCTGACAAACGTCACTAGCGCCCCCTGTACAACTGTTAACATAATTATTGTCATATACAGAATCCTGATCCTAAGGATCCATTATTGTAGTTATTTTACAGAAAAATCTTAGGTTTTGGATTTAAAATTTACATAATAGATCAAAAATATATTCTTATCAATAGGATGCAGTATTATAGTAGTTATATTCTTGTATATAGGAGCAGTATTATAGTAGTTATATTCTTGTATAAAGGGGGCAGTATTATAGTAGTTATATTCTTGTATATAGGGGGTAGTATTATAGTAGTTATATTCTTGTATATAGGGGGCAGTATTATAGTAGTTATATTCTTGTATATAGGGCGCAGTATTATAGTAGTTATATTCTTGTATATAGGGGGCAGTATTATAGTAGTTATATTCTTGTATATAGGGGCAGTATTATAGTAGTTATATTCTTGTATATAGGGCGCAGTATTATAGTAGTTATATTCTTGTATATAGGGGGTAGTATTATAGTAGTTATATTCTTGTATATAGGGGCAGTATTATAGTAGTTATATTCTTGTATATAGGGCGCAGTATTATAGTAGTTATATTCTTGTATATAGGGGGCAGTATTATAGTAGTTATATTCTTGTATATAGGAGCAGTATTATAGTAGTTATATTCTTGTATATAGGGGGCAGTATTATAGTAGTTATATTCTTGTATATAGGAGGCAGTATTATAGTAGTTATATTCTTGTATAAAGGGGGCAGTATTATAGTAGTTATATTCTTGTATATAGGGGGTAGTATTATAGTAGTTATATTCTTGTATATAGGGGCAGTATTATAGTAGTTATATTCTTGTATATAGGGCGCAGTATTATAGTAGTTATATTCTTGTATATAGGGGGCAGTATTATAGTAGTTATATTCTTGTATATAGGGGCAGTATTATAGTAGTTATATTCTTGTATATAGGGGGCAGTATTATAGTAGTTATATTCTTGTATATAGAGGGCAGTATTATAGTAGTTATATTCTTGTATATAGGGGGCAGTATTATAGTAGTTATATTCTTGTATATTGGAGCAGTATTATAGTAGTTATATTCTTGTATATAGGGGCAGTATTATAGTAGTTATATTCTTGTATATAGGGAGCAGTATTATAGTAATATTCTTGTATATAGGGAGCAGTATTATAGTAGTTATATTCTTGTATATAGGCGGCAGTATTATAGTAGTTATATTCTTGCATATAGGGGTAGTATTATAGTAGCTATATTCTTGTATATAAGGGCAGTAGTATAGTGGTTATATTCTTGTATATAGGGGCAGTATTATAGTAGTTATATTCTTGTATATAGGAGCAGTATTATAGTAGTTATATTCTTGTATATAGGGGCAGTATTATAGTAGTTATATTCTTGTATATAGGGGGCAGTATTATAGTAGTTATATTCTTGCATATAGGGGGTAGTATTATAGTAGCTATATTCCTGTATATAGGGGCAGTAGTATAGTGGTTATATTCTTGTATATAGGGGCAGTATTATAGTAGTTATATTCTTGTATATAGGGGCAGTATTATAGTAGTTATATTCTTGTATATAGGGGGCAGTAGTATAGTAGTTATATTCTTGTATATAGCAGTATTATAGTAGTTATATTCTTGTACATAGGGGGCAGTATTATAGCAGTTATATTCTTGTATATAGGAGCAGTATTATAGTAGTTATATTCTTGTATATAGGAGCAGTATTATAGTAGTTATATTCTTGTATATAGGGGCAGTATTATAGTAGTTATATTCTTGTACATAGAGGCAGTATTACAGTAGTTATATTCTTGTATATAGGGGGCAGTATTACAGTAGGTATATTCTTGTATATAGGGGCAGTAATACAGTAGTTATATTCTTGTACATATAGGCAGTATTACAGTAGTTATATTCTTGTATATAGGGACAGTATTACAGTAGTTATATTCTTGTATATAGGGGCAGTATTACAGTAGTTATATTCTTGTATATAGGGGCAGTATTACAGTAGTTATATTCTTGTACATAGAGGCAGTATTACAGTAGTTATATTCTTGTATATAGGGGGCAGTATTACAGTAGGTATATTCTTGTATATAGGGGCAGTATTATAGTAGTTATATTCTTGTATATAGGAGTAGTATTACAGTAGTTATATTCTTGTATATAGGGGCAGTAATACAGTAGTTATATTCTTGTACATAGAGGCAGTATTACAGTAGTTATATTCTTGTATATAGGAGCAGTATTATAGTAATTATATTCTTGTATATAGGAGCAGTATTATAGTAGTTATATTCTTGTACATAGGCAAAATGACAGCAACATAACATTACCGGGATGCAAACCCCCAGCATCCTGCAGGATCCGTCACAGTAATACCAGATCATTGTCACAGTCCTGATACCTTATTAGTGTCAGTAATATGTGAGGTGACGCTGATATACACAGATCTGACAGCTGAAGTCCTCATACTCCTGTACTGTCGAAAATTACAGCACTGAGGTGGCTGACAAATGTCACTAGCGCCCCCTGTACAACTGTTAACATAATTATTGTCTTATACAGAATCCTGATCCTAAGGATCCATTATTGTAGTTATTTTACAGACAAATCTTAGGTTTTGGATTTAAAATTTACATAATAGATCAAAAATATATTCTTATCAATAGGATGCAGTATTATAGTAGTTATATTCTTGTATATAGGAGCTGTATTATAGTAGTTATATTCTTGTATATAGAGGGCAGTATTATAGTAGTTATATTCTTGTATATAGGGGGCAGTATTATAGTAGTTATATTCTTGTATATAGGGGCAGTATTATAGTAGTTATATTCTTGTATATTGGAGCAGTATTATAGTAGTTATATTCTTGTATATAGGGGCAGTATTATAGTAGTTATATTCTTGTATATAGGGAGCAGTATTATAGTAATATTCTTGTATATAGGGGCAGTATTATAGTAGTTATATTCTTGTATATAGGGAGCAGTATTATAGTAGTTATATTCTTGTATATAGGGAGCAGTATTATAGTAGTTATATTCTTGTATATAGGGGGCAGTATTATAGTAGTTATATTCTTGTATATAGGGAGCAGTATTATAGTAGTTATATTCTTGTATATAGGAGCAGTATTATAGTAGTTATATTCTTGTATATAGGGGCAGTAATATAGTAGTTATATTCTTGTATATAGGGGGCAGTATTATAGTAGTTATATTCTTGCATATAGGGGTAGTATTATAGTAGCTATATTCTTGTATATAAAGGCAGTAGTATAGTGGTTATATTCTTGTATATAGGGGCAGTATTATAGTAGTTATATTCTTGTATATAGGAGCAGTATTATAGTAGTTATATTCTTGTATATAGGGGCAGTATTATAGTAGTTATATTCTTGTATATAGGGGGCAGTATTATAGTAGTTATATTCTTGCATATAGGGGGTAGTATTATAGTAGCTATATTCTTGTATATAGGGGCAGTAGTATAGTGGTTATATTCTTGTATATAGGGGCAGTATTATAGTAGTTATATTTTTGTATAGAGGGGGTAGTATTATTGTAGCTATATTCTTGTATATAGGGGGCAGTAGTATAGTAGTTATATTCTTGTCCATAGGAGAGGATAGACGTGTGCTTGTGAGCTCCCTGTTAGGACTATGCATGGCTTCTGACCCAGGTGGAGGGGAGGGGTCCTGGGCTGATGATCCTGGGAAAGCCCAGAGTCTGGAGTTTGGCCTGCAGCATGGAGATGGTGGAGGTGATGATCTGGAAATTGTGGCTGGTGAGTCAACTGAATCTCATGATGTTGGTGAATTGTGCACAAAAATGACAAAGAAAAATATCTTTAAAATGGAAAAGCAAGTTCGCAAATTGAGAACTGAAATTAACCAAGAGACTGATCCAAAGGCAAAGCTGATGAAATGTGAGTGTCTGGATGTTTGCACACGTGAGCTGGTGATATTGAAGGAGAGATTGCAGAAACAATCATGCACAGTACCCAAAATAAAGAACTGGGCAATTGAGAACAAAAGGGAGACCAGAGCCCAAACTGTGAAGAGAAAAAATATAATTGCAAAAAAAGACACTGACTATAAGACTGTGTATAATATTGTGGAGCAGGGAAACCCTGGAAGATATGAGTGTGCAGTGGCTGGAGGATCACATTTCTCATCATGTGTGGGGTCTGTGCAATCAGTCAACAAAAATGCTGCTAAAGCTGCAGAGAAATGTGTGCCAGCTGACGAGGGGTTAACTGCAGTAGACTATGTGCAGTACTGATGAAGTGAATGCGAGTGGCACTCCTGGGAGTGAGCAAGAAAGTGCCTCATGTCCTGATATTATAAGTGAGACTTCGCTCAGCGCGGTGATTGACAGTCTATCTGATGAACCAGCGGCACAGGCTGAGGCGGACATTGCAGACCCTGCTCTGGAGGTTCAGCCGTCCGCAGTGTCAGTGAATGGAGTGCAGGTTACACAGCGATCAGGAGCAGACACAGGAGGATCTGCAGTACAATCAGCTGAGGAGAGGTCCAGTCCTGACCCACCTGCTGACAGACCTCAGTACAGGAGACTGTTCTCCAGCGTCACAAGACCGACTAACCCCGCACCTCAGAGGAGGAACGCGGTCAGAATCAGGTACTCAGGACCAGAGGAAAACCTCCCCTCCAGACTCCACATTGGGAAAGTTTTGTTGAAGGAGTTTATGAAGTTTAAAGCTTCTGAGGTGTTCGCTCTGATCCACGTTCCCTCCAGCAGGAATTATGACATCAGTTTCAAGCTGCAATATAGTCTAGACTTGTTCTGGAGTATTTATAACGATACAAAGGAGCACGCGATGTGGGAGCATCTACATGTCATCCAGCTGACTAAACCCCAGGTAGTCACTGCCACCATCCTGTTCCAGTCTGAGGTGGTGGCTCTGGCAGATTTGCAGCACTGGTTGAGCAGATATTGTGAGGTAAAGAGACTGCCAACAAAGATCTATGATGAGGAGGAGATCTGGAATGGAGGATATTCTGTCAAGATCCAGCTGGTTCAGGAGAATGGAGTGACCAGACATCTGCCGCACTCCTTCTACCTGGGCTCGGAGAGAGGCATATGTTACTACCCTGGTCAACCGCGACTGTGCCATAGATGTGGGGGCAGACACCTGGCATTCAACTGTTCCCGTATTAAGTGCTCACTATGTCGTCAGTTTGAGCATGTGAAGGATGATTGTACAGGGCCTGTCATCTGTAAACTGTGCTTAGGACCTGGACATACATTCCGGGAGTGTCCGCATGCAGAACATAATAAAGAGGAGACCTTTAAAGAAGCCATGGAGGAAGAGCAGGAGGATGTCTCCATATGTGTAGATATGACCCCAGAACCTGGAAGCCCCAGCGATGATGTGAGCCGAAGTACCAGAGACCCTGCTCCAGAGACGAATGTCCCATCTGTGGATGCTGCACAAGTGTCACCAGCCACTGAAAATAGAGGTCATGCTAAAACTAAAATATCCAGTCACTCTGTCACCAAACATCTGCCCGACACCAGTAAGGAACCAGCTGATCCAGCCGCAACGACCAGTAAAAAACCAGCTGGGCCAGCCGCAGCGACCAGTAAAAAACCAGCTGATCCAGCCGCAGCAACCAGTAAAAAACCAGCTGATCCAGCCGCAGCAACCAGTATCGATGAGGAGGGATTTCAGACGGTTAAAAGGAGAAGTAAAACAGATGATTCTTCTAGGAAAAAACTCACTACTGCAAAGAAATCACCGGAGTCTCCAGTGCTGGCGATAACTGGGGGACGTTACTTTGCGCTGGGGGAAGATGACCAGGAAGAAGAAGCAGAGATGGAGCAAGTCTCCTCACACAACCCAGATGACGAACCTCAGGATGAAGACGCTGACCCCCCAATGTCCACCAAAAGATGGGGTGTAACGGGACATAGCATTGGAAGAAGGAAAAAAAGTAGGAAAGACATGTAACCAGGATGAGGCTGAAAATCACCTCCTATTAATGTGAACAGTGTGAAGAATAGGAGCAGGCGGCAGGCGATATTCCAGCGTCTGTCTGACAACAAAACCAATGTCCTCTTTATACAAGAGACTTATCTACAGAGTAATGTCCCTGCTGTGTCCCTGCAGTCACCAAATCTATTGGGACAGTGAAACTCTCGGCTGCTGTATGGAGACTTCTACCCCGAACTCCGTTTATATCATAGAGGTTCACTATATGTCATAAATGTGGTGACCGTGTCCCATCTGTGGTGTGCGCGATGCTGCCCAGTCACCAATAAAGAAGAACTCTCCTGTAATACTGCCTAGAATAATATCATGAAAAATAGTTGAAACAATCTATACTGGAGCAATATTTATATATTATGGTTTGTTTAATGATTGTGATGTTATTAAGAGACAAATGTTTATTTTCTTTATCTGTTATGAGTGTATTGCAAAGGTATTGTAATATTTTGTTGCAAGTTTTCAAATAAAAAAGATAATTATAGTAGTTATATTCTTGTATATAGGAGCAGTATTATAGTAGTTATATTCTTGTACATAGGGGGCAGTATTATAGCAGTTATATTCTTGTATATAGGAGCAGTATTATAGTAATTATATTCTTGTATATAGGAGCAGTATTATAGTAGTTATATTCTTGTATATAGGGGCAGTATTATAGTAGTTATATTCTTGTACATAGAGGCAGTATTACAGTAGTTATATTCTTGTATATAGGGGCAGTAATATAGTAGTTATATTCTTGTATATAGGGGGCAGTATTATAGTAGTTATATTCTTGCATATAGGGGGTAGTATTATAGTAGCTATATTCTTGTATATAGGGGCAGTAGTATAGTGGTTATATTCTTGTATATAGGGGGTAGTATTATAGTAGCTATATTCTTGTATATAGGGGCAGTAGTATAGTGGTTATATTCTTGTATATAGGGGCAGTATTATAGTAGTTATATTCTTGTATATAGGGGGCAGTATTATAGTAGTTATATTCTTGTATATAGGGGCAGTATTATAGTAGTTATATTCTTGTATATAGGGGGCAGTATTATAGTAGTTATATTCTTGCATATAGGGGGTAGTATTATAGTAGCTATATTCTTGTATATAGGGGCAGTAGTATAGTGGTTATATTCTTGTATATAGGGGCAGTATTATAGTAGTTATATTTTTGTATAGAGGGGGTAGTATTATAGTAGATATATTCTTGTATATAGGGGGCAGTAGTATAGTAGTTATATTCTTGTATATAGGAGCAGTATTATAGTAGTTATATTCTTGTACATAGGGGGCAGTATTATAGCAGTTATATTCTTGTATAAAGGAGCAGTATTATAGTAATTATATTCTTGTATATAGGAGCAGTATTATAGTAGTTATATTCTTGTATATAGGGGCAGTATTACAGTAGGTATATTCTTGTATATAGGGGCAGTAATACAGTAGTTATATTCTTGTACATAGAGGCAGTATTACAGTAGTTATATTCTTGTATATAGGGGCAGTATTACAGTAGTTATATTCTTGTATATAGGGGCAGTATTACAGTAGTTATATTCTTGTATATAGTGGCAGTATTACAGTAGTTATATTCTTGTACATAGAGGCAGTATTACAGTAGTTATATTCTTGGATATAGGGGGCAGTATTATAGCAGTTCTATTCTTGTATATAGGAGCAGTATTATAGTAATTATATTCTTGTATATAGGAGCAGTATTATAGTAGTTATATTCTTGTACATAGGCAAAATGACAGCAACATAACATTACCGGGATGCAAACCCCCAGCATCCTGCAGGATCCGTCACAGGAATACCAGATCATTGTCACAGTCCTGATACCTTATTAGTGTCAGTAATATGTGAGGTGACGCTGATATACACAGATCTGGACAGCTGAAGTCCTCATACTCCTGTACTGTCGAAAATTACAGCACTGAGGTGGCTGACAAATGTCACTAGCGCCCCCTGTACAACTGTTAACATAATTATTGTCATATACAGAATCCTGATCCTAAGGATCCATTATTGTAGTTATTTTACAGACAAATCTTAGGTTTTGGATTTAAAATTTACATAATAGATCAAAAATATATTCTTATCAATAGGATGCAGTATTATAGTAGTTATATTCTTGTATATAGGAGGCAGTATTATAGTAGTTATATTCTTGTATATAGAGGGCAGTATTATAGTAGTTATATTCTTGTATATAGGGGGCAGTATTATAGTAGTTATATTCTTGTATATAGGGGCAGTATTATAGTAGTTATATTCTTGTATATTGGAGCAGTATTATAGTAGTTATATTCTTGTATATAGGGGCAGTATTATAGTAGTTATATTCTTGTATATAGGGAGCAGTATTATAGTAATATTCTTGTATATAGGGAGCAGTATTATAGTAGTTATATTCTTGTATATAGGGGGCAGTATTATAGTAGTTATATTCTTGTATATAGGGGGCAGTATTATAGTAGTTATATTCTTGTATATAGGGAGCAGTATTATAGTAGTTATATTCTTGTATATAGGGAGCAGTATTATAGTAGTTATATTCTTGTATATAGGGGGCAGTATTATAGTAGTTATATTCTTGTATATAGGGAGCAGTATTATAGTAGTTATATTCTTGTATATAGGAGCAGTATTATAGTAGTTATATTCTTGTATATAGGAGCAGTATTATAGTAGTTATATTCTTGTATATAGGGGCAGTATTATAGTAGTTATATTCTTGTATATAGGGGGCAGTATTATAGTAGTTATATTCTTGCATATAGGGGGTAGTATTATAGTAGCTATATTCTTGTATATAGGGGCAGTAGTATAGTGGTTATATTCTTGTATATAGGGGCAGTATTATAGTAGTTATATTTTTGTATAGAGGGGGTAATATTATAGTAGCTATATTCTTGTATATAGGGGGCAGTAGTATAGTAGTTATATTCTTGTATATAGGAGCAGTATTATAGTAGTTATATTCTTGTATATAGGGGGCAGTATTATAGCAGTTATATTCTTGTATATAGGAGCAGTATTATAGTAATTATATTCTTGTATATAGGAGCAGTATTATAGTAGTTATATTCTTGTATATAGGGGCAGTATTATAGTAGTTATATTCTTGTACATAGAGGCAGTATTACAGTAGTTATATTCTTGTATATAGGGGGCAGTATTACAGTAGGTATATTCTTGTATATAGGGGGCAGTATTACAGTAGTTATATTCTTGTACATAGAGGCAGTATTACAGTAGTTATATTCTTGTATATAGGGGCAGTATTACAGTAGTTATATTCTTGTATATAGGGGCAGTATTACAGTAGTTATATTCTTGTATATAGGGGCAGTATTACAGTAGTTATATTCTTGTACATAGAGGCAGTATTACAGTAGTTATATTCTTGGATATAGGGGGCAGTATTATAGCAGTTATATTCTTGTATATAGGAGCAGTATTATAGTAATTATATTCTTGTATATAGGAGCAGTATTATAGTAGTTATATTTTTGTATATAGGAGCAGTATTATAGTATTTATATTCTTGTATATAGGGGCAGTATTATATTAGGTATATTCTTGTATATAGGGGCAGTATTATAGTAGTTATATTCTTGTATATAGGAGCAGTATTATAGTAGTTATATTCTTGTATATAGGAGGCAGTATTACAGTAGTTATATTCTTGTACATAGGGGGCAGTATTATAGTAGTTATATTCTTGTACATAGAGGCAGTATTACAGTAGTTATATTCTTGTACATAGGGGGCAGTATTATAGTAGTTATATTCTTGTATATAGGGGCAGTATTATAGTAATTATATTCTTGTATATAGGAGCAGTATTATAGTAGTTATATTCTTGTATATAGGAGCAGTATTATAGTAGTTATATTCTTGTATATAGGAGCAGTATTATAGTAGTTATATTCTTGTATATAGGGGGCAGTATTATAGTAGTTATATTCTTGTATATAGGAGCAGTATTATAGTAGTTATATTCTTGTATATAGGGAGCAGTATTATAGTAGTTATATTCTTGTATATAGGGGCAGTATTATATTAGGTATATTCTTGTATATAGGGGCAGTATTATAGTAGTTATATTCTTGTATATAGGAGCAGTATTATAGTAGTTATATTCTTGTATATAGGAGGCAGTATTACAGTAGTTATATTCTTGTACATAGGGGGCAGTATTATAGTAGTTATATTCTTGTACATAGAGGCAGTATTATAGTAGTTATATTCTTGTATATAGGAGCAGTATTATAGTAGTTATATTCTTGTATATATGGGGAAGTATTATAGTAGTTATATTCTTGTATATAGGAGCAGTATTATAGTAGTTATATTCTTGTATATAGGGGCAGTATTATAGTAGTTATATTCTTGTATATAGGGGGCAGTATTATAGTAGTTATAATCTTGTATATAGGGAGCAGTATTATAGTAGTTATTGTATATAGGGGGCAGTATTATAGTAGTTATATTCTTGTATATAGGGAACAGTATTATAGTAGTTATATTCTTGTATATAGGAGCAGTATTATAGTAATATTGAGAATGAATGATATTTTGTAAAAACTTTTTTAAACTTCGTTTCCTATTCATATGGGGCAATAACTATTTCTGAGTGATTCTGAAATGTTTACATATTGATATCACCCTAAGGCCGGGTGACGACCATCGATTTCTGGGAATTGTTGTACAATAATACTATGCACAGACTATGTTATAAACCCGTTCACCTTGGTGCTGGAAGCGGTTACTTAGATACATGCTTCTTCTGTATCAGACGGTGTATTTGAATTCCGTGCACATGTCTCATACCCGTTCCTCTGCCAGGCTTGTCAACAGATTTCTATTGAACATCATTGACAAACGTTTTTATTTTCTGATGGAGCCTTTGGATTTTCACCTTTAGTTTTACCATTTAGCACATTTCTGACAGCGCACGGTGTGAAGTCTCCTCCGCATCATCATTTGTCAGACTGCACCCACGCAGAATAATTAGTGCCCTCTTAAAGCTGGTTTACACAGTAACTTCGCCACAACTGGTAGTTGGGGCACTTGCCCTTTAAGATAATTCTGTAACGGATACATAAGCAGTGATACATCTGGATCATTGTCTGCATGGTCGGACACTGCAGTAATGCGTATAGGAAGCTGCAAGAGCTCTCATCATATGTACATCCAAAATTAAACAACGTCTTCTGGTTCCATTCCAGCAGCCCCATAGATTGCAGCCAGAGATGCTGCATTTGTTGCTGATGAGAATTTCATATTTTTTATTACCAGCTTGTTCTCCTGCTCTCAAACACGTGCATGTGACACTTCATCCTGTTATTTCTGATTTGTGAATAGAATTCAAGAATGACAGTGAAAACTGACACATACAGATAAGGAGGAGAGACTGAGCAGCAGAGGATCTGCCTCTACAAAACCATACATGAATATGTCACTCAAGGTCTGTAGTAAGGTGGGTGACAACCCCATGTGAACTTTAAGGGTGGGAGAATTGTGGTGGATTTTCATTGCAGATTCAATACAGTACAACGTATATATGAATGAGGCTTAGAAACACACTTTCAAATGATAGGAAAAAGTCACTGCGCCTTTAAGAGAATGCTTGTGATTTATAAATACGCAGTAAGCCCTATACGTTGTGGATTTACACAAACCAACAGCACAATCTGCAGGGGAAAATATCTACATCTGAATGAGACGGTTCAACTGGTGCGTGCTGGTTTGTGAATAGAATTCAAGAATGACAGTGAAAACTGACACAGGCAGAGAATTAACACATTTTAGCCAATCAGGGTCTGTAGAAAGATGGGTAACAATCCCCATGTACACTGTAATGGCAGCTATTAGTGGTGGACTCCCAGCTTTTGACTTAAAGGGGAAATACTCTCATTTCTGCATCTGTAAATGATATATTACTGGTAGTATATTATAAAACCGAGGTGATACAACGATCACTTCACCCTTCAGCCTGATTGTTACAATGTTTCACTACGAATCAGTTAGAAGCAGCAGAAGTGGCGCCTGCAGGATATAAGATCTGCTGGTGAACTACACATCTTCGTGTACTGTGAGATTATTATGGTGCCCGGGGCAAGGACAGAAGGGGCAACATCTAGTTTGAAGGGTTTAGGTCAGCGGCATCTCTTTATACCAGCGCAGCAGCACACAGGCGTTGGAAATCATAATGAAATTTGGGGAATGTAGTGCCTGAAACCACCTGAAAATCTACATACAGCAGCTCAGCAGAGAGTATCACACATGATAGGCTTAGATACTGCAGCTCAGCAGACAGTATCACACGTGATAGGCTTAGATACTGCAGCTCAGCAGACAGTATCACACATGATAGGCTTAGATACTGCAGCTCAGCAGACTGTATCACACATGATAGGCTTAGATACTGCAGCTCAGCAGACAGTATCACACATGATAGGCTTAGATACTGCAGCTCAGCAGACTGTATCACACATGATAGGCTTAGATACTGCAGTTCAGCAGACTGTATCCCACATGATAGGATTAGATACCCTGAAAAATGATATCATAATACTGTACTGAAATAATAAGTATGACAAAACGGGTTATATGGGATCTTATAGTGTTATTATAGACTACAGTGAACAGCGTTATATTTAAATTGCAGAAATCACATAGTGGAGAGACATAGATTGCATACAGTCAGAAGTGATTATAGAGGTTTGTTAGCACAGATGACAGCAGTTAATGCTATATAATGTAATATATATGGTGGAGATGGATCCAAGACTCCTTAATACTGTCAACACTAATAACCAAACAGTAAACATGGAGGAGAAATAACGAGAGATGCAGGAAGAGATCATCATAACAGATTTTACATATAATGCTATATAACAAAAAGAAAACTATAAAACTCTGTAGGTATTTTATATATATATATATATATATATACACACACACACACACACACACACACACACACAAATGCAATATATAAATATATATATACACACACACAAATGCAATATATATATATATATATGTATATACACACACACACACACACACACACACACACATGCAATATATATATATATATATATATATACACACACACACACACACACACAAATGCAGTATATATATATATGTATATACACACACACACACACGCAATATATATATACACACACACACACACACAAATGCAATATATATATATAATCCAAGAATCCAGCAGCTCAGGCTTAAATGAAAGAGGGTGCAAGCCTTGTCCCTCTAGACAAAAAGCAGTAAATAGGCAGCACTCACAAAGGCTTATAGTGAAAAAAGAGGGGGCTTTATTGACTCCAAAAGTGTGATTTTGGGGTCAATAAAGCACCCTTTTTTCACTATAAGCCATTGCGAGTGCTGCCTATTTACTGCTATATATACAGTGGAGGAAATAAGTATTTGATCCCTTGCTGATTTTGTAAGTTTGCCCATTGTCAAAGACATGAACAGTCTAGAATTTTTAGGCTAGGTTAATTTTACCAGTGAGAGATAGATTATATTAAAAAAAAAAAGAAAATCACATTGTCAAAATGATATATATTTATTTGCATTGTGCACAGAGAAATAAGTATTTGATCCCCGACCAACCATTAAGAGTTCAGCCTCCTCCAGACCAGTTACACGCTCCAAATCAACTTGGTGCCTGCATTATAGACAGCTCTTACATGGTCACCTGTATAAAAGACTCCTGTCCACAGACTCAATGAATCAGTCTGACTCTAACCTCTACAACATGGGCAAGACCAAAGAGCTTTCTAAGGATGTCAGGGACAAGATCATAGACCTGCACAAGGCTGGAATGGGCTACAAAACCATAAGTAAGACGCTGGGTGAGAAGGAGACAACTGTTGGTGCAATAGTAAGAAAATGGAAGACATACAAAATGACTGTCAATCGACATCGATCTGGGGCTCCATGCAAAATCTCACCTCGTGGGTTATCCTTGATCCTGAGGAAGGTGAGAGCTCAGCCGAAAACTACACGGGGGGAACTTGTTAATGATCTCAAGGCAGCTGGGACCACAGTCACCAAGAAAACCATTGGTAACATATTACGCCGTAATGGATTAAAATCCTGAGGTGCCCGCAAGGTCCCCCTGCTCAAGAAGGCACATGTACAGGCCCGTCTGAAGTTTGCAAATGAACATCTGGATGATTCTGAGAGTGATTGGGAGAAGGTGCTGTGTTCAGATGAGACTAAAATTGAGCTCTTTGGCATTAACTCAACTCGCCGTGTTTGGAGGAAGAGAAATGCTGCCTATGACCCAAAGAACACCGTCCCCACTGTCAAGCATGGAGGTGGAAACATTATGTTTTGGGGGTGTTTCTCTGCTAAGGGCACTGGACTACTTCACCGCATCAATGGGAGAATGGATGGAGCCATGTACCGTCAAATCCTGAGTGACAACCTCCTTCCCTCCACCAGGACATTAAAAATGGCTTGTGGCTGGGTCTTCCAGCACGACAATGACCCGAAACATACAGCCAAGGCAACAAAGGAGTGGCTCAAAAAGAAGCACATTAAGGTCATGGAGTGGCCTAGCCAGTCTCCAGACCTTAATCCGATCGAAAACTTATGGAGGGAGCTGAAGATCCGAGTTGCCAAGCGACAGCCTCGAAATCTTAATGATTTACAGATGATCTGCAAAGAGGAGTGGGCCAAAATTCCATCTAACATGTGTGCAAACCTCATCATCAACTACAAAAAACGTCTGACTGCTGTGCTTGCCAACAAGGGTTTTGCCACCAAGTATTAAGTCTTGTTTGCCAAAGGGATCAAATACTTATTTCTCTGTGCACAATGCAAATAAATATATATCATTTTGACAATTTGATTTTTTTTGATTTTT